>NC_087213.1:45105206-45122706 GCF_015104395.2 Macrobrachium nipponense
ACATAAAAAGATGCAAAGTAATGTGTATACCAAAGAACAATAAATGGTACACTGAAAAAACAATGAAAAACCTTGAAAAAATCACAATTCATGTTAACCAGTCGAAATGAATTACAATTTTAACGTGGATGGATAAAGCCAGCACTTATTAAGAAATCTGTTACTTCACAAGCATACCCCTCGAACCTGGAAATATTTACGTTAACACAAAAATTCGCTGCATCAAAAGAAATGGTTCTTTCATAACGCAAAATGTTCTAGGTTAATTATGTGATAGGAAAACAAAGACAGTGTTTAACGTTACTCTACTTATTAACTTTATCTCTCCCGTTTCATTACCAGTACGGGCAGAACCAGAAAAATCTGTCCCAGCTCACATTAAAATTCGTCCAGAATAGGTTAGTGGCAACGCATCCTTTCTGTCAGGCAAAAACACTTACAATTAGACAAAAAAAAATGTTCACAGTGGATATCCTTGATAATGAATAATAATCAAATCACAAGGCGCACAATTGCACAGACAGTACACACTACAGGTGTTTTGTGGACTCAGCCCATTATTTCCCAAGGAAAATTTTTTACAAAAACAGCTTTTTCCCTTATAAGTAAAGAAGGTATGTCCACCGTTCAGGGATTGCACGGGTGGTTCGCTGGTGACAGTTTAGATATCAATTAATCCCCAGGAATTGTGCACTAATAGCAACTTAGTGTTTAGGCAAGCCTCTCTCCCAGCCCCCTTTTCTCTAGCTCGTGCCCGACACCTGTACCCTCTAACCGTCCCCTTTTCATTACTTTGTTGTTGTTGAGCACTGCCGGGGCTCCGTAGTGAATAATCGCTCATAGAGCCGTCGGCACCGAGCAGCCAGGAGGAGCTGCTTAGAGCTGAGCGGGAGCAGAGAAGGAGAGGGGGGCCTGCTCGGAACTGCGATCTTGGGGTTGTGATAGGGACCAAGGTAATTCTATATACCTTGATAGGGACGACGACTTGTACGGCAACTGGCTGCTTGAAACTATCGCCCTTCGGTTCTGACCTTGGAAAGCAACTTCGGGGTGGTCCTACAGGAATTCCTGCAGGCCACTGGGCACTGGCACTTCCATAGGGCATGTAGGCCTATAGCAGGTATGCCACTTGATTGGGCCACTTAAGCTTGCCCCTTGTAGGTGGGACTTGTTTCTTGAAACTTTCCTTGAAAAGAAGGTGGGAAAGATTTGTTCCCAAGCGATGACCAAAGAACTCCAACTCCAGGTGCCCCTCTGTCGAAGATTCTGTAGGGAAAAGGACTTAAGCAGACGGTTGATATTCAAGGGCAATTAGGATGGAAGGGAAATGCCAGACTAGAGAAGAGTGGGGGTTGGGGGGGGGGGGGGGATGATCTGTGTGTTGTTCTTAAGAGGATGTGATTAATAGTAGGACATTGCTTTCTCTCTCCCCGTTTACGACCCAGTTGTTTAGACAACTGTGAAACTTATTTTCTTTCATTTTAGGTAAAAACAGGAAAAGAAGTTTAACTTTGGGTAAAACAAATATAATATTCTTATAAATTCTTATTTTAGGAGGAACCTTTGATGAGCTTATTGCTCACATATAACACCTCCCCCAAAAAGGCAAAAATTTCCTGACCTGCTGAAAATCTCACCAGGAAAAGGTTACTTAAAAAAATGATAGCTATGGGGGAATTGGAAATAACCCTGGTGGAGTGATAGCTATACCTCTTAACAATATGGGAAAAGGGGGTGGGGGACTCATATTTGCAACATACAACTTATGTCTGGGGTATACATTTAAGTACCTTGTCAACCAGCAAATCTTTCGACTACACTTTACCTGTTATCACACCCTTTTCTTCACTTCTGGACAGACAGTCAGCGGGGCAATGCTTTCTCCGGTTATATGCTGGACAGCAATATCAAGCTTCTTGCAACTGCAACGACCAACTGTACAACCGCCAATTCTTCATACTCAGTCAGTCTAGAAATGCAACTGGGTAATAGTCTGTGTAGTATACCTTAGATAAATACTGATTGCCCTGGATATACATAGCAAAATGCTTTACAGCCAATAGGAAGGCATATAGTTCCTTCTTTATGGTGCCATAGTTGCACTGATGTTTGTTGAATTTTCAGGGGAAGAGGCTACAGGTTGCAGTGTATCAGAATCTCCATTTTGAAGCAGCACAGCACCAGCTCCCAAATCGCTAGCATCCACAGCTCTCTCGAATGCAGTCTTAAAATTAGGCACCTTCAGCACAGGTGATTTGCTCAGCATTGCCTTCAATACCTCGAATGCCATTTGGAACTGAGCCATCCAGATATACGAGTATTTCCCGTTCTTCTTGCAGCAGAGACGTGAGGGGGGCGGTGAGGGTAACTTAATTTGGGCAGAATTTCTGGTGGTAACCGGGCATCCCAAGGAAGTGACACACATTGTGCTTGCATATTTGTGCAGGATATTGCATGATGATTTCAATCTTGGCTTGGACAGGTTGGACAAAACCTTTTCTAACTACGTGCCCTAATACACAACCGTGGCAGGAACGAATTCAGTCTTCTCTGACAAACTGACAGTCAGGTTTGTTTCAACCTGTCTCTTAAATAGTGCACACAATCGCGTGACATGTTCTTCCCATGTGTCAGTGTAGACAATGATGTCATCAAGGTATGCGATGACCACATCCAGTCCTTGAATAAGGGTGTTGATCCTCCTCTGGAAGGTGGCGGGGCATTCTTCATGCTGTAAAGGTGCGTCCACACGGTCGAATAATGTCCGACGGACAAACATTGTTACCATATCATAGGCGAAGTAGGATGACATCATAAGCGTTGAAACTATAGAAGTAGATCTGGCAACAAACAGTGGTACCAGATGAGGTTGTATAGCACTGCTTTTCCTCTGTTTACAAGACAAAGACCAGCAGACAATTGTTAATTGGTAGCAATGCCTACCCGTCGGACATTGTCCGACCGTGTGGACGCACCTTAAGGCATCACAATACACTCGAACAGCCCTTGAGGTGTTGCAAAGGCAGATACCGCTCTGAGAGAGGGGCACACCAGTATCTCTTCAGTAAGTCGCACTTGGTGATGAGTTGTGCATTTCCAATGGTGTCCAGCAGTCATCAAGTCTGGGTATGGGGAAGGAGTCTTGACTTGGTGATTCTGTTTATCTGGCAATAGTCTGTGCAATAACAGACTCCACCATCCGGTTCCCTGACAAATACTCAGGGTGAACTCCATGGTGACTGGTACAAAAGAGCATGTGATTGCCGCGGTTGCCTAAACAGAACAAGAGGATATTGACGAAAACTTATGAAATCAGCATATTTATCTCAAGGGGCTACTACATTTCATTCTCTAGATGGTACATAGAAACGGGTCAAAGGTCCTTTCCATTAAAAGTGATCAAAATTTCATTTTATCATAGTCTTATGCATGTTCAGCGGTGAATCAACAAGATCAAATTTAATGACAATGATCACACATGGAATACCTTTGATTTTACTCTCAAAAGTGTTTCCACGAAACCTTTTCCGCAAGATTGTCCCTTTAATACCATTCAATCGATTCCATCTAGTTAAACAGAAATAGTTGCTCGATAACCATAAAAAAATTAGTTGTATATTTGTCGTGTATTTTCAGAAAAAATCTGAAAAAAGATCCATAATGGCACCCTCATATGTAAGGAAGAACCATTTCTATTTTCAAAAACTTCCAACATATATCTAGTTTATAGAGCAATCTTTTAGAAATCATTCTTTTAGGCTAAATGGTTTTCGGGATGTCGAATTACAATACCTCATAATTTACAGAAAAAAAAAACGGTCAACATAACTTTTGAATACCCGACAGCTGTATGTAAGCCAGTTTAAATTATATTTTTCAGTCAGTGTAAAGAGGGTAATAAGCTAGAGAATTATGTATAATCAGCCCTTGTAGCAGTTTAGGTGGTGAGAATACGGTCAATTTTAAGAAACAGATAAATTGTGTTTTTCGCTTTCCTAAATCCCACTTTTGGATGAAAAAGGGGTTAATTTCAGCCCTTTTAACAAAACCAGGACCTGTATCCACCCCAGTTGCTTGTTGGATCCTATACTCTGACTATCTATGATGGATGCTTGTTTGTAACGATAAGTTATTTTAAATGTGTAATATTCGGATCTCTGCTTTGCTAAGGCTTCTCTAGAGTTACAAATGAAGTCTGCCTAGGAGCAAACTTAGCCCATATTAAGGAACTTCCGGCTCAAATTCTAAGTGATAGTAATGGAATCTCACTTCAGCAATTTCAAATACATCAAATAGAATAAATGTTGACACAAATCAGTTTATTTGTTACTGTTAAACAAAACAAACATAATAAGGCTACACTATAAGTCTGTTATTACCAGTTAAAACGACAGAAACACTATATTAAATTAATGTACGTTTTCTTCAGTTTATCCATAGCAACTGGCCACAGCTGAAGTAAAGTAACTAAATGAAAGCAAAAACCTTATAACAAAAACAAATATTCGTTCCTCACGACTTTGTGACGTCCATCATTTGGACTGCCTATATCTCATGGTTGGGTTGAAGTCAGCAGGCCTTGTGCCGGCACAGGCCTTATTCTGCTCTAAATGTGGCAAGGTGTTGAAAGTGTTAAGAGCCCTGATGTGGATCTCTGGACTCTTTTTAACCAACTTAGACATTAATATTTTTCTTCTATGATATTTTTCTTCTGTGATAACTTTCTCCGTACAAAATCTGAGAGACAGAGTCGCATTAGTTCTATAAACAGGACTTCCTGGAATTGGGAATGGCACGCCTTGTCTCCTTTATCGCGGAAGAAAGGTTATCATCTCCAAAACCCTGAATATTAGAGGGAGAAAAAAATAAGAATGAAATCATCTTAGCTTAAATATTACTGGTCTGTTATGCTATGATGTTTTATTACTGAATGTGACATGAAACTCAATAACAACTGACCTTCATTGACGAAGACAAATTCGGGTAACCATGAGAGGCTGCAAAACATATTCATTTCAGTCTTACCTTCGCTGTTTTGTTTTACTGATATTTGCTCCTAAACTCCTGCTTATTTTGGGGGAAAAATTATGAAATTAATTAGACAAAGATCAAGAAGTTAGTTTACAAACAGATAATTTTCTGTGCTATAGAGAAGGCAAACGCGTGCATGAGTTACGCGGTACTGTAGAAACTGCAACATAGTCATACGAAAAAGCAAACCCTCACCAATCTAAAAGGAAAAGAAAAAATTAGAATAGATGAAAATCTTTACGTACATTATATATATGGTGGTACTCATATAATTTTTTTCAATGAAAATATAGTGAAGCAGATACTAACGAGCATTCTCTCTCTCTCTCTCTCTCTCTCTCTCTCTCTCTCTCTCTCTCTCTCTCTCTCTCACACACACACACAAACAGCATTAAATTTTTTTTTGCTCCTTACCGACGACAGAGGCCACACACACAAACCCTGCCGAGCAAAGGTTCTTCTGCTCATCTTTCTGTCTGGTGTGCTCCACTGAAGCCATGTGACTCTCGGTGACAAGGCTAAGGCCACCTTTGTCTCCTGCACAAGCAAATTCGTACCCATAACTGGAAATATGACGTTGTCTAATGAATAACAAGAATAGTTAATGCAGGATTAAAGGGTTTTAGGTTGAAATGATGTCATATCAGATTCAGGACTACCACTTCTACTACTAGTGTACAACTGATAATATACAAGACAACGGTTGAATGAAATTCGAATATTATTGCTGGCAACTAATGCCGAGACTGGCCTAAACCATTTATTTTTCTTGAAAAATAAATGAAAATATTGGTAACATTGAAACAAACTTTCTTCAAGTTTGTGTCATTTCATATGTACATACATATATATATATATATATATATATATATATATATATATATATATATATATATGTGTGTGTGTGTTGTGTGTGTGTGTGTATATATAAATATATATATATATATATATATATATATATATATATATATATATATATATATATATGTATATATATATACATATATATATATATATATGTATATATATATATATATATATATATATATAATATATATATATATATGAAAATTACACCATTTTTTGTTGAGTCTCGCCATGCTACAAATAGAACTTACCACACAGCCGAGAGAAATTACAATAATTAGTAAAGAGGAAACTTGAAGGAATTTCTCAGCCACATCTGTGTTGGACCAAATAGGCATTGATCTATTTTTGGTCAGGTTCATCACCACTGCTGTTGGCCCTGTTCTTTTGTAAAGCCTCTTAACCCTGTTTTGATAGGTCTGTTACTTCTTTAATTGTGTTGGATTCCAGGTGCATATTAATCCCCATCTGTCATTTATACGAATTTTTTTTTTTTTGTTTAAAATTGTAAACTCAATTTTAGATTTCTCCAGTCTGCCAAGCAAGGGACAAGAAGTCAAAATGCCATTCAGACCTCCATCGTTTCTCTTTCTTTCGTTTGGATTATATATATTATATATTATTATATTATATATTATATATATATATATAATATATAGAATATTATATATATCTAATAAAACGGAGCCCATAAAAACACCAAAATACAAGAGCAAAAGTACTATATTTCAGAGACTGCTGTCTCTTCAGGTAGATGAATAGAAAAGTTTACAGAAAAGGTGGTATTTATACCAAGAGGTCCATCACAAACAAGTCATTTTAAGTCACCCCCGCTGATAATCTTCCTTTAATCTACTTAAGGGTGGTTGAATGAAGACGTTGTCGATCGTGTCCGAAATCCATGCTCCTTTTGAGATGGTCTTACCTGCCTTTCTTTTATAAGGCCGATTCCCATCATTGACTCTTGTACCGGCAGTGCTGCTATAAATTACACGTGACAAATTCCAGTTTATACTATGGTTATGTTCATTTATATGGTTGAAAATAGCCGAGTTCTGTTGTCCATACCTAACTGACCGTTTGTGTTGTATTAATCTCTGGGGAAGGGATTTACCTGTAAATCCGATGTAAGATTGGTCACAGTCCTGGCATGGGATTTCGTATTAAGCCCCAGAGTCCTTTGGAGATGTCTTTTGTTGGACGTTAATCAGGGATTTGGAACTAAGGTGTTTGGGTAAGTAAATACAAAAGGGTCGATTTTCCGAGGGGGTGGTTATTCTCTTAATCGTGTCCAGGTGGGGAATTATTATTTTATTGTTGGGTGTATCTCTGGTCTTGTCTTTAGGGGGTCGGTAGAAAATTACGTTTGCTTGTGAATTGCTTTCTCAATTATATGGTCAGGATATTTAAAGACGAAAGTTGCTTGCGAATTAGTTCAAATTCTTTTTCCAGGAATTCTGGGGAACAAATTCGTAAGGCTCTTAAGAACAAGTTACTAGCTACACCTATCTTGATAGTAATGTCATGATAGCTAAAGTAGTGAATGTATGAAAGTGAGAACGTTGTTTTCTGTATATGGTAAAATTTGTATCTGTCGTATCTCTGATTATTAAACATCAAGAAAAGGAATTTTGTTGTCTGTTTCCCATTCAACTTTAAATTTGATGCTGGGCACTAATGTGTGTTTAATTTCGAGAGGAATTAATTGAAATTGCCCCACCTATTATCCCCCAAAATGTTAGGATATCATCCACGTATCTCATCACAGCATGTTTTTGGGTTTTATTGCATTTATTACTGTAGTTTCAAAGTATTCCATGTACAGATTGGCTAGAACAGGACTTAAAGGACTACCCATACTACACCCGAATTTTTGCTTGTAGAATGATTCCCCGAATGAAAATACGTTATTAGATGCACATAATTCAACTAGCTTTATTATTTTGTCAAGCGCCAATGGGAAATGATCTGAATCGGGGGATAATTTTACCCTTAAAACTGAAGAACGTCCTGTACTGGTACTTTAGTGAACAGGGAATCTACGTCAAGGATTAAAAGTTTTATGTTGTGAAGTGGTATATGTGCTTCTCTGAATTTGTGACAAAAATCTTCCGAATGTTTAATGTGACTGGGAGAAAAAGTGCCTAAAAAAGGGGAAAGGAGGCCAGCTAACCATTTAGAAATTTTGTAATTGAAAGCACCGGCACATGTGCCGGTGCTTTCAATTACAAAATTTCTAAATGGTTAGCTGGCCTCCTTTCCCCTTTTTTAGGCACTTTTTCTCCCAGTCACATTAAACATTCGGAAGATTTTTGTCACAAATTCAGAGAAGCACATATACCACTTCACAACATAAAACTTTTAATCCTTGACGTAGATTCCCTGTTCACTAAAGTACCAGTACAGGACGTTCTTCAGTTTTTAAGGGTAAAATTATCCCCCGATTCAGATCATTTCCCATTGGCGCTTGACAAAATAATAAAGCTAGTTGAATTATGTGCATCTAATAACGTATTTTCATTCGGGGAATCATTCTACAAGCAAAAATTCGGTGTAGTAATGGGTAGTCCTTTAAGTCCTGTTCTAGCCAATCTGTACATGGAATACTTTGAAACTACAGTAATAATGCAATAAACCCAAAAACAAAACATGCTGTGGATGAGATACCGTGGATGATATCCCATAACATTTTGGGATAATAGGTGGGGCAATTTCAATTAATTCCTCTCGAAATTAAACACATTAGTGCCCAGCATCAAATTTAAAGTTGAATGGGAAACAGACAACAAAATTCCTTTTCTTGATGTTTTAATAATCAGAGATACGACAGAATACAAATTTACCATATACAGAAAACCAACGTTCTCACTTTCATACATTCACTACTTTAGCTATCATGACATTACTATCAAGATAGGTGTAGCTAGTAACTTGTTCTTAAGAGCCTTACGAATTTGTTCCCCAGAATTCCCTGGAAAAAGAATTTGAACTAATTCGCAAGCAACTTTTGTCTTTAAAATATCCTGACCATAATTGAGAAAGCAATTCACAAAGCAAACGTAAAATTTTCTACCGACCCCCTAAAGACAAGACCAGAGATACACCCAACAATAAAATAATAATTCCCCACCTGGACACGATTAAGAGAATAACCAACCCCCTCGGAAAATCGAACCCTTTTGTATTTACTTACCAAACACCTTAGCCAAATCCCTGATTAACGTCCAACAAAAGACATCTCCAAAGGACTCTGGGGTATACGAAATCCCATGCCAGGACTGTGACCAATCTACATCGGATTTACAGGTAAATCCCTTCCCCAGAGATTAATACAACACAAACGGTCAGTTAGGTATGGACAACAGAACTCGGCTATTTTCAACCATATAAATGAACATAACAATCCAAGTTAGAAACTGGCAATTTGGTCACGTGTAATTTATAGCAGCAACTGCCGGTACAAGAGTCAAATGATGGAATCGGCCTTAATAAAAGAGAGGCAGGTAATGAACATCTCAAAAGGAGCATGGATTTCGGACGCGATCGACAACGTCTTCATTCAACCAACCCTTAAGAAGATTAAAGGAAGATTATCAGCCGGGGTGACTTAAAATGGCTTGTTTGTGGATGGACCTCTTGGTATAAATACCACCTTTTCTGTAAACTTTTCTTATTCATCATACCCTGAAGAAGGGAGGGAACAAGCAGTCTCTGGAAAATAGAGTACTTTTTCTCTGTATTTTTGGTTAGTTTTTTTATGGGTCTCCTTTTAATTAGGATGGAAATTTCTGTTGTTACAGAACATTGTTTTTTAACCAGTTCATTATATATATATATATATATTAATATCATATTATATATACTATATATTAATTATATATATATAATATGTATATATTATATAGATATATATATAATATATAAACACCTACCCATGTCCTGCTGAACGTTAATTATGGATTTCTCCAATGTATTTGTATAACTGAAGATGAAAGGTGGGTTGGCCTAAGATTTGTCGGATCTCTCGTAAATTATCCACATGATGGATTATGATTTTGTTTGTATTTTTCCTTTTCTTTGTTTTCTGTGGGTTTATAAAAATGCTCTTTGCCGTATGTATGGTTTTTTTTCTATTATGTGCTTCGGGTATTTTAAGAAGATAAGTTGATTTCTGATTGTTTCGAGTTCTTTGTTAAGAAAATCTGGGGAGTAAATTCTCAGGGCTCTAACAAATAAGTTTCTTGCTAGGCCGAGTTCAATTGAAATTGTCATGATAGATGTAAAAATGTCTGTATGAAAGTGAGAATATTGCTCTCCTGAAGACAGTGAACTTGTAGTTGTTATTAGACCTAATAACAACTACAAATATTTTATATTTTTCTGAGAGAGAGAGAGAGAGAGAGAGAGAGAGAGAGAGAGAGAGAGAGAGAGAGAGAGAGAGTGAGAGTATTAGTAATGTTTGGCCTTTCGTTGTAATTGTTTTTCTGAGATAGAGAGAGAGAGAGAAACGGGGGAGGGGGGGCGTTTCCCGAAGATTAAAAATCATATTCCTCATATTTTAGTATCTTATTATCAACTGGAGTTACTGAGAAGCACACCGCCCAAGGCATTTCTCAGAAATCTTCAACGGATACTTTCCAAGCACAGAATCAAGCACCCGTTCCTAGAGCAGGTGTTTCCGAGGGCTTAGGTCTACTACAACAGTTTTACACGCAAAAAAAAAATGGAGTATTAAAAACGATTTCATACCAATTAAATTGAATTAAACATACACACACACACACACACACACACACACACACACATATATATATATATATATATATATATACTATATATATATCTATATATATATGTATATATATATATATATATAGATATATATATAGTATATATATATATAGTATGTATGATATATATATTATATATATATATATATATATGTGTGTGTGTGTGTGTGTGTGTGTGTGTGTGTGTGTGTGTGTGTCGTACAGGTAGATATATTTGTTCTGCCTGAAGTGATGGTAATAAGTGACGTACTTAAGCAAAGCGTGGGCGTTATCATTATCATTATTATTATTCAGAAGATAAATCCCCATGCATAAGGAAGAACCCACTCCCTTGAAATTACAATTTCCCATGATCAAGGTGCATACTTGTACAGGGTTACGGGCGATAACACGAAGTACAGAAATCAACTGCTTGAAATTAAAAAAAAGAAAATTAATTAATAAATAAACAGATAAAAACATAAATGAGTAAAATACACGACTACTGCGTTTACCACCTTTAAAATTCGGGCTTTACGAAAACCGTGAAATCGCTTTAAAATCTAGAGCAGTGGCTCTTAAACTTTTTATTACCCCCCCCCCCCCGCCCCCTTTGCATATAAGAGTAGAATTCCCTCTTAGATTTAAAGGAAAAATATAAAAGGGAGAAATTGTGGGGAAGGGGGAGGGGGGGCGGGTGCGCCCCCGGTTCAAGAACCACTGATTAGCGTCTATCAAAATCCAACGAACAGACATCACGACAATTCGTCAATTCTCGAGAGGCTGTGATTGACAGCTCTGGAGGTCAAAGGTCCTCTCTCTCTCTGATGATTTCTAGTAAATGTTTTCGTTTCAGTTGACAGAAATTTGGAAATATAAAATTTTTAAATTGTTACAAATTCCCCTTGGTCAGAAACATTGCGTAGTACTTTATCTTGTAGTAACTGACACTTACGTTCCTGATCCTTCATCTTTGATTGTAACTTCTTCCGAGCAGTATTCTCCATCCAAGCTTAGCAATGGGCAAGTAATGTTGAAATATGTGCCTTTTGGCCCCTGAAAAAAAAAAAAAGTAAGGTATCATTATTATGTAAATTATTCATTATAAAAAAAGAGTAAGGTATTATTATCATGTAAATCACATTCATTATATTTATTTTCTATTCGGTTACCTTTATTATGCTTTATATTATACCTCTTACTTACATTATTACCTTTATTTATACGGTTACAGAAAATAAAAATGACATTTTCATCATATTCTTTAGTAAATGACACCCAAAATATAAAGCATCTATCAATTCTTTTAATGGAACTGAATCTTCTTCTCCTGAGTTTTTCCTTCTTACTCTGGAACATGCAAGAGGAGTCAGGTGAGAACAACAAGGGCTCATGATGAGGAAACGGAAACCAGTCGAGTCGGAGAGTGGGTGAGGGATCGGAAGTTCCCTTCTCGAATTAGACTTCGAGTTTAGGGGAATGCCCATCTTCGAATTTCAAGGAATTGTCAAAATTGAGTCATTGCTGCTTTTGGACTGTTTTATGTCTAAATGAACATATCCTAGTTGTATATTGCTTTATCTCTTGTCATGTGAATGCCTATACCATTTACGATAAAGCCTAAATATTCTACTGAGTTACTTCTAAAATACACGAGCTCTTGTTGACTTCGGTATGTTCATTCAGTTTCTGGAGAACTGCACGTGACCTTTTTCTATGCTCTTTCTTGTTGGCGTCAATAAGAATAAATACTCCAGACATAGGCTACCTTCAATTTTTTTCCCATTGTTTGCTGCCATATTGCTGGACTACTAGTAACTTCATATGGAAGTCTTTTGGACGATATATCCCTGAATGTGTTGACAGTACAAAATTTCTGAGAATTTTCATCCATGGAGAGCAGTTGAAATGTTTGTCTTAGATCTACCTTTGAAAAATACAACACATCCTGGCAAAATTGCGAACATGTCTTTGGGATTTGGTGATGGATGTTGAACTAGTTGCAGTGTTGGATATAGTGTTACCTTGTAATCTTCACATAACCTAACTTGAACGTTACCCTTAACAATTGTTACTAAAGGTATAGCCCAATCTGAATAATCTACCTTTACCCATGGACCTTCGTTTACCAACCTTCTAATTTTAGTTTTCACAGCTGTTCTCAATGCATAAGGAACTGGTCTTGGAGCGAAAGACCTAGGAGTAGCATCCTCGTTTAAAACTAAGACTGCTTTTGCATTCTTTACTGTACCTACTCTGTCTTCAAAGACTTCTTTGTAATCTATTAAAAGGTTGGCGACTGAAATATCTTCCTTTGTCTTTTGTTTTAAACCTGCAACCCTTAGAATACTATGCAAGTCAATTTTATACACCTTAAACAATCTAGTTCCACTAATATTTGTCCTTTACCTTTGACTACTGCCAATTTCTTGGTCATTATACTTTACTTCCACTTGTTATGAAACAACTACCTCCATGTTTGTAATTAAGCTCTGAACTGCTTTTGAGAGTACTTGGGGTCTTTTTTTGTACTACCTTGTGTGTGTAATAGGTAAGTTATATACAGATATGAAAAGATTACTTATCATGTTCTTCTCCCGGTGCTTTGTCTACAGGTAATCTTGACAATGCATCTACATAAACCATCTTTAATGTTGGTCTATGTTTTATGTTGCAACCATATGCAATTAATGTAATTGCCCAACGCTGTATCTTGTTGCTACTAACTTGCCTTTATACCTAAAACCACAAACAATGGTTTGTGGTATGTAACTAATGTGACCTTTTCCCTACCATACAGATACATATGGATATGGAACTTCAATGCCCCTTTTTCAATTTATGAGTAGTTTCTTTCTGCCTTGTTTAATACGCTAGCAGCAAAAGTAATAGGTTTTCTGTATCATCTGGCATTAAAAGTGCTAATACTGCACCTAAACATTTATTTGAAGCACAAACCAAATTAACCGGCAAATTCATTTGATAATGTACTAAGAATGTGGCTGACCTCCACTACTTTAGTTTTTTCTAAGGATTTTTACATTCCTTTCTCCAAATCCATTTAGTATCCTTGTTCGGCAAATTATATAATGGGTGTAGCCTACAGTTGTTGCTAAGTTTTAAATTAAATTTCCATAAAATGTTACAAAACCTAAAAATGTTTGCAATTCCTTGACATTTTCTGGAACCTTTGCTGACTGTACTGTATTTACTTTATCAGATACTGCAAAGTATATGTGTCACGTTGCCATGGCGACGAGGATGGGATATAGCAAGAGCTAGAGAAACTACTAACTTCCAATAAAATGTCATAGCAGGCAAAACTCATAATGACAGCACTAGCCAGGTAAATCAAGTAGCATATAAACTAAAGTTACCAACCTGTACATAAAGAGCAAAAACACCAAGCAGGTAAGCCCAGAGAAATCAGTCACATAGGCACACAAAAACTCGAGAGAAAATCATTCTGTAGATGTGGTAAAAACGTGGTCATTTAACAAGTCAATGTAGATTTACTATAATCGAAAGACCACTAAAATAGAACCTTGAATTCAGACGACGGCTGTAGAACAAATGAAGATAGTGCGCATAAGACAACAGAAGTGGAAGAAATTTCATTTCACATTAATTCTGTGAACAACGATGCGCAGGAACATCTTATGCCTCAAATAGAAATATATGGAAAACCCGCACCCATGAAGACACAGTTGCAGATGTGACAATACTTTCAGAGAGGCCTGAAGTGTGTGTTGTTGCTCAAAAAACTTAATATGGGGTTAGTGACAACTTTTTTCATCGCTTTTATTGGCCAGTAAGAGACAAATTGTCGCAAAACTTGTAAAAAAAAAAAAAAAAAAAAAAAAAAATCCAATCCCGTTCAGCTTGAAATAATTAATATACTTATGTCACCCACTAAAATATTTTAGTTTTCTATGACTTAAGATATTTGAGAAAACATAAGATCAGAGTAACTCGCCCAAATTTTCCGCTCCACTCTGCACTCGTCAGTAGCACTACACATATACAGGACCTGTCAACACTACCTGAAACTTTTGCTGGAGATTATAAAAAAACTGGAGATTTACAAAAAAATACGTGAGATTCATAGATCCAAGGCAGAATGTCATTATTTTAATAAATTTCATCCAATAATTCTCTATATTGAATTTTATCTACCTATTTACTAAGAACAAAGATGCATAATGTCCTGAATAAATACACCAAAATGAAAGAAAAATGCATATTTAAATCAATATGACAAAATGGCAGTGTTTATAGCCTGTTGTACATATTGCATGCCTTTTATGGGCAGAATATGACAGAGTTATATCATTTTTGAACATTAGCTATAGAGTGTGCTCGGGTATATGCATATGTTGCTGACTTAGCTTTCACAAGTAATTCACTTTTGGTTTATACTCATAACAAGCCTTATGGGCGAGCTCATCCGTTTTACAGGCAATAAGTGATTCTAGTGTCCCTTCAATATCAAGAGTAGCTCTCTTCATCTGAGTTACTGTGAGGTAAGATCAGAACTAGCTTGGCAACCTTACTGGGGAAATAATTGTATTTACTGAAAAATAGGCATTATCAACAAATGCGAACTTAAACAAATCTCTAAATGCGGGAGAATCGAGTGTCAAAGCAGAATGCGGGAGGTATTTTCGAAATACGGGAGACTCCTGCAAAATGCGAGAGGTTGGTGGGTCTGATATAGACTTCGTCAAACTACTCCATAAAATATTTTGTATTTCTTGACTTATTTATAGTTCTGTATTTATTGACTTATTTTCATATACCTTGACTACTACTATATATAAATATAGACATATTATCATAGGTGAAATTATTTACAAGTCAATTTATTTTGTTTAGCAAATGGCAAAAATTGAATTAATATTATGTTTATTTCCTCAGGATATGTATGTAGGGTGTCTATTTACTAATGAAAAAAAATTTAAGTATATGGCAACATTTCCTTCGGGCTGGTTGTGTAGTACCACAATATATGTACTTCGTGTGTCTCGCAACGTCACGGAGAGATAGGTATGGAATCTTCCTAAAAGCGAATTTGCACCTAAAGCTCCCTATAAGAGTGCACATGCGCCTTAGCATTCGGAATAGTAGTAGTGTCATATAGAATTAAAAAAAAAATTCCACGATAACATGCTACAACTTTCTCCCGGTGATCTACCCTACCCAGAACCCCGCTTTCCTTACAGGTCACCTGTGAAGTAGAATGAATGATAACAGTGCATGCGTGAATCACCCTATCCCCGGTGTATCCTCTGCCCAAAACCCCGAATTCCCATCGGGTTCCCTACCTTGTTGGATAAAGTTCTAAGGTAAATTATAATCGATCGACAAAAAAATAACGGCAAATTCTTAATAGGTAACCAAAATATTATAGGAAACGTTAATTTCCAAAGAAATACCCGACGAATATTGATTATTTTGTAAATTTCAGGGGATGTTTCTCAGGCCCATATGAAAAAATACTTTTAATGCAAAAATCGACTTTCTACCTAGCAAAGTTTCGTACTTATTACAGAATAAGCAAAAGAAATTTTTTGTTTGCTGTTTTCTTGAAACATATATTTCAGAAAAGTAAACAAACATACCTAGAAGATGACTGAACTAAATTCGATGAAACTATCATAGCATATATATATCTTTGGTCTTTCGTAAGGAAAACTGTTTATAACTGCAAATTCTTTTTGTGTATATCATTTATGAAAAACTATATAAGTTTTTTATTTCCTTACGTAGTTATTTTCAATATTAGTTGTTTAGTACCTGGTAAAAATTTTAAGCAAATCCTTTCACTCATAAAGTAGTAATGCTCACACACTTTATAATGGAGCCTCATGGCAACGGCGGAAATCGGCGCCCTCCTCACCTTGATATCAACCTTGCAGTTTCTCTTTCCTGGTCCATTTACGGTATGTATGGCAGCAGATTCTCCTGTGGCTAGATTGATCGATTTATCACAGTCTCCGTCCTTGCCTAACATCTTGACTGTTTGAGGTGATCCTGGGGATGAGTGTAAAGAAATAATATATATTATATATATATATATATATATATATATATATATATATATATATTATATATATATATATATATATATATATATATATATATGACTGGTAAAAATGTTCTGCTACAACAGAATTCCATCTAATAAAAGGAGCCCATAAAAACACCAAAATATAGAGAGAAAAGTACTATATTTCAGAGACTGCTGTCTCCCTCTTCAGGTAGATGAATGAGAAAAGTTTACAGAAGAGGTGGAAAAAGAATTTGAACTAATTCGTAAGCAACTTTCGTCTTTAAAGTATCCTGACCATATAATTGAGAAAGCAATTCACAAAGCAAACGTACTTTTCTACCGACCCCCTAAAGACAAGACCAGAGATACACCCAACAATGAAATAAAAATTCCACACCTGGACACGATTAAGAAGGTGACTCAGACCCTCGGAAAATCTAGCCCTTTTGCATTTACTTACCCAAACACCTTAGCCAAATCCCTGATTAACGTCCAACAAAAGACATCCCCTAAGGACACTGGGGTTTATCAAATCCCATGCCAGGACTGTGAACAATCTTACATCGGATTTACAGGTAAATCACTTCCCCAGAGATTAATACAACACAAACGGTCAGTTAGGTATGGACAACAGAACTCAGCTATTTTCAACCATCTAAATGAACACAACCAGAGAATAAACTGGAATTTGTCACATATAATTTATAGCAGCAACTGCCGGTACAAGAGTCAAATGATGGAATCGGCTTTAATAAAAGAGGCAGGTAATGAACATCTCAAA
>NC_087213.1:45125206-45185206 GCF_015104395.2 Macrobrachium nipponense
GGAGTGGTTTCGCATAAAAATAAACCAGATCCTAAATCCAATATGAACCAGCTACAACAGCAATTTCATATATTTGCAAGGAAGCTTTTCAGCCTGGCGTCAACTGCTGGAAACTCACTGCGTTTCACATCTTTGTCTTGCCCACACCGCATGGTTCCATGGTTCCTGGAAGTTGAAACTAATCGATACTAACAAATCTTCCCCTCTTCTAGTCAACACTTTGCCAGCTTCTCTTATTTCTTCCTCCCAGGTGTTCCGAATTATGAATTCATTTCAACAGCATTATGTACCCCATCCTCTCTATTTGACAAACCACTTCAAAACAATTCCTATACAATATTTCATATTTCATGGTTATTTTACCCCTTCGTTGTTTCTTTATTCTTTTATCACTTTAACCTTTCCTAATTCACATGTACTGGTCAACAGTGTATCTCAACAGCACTCACTTCCTTTCCATTGTTTGTATTCAATACCCATACGCATCGTCCATGCAGAACTGGCTAAATGATCTTTTCGTAGCACATTCTAAATTTTGTTTCCACAGACATTGCTTCTGTATCAAACCCATTATAGAGATTATACAACATTCCTGTCTTTACATATTGTGTAAATAAACACTGGATCTACACTTCGACTTCCTTGTTCAAATTCACATCTCTCTCCTCTTTCAGTTCTTCTGTTCACTTTCTTATAAACCTTCTTGGCTCACTAGATAAAGTTATACCTCTGTATTCTTATACTTAATGCTATAGCATTACTTTTTATACAAAAGAATAGTGTTTTTCTTACGCATCCTTCAAGACAATACCCTCATCAACTCATATTATGCCAACATATTGCATCATCACACATCGTGTGGCATCATCTCGTACGTAATGTCCCCAAATTATTGATGCCTTTCAATGCACTCACTTTAAAGACACTGAAGTGGAGTTGAGCTTACTTGGAGCATGCAATGAACGATGAGCAGCTCACCCTGACAGTTGAGAGTGTTACTGGTGCAGGTGCACAGGAAGAAAGGACGAAGGCGTAAATAGTGGGATGATAACATTAGTTATTGAGGGGAAAAAAGTTTTTTGAAGTGTAGTTGAAACAAAAAAAAGTATAATCTTCGATGACATTGACCTAACCTCATTTTGGACGTCGGCATCCTAAATGTGGAGTGTCTCAAGTAGAGTTCAAAAGCTGATCTCTGAGTTCAACCTTGACACTGGGCCTTGGACCCACCACTTTTAAGTTTTGATTCTCATCACTCAAAGTCTCTATATTCAGAGGGACTAAAATTTCAGTCTTAAATAAAAATAAATAAATAAAAAACTCTGACCTCAGACGGCTGACGGACATATAGAGGATTGCACAGACATACTCAGACGGAGAAACTAGTCACTGTAGATATCTATGTTATTGACTGTAAATTGCGCCAGTAAAATTTTTAATGCTATAGTATAACACTCCTCAGGCTACAATAACCAATGGTCATATCCTTACCTTCCATTTTTTTTAATGAAGTTCAGCTGATTCCTTACCCCTCCTTACCTGTAACAGTAATCTGACAGACGAAGTTACGGCCACAATTGTCCTTGGATGCCTCCCTTTGAAAAGTAATCACAGCTACGTTGCCAGATGACTCCCAGTTCTCAGGTCCTGAGGTCATGCAGTATTCACTCTTCTTCTTACTGGAATGTTAACAGTACGTTACCCTGATGTGCATGAACGAGAATTTCATGAGCAGGTAAATAGGATTACCTTTTCTAGAACTGTATCCAAACGATTGAAGTAATGTGAAAAAGTCGTGCAGCCTATGAAGAGGACCAGAGATATTTAAATATAGTAAATATAGACTTGAAATGCAGCGATTACAAAAAAATAATACTGGTATGATCTTGTCTCTTTGTAAAACTTACAACTGCGCTTGAAATCATTCATTATCCAATCATTATTGCAGTAAGTAGTGGAATTCTCTTTGAACTTGAGGGGAAATGTAATTTTACCAAAATTTTTATGAATATAGAAGTTTTAGTGAGAAATGAACAATAATTTAGAACAGTTTTCATTTGTAACATTTATCAATTTGGCATAAACTGCGAGTACAAATTTTTCAATAGACCAAAGGTATAACACTCCCTTTACTGTGATGAAATACGAAATACGAAATATATATATATATATATATATATATATATATATATATATATATATATATATATATATATATATATATATATATATATATATACATGCATATAAGCTTATATATGTACTATACATCTGTATATATCTATACATACACACACACACACACACACACACACATATATATATATATATATATATATAATATATATATATATATATATATATATATAAAAGCAAATATCAAAAGGTGAAACTTTGTACCGGACCCCTCTAAGAGGCAAGGTTGTATGGTTAGAATAAAGCTATATATGGGAATGAATAAAACTTGCAACGCCCATGAATGTATGTTTGCATGTATGTGCTCATCCTCCTCATCCAATTACCTTTTCTTGTCATAAATCTCCATGACCTCTTGATCACAACCTTTCGAGTTAAGTTCGAATTGTGGGCAGTCCAGCGACAGCGTGGAATCCTTTGGACCCTGAAAATTGATTTGGAAACAAAATAGTAAAGCTTCAAGGTACAGAATCATCCAATTCTTCATCAGCGTTTGTCACTCATGCGACATCTGATTATGATCAAAATATCTAGAAAATTAGCAATAAATGCAAACAAATAAAATTATTGTTCTGATTCCGACAATTTTCAAAATTTCTTTCCTCGAGATGTTGGTAGATTAAAAGCTGCTACTAATCAAGCAGGTGATTGAACATAATTGATCAGCGAACGGGAAGCAAACAAACAAAGTTGTTTTAAACCTTTATGGAGTTCTCTTTCAGCTTATATTAGAATTTTTCTATAGACTGTTTATTAGACGAAAACAGTGGTTACTCCAATATAGGTATATATTATAGACAGGTATGCGATATATATATATATATATTTATATATATATAATATATATATATATATATATATATAGGTATATATATATATATATATAGTGTCAAGTGGACTTCGGCAATAGCAATGAAGATATCTATTATTTTGATACTTCTTATTTATAACTCTATTATCATTATTACTACCTTCATTCTAATTTTGCTCATTATTACCTTAAAAGTCATTCTACAGCTGCCTTTTTTCTGCATATTGTATCCAAAAAGTAGAGCCGAGTTGCCGTCCTCGGCGGAGACGATCCTGGTCACTTTACAGGAGCCTTTTGGAACTGTACAGAAAGAAACGTCATTAATAGCTTCTCTTCACTTTCGTGATAAACAGTTATAGCAATAACCGAAACAATCATTGTATCTGGAATCAAATTCATGAAAACTCTCGGAAATAATTTTGGCTACTTTATGAAAAATTAGAGGCAATGATCCTCTGAAATTTATAAGTTTCACTCACTGGCTTTTTTTCCTCCTTTCCCCAAAATGATTTTCACCTTTTTAATTTTCTTTCTTTTTGGACCTGTCGATTTCACACTCTTAACTCTTGAAGATACCTTCTTCTTATTTGCTTTCTTTTTTATACCATCGAGTTTCTTTACTCCTCTCTTCTCTCCCTTTTTGTTTGTTTTAGGTCCTCTCCTCTGTTCTTTTCGCTTCTTTACTCCTTTTCCCTGTCCTCCCCACGAATAACCGGAATACCTGTCGGTCTTTTCATCCAAGTCACTTGGCAGATTCCTCCTCGAATTTCGGGTTTTTTCTCTCGCCCTCACAAACTTCTCTTTACGGCTACGACTGAGGCTGTTACTTCTATACTTGCCTCTTCTGCCTTGCCCGGAATCTGAGTCTCCTCGACGTCTTCTCTTGCCTCCTTTCATATTTTGTTTATTGTTATGCACGTCTCTTCTTCTTCTGTGATATTCATCACTCCTCCTCCTCCTCATCTCCTTTACAGCTTGTTGTTTACGAATTCTTCTCCTGTTTTGCTTATCTTCATTGGTCCACCTCTTGTTTTGCCTCATGGCGTCCCTTCTCCGGGTTTCTCTTGCCTTCTGGTGCCAGTGATGCCTCACGTTCTCATGTTCTGCATTATGGTTCTTTTCGAGGTGTTTTTCCTTAAAACAAAATCAAAAGAAATCTTCATCCTTGGGGTTTGACCTACAGCAAGTATTTCTAGCATATAAATATCTTTATAATAAGAATTCATATACGTCAAATATTATATAAGAAGATATAGGGTAAATCGACTTACTGTATGTTCTTAGCACAGAGAGAGAGAGAGAGAGAGAGAGAGAGAGAGAGAGAGAGGTTGAAAGTGTGATTGAAAATATGCAGCACCGTCAGAAAAGCTTTGCAGCTTATGACGAGAGGTTACCACTTCCCAGAACGCTCAAGGTCTTAGACGTCCCATAACAATTATTCGTTCAAAGAAAAATGAGCTTTGTTTATTATCGATTAGTTAAAACATGTTTCGAATGGAGCTTAGAATTCTATAGCTTGATTTTGGTTTTAAAGATAAACTTTTACTGTTGTTCTCTTTCGAGTGTCGTACTGGGCAGGAAATGTCTCGAATATCAGGACATTTCTACACATGGGGTAACGAGTTCGTCGCTAATAAATCGGAAGCACTAAAGCCCAATAGGTTATCAAGGCACGATAACGAAATTTTCATATTAGTTTGCTACGGCTAAAATCAGAGGAAGCCGCTGAATTCATCAGTGACCTCACCTGGAAGAAACTCTCTCCTGCGTGATCCAGATATCCAAGTCCTTGTTCGTCACCGTCGTCCACTACAGCAGCTTTTTCCCCTACTTCAAGACCTGCCAAGGTCACCACCATGACCATCATTAGGAAAATCCAACTTCTCGCCATGTTAAAGAGTAACTGAACATGGAGACGACTCCAGAATCTCAAATTGTTTAAATACTAACCCTGTAAAAAAGGAATAAAAAGTTAATACAAGGTACTTTAATTCCTCTCTAACAAAAATTATTATCACAAATGTTGAATGATGTTTACCTAGCTTTTTTTTATCATGGGGAATGTAAGGAGCCAATGAATAATAAACCATGTATTTGGCGATCATTTTGAAACCATTGTTGTTGCTTTAAAATTAACTAAGTGAATTTTTTCTTGTTTGTGATTCCTTCCAATGGTCAACGCTCGATATGCACAGTACACAATGGCTGCCTGGCGTGTGAATATCCCAATGGCAGGTGTGAAAACTTGATTACCTTCATTTGCAAAATCGAGATGCATAACAACTCAGTCATATGAAAGTAATCCTTTCTGCTGACAAAGGACTCACCTGTAAAAGGAGGGAAAAAATAAATTCCTGACTGAAGTGAATTACCGAGACTGGTACTTGAGGAACAAATGTATACCCTATAGCTAACTTCCTAACTTGAGGTAAAGCAGGAAGGTTAGTTAGGATGGATCCTTGTAACTGTGCTCGCCACATCTCTGAGTTTCATGATGTGTTTGATGCTTATTAGAGACATAAACCATCTATTTTCCCCAGCTGCTTTTGCAATATAAAGCATTCCTGTTGGTTCAGTTCATCTTTTGGGGGTCTTCTTACCCACTAAAATTCCTGGTTTCCGATTGGTTTCGTTTCTTCATATTGTTCTTTAAGGGGGAAGGGTGTTAGGAACCGGTGGTGGGGGGGGGGGGGGTGTTAGCCGGCGAGGTGGGAACAATAGTAGTCAGAAATGCATGCCACAGGAGATAAACAGACGGAAAATACAAGGTTCGTGTATTTGATGAAAAATTAAAGTATCAAATATTTACCAAAATATGATTTCAGTTCTTTTACTTCATGTTTGTAAGGGAAGAATAGCTTTTTATCAAAAACATGAGCGCAACACGTAATTGTATCACGTTCTAAATATTCCATAGATCTCGTCTATGTTCCCAGGCGTGTAGGATTTCCACTACGTTATAGATAAAGATGGCATTATATATAGTAATCAGATATTTATATTTTAAAATCTTTCAGTCAAATGGAGAACAAACCAAACATTGTGGTCATCCATGACTTGGTTTTTTGTTTGAAAAAATTTTGGTCATAACGGTTAAAAATTAATTTAAAAAATGTTTGTGGTTACACTTTCAGCATAAAACGTATCGTGAATGTCAATATCAAATATGATTCGAACATATTCCAGCACCATCCTTTTCCGGTTTTGACATTTCCTCCAGCTTTTTCATGCGCACTTTATGTGCTAAGTCCTTTATCAGTACGGTGAATGGCCTGGAGCTCTACTTAGTACACCTGCTCTGACTGATAGCCCAGCACATAAACGGTGCTGCTGGTTCATTGCCCTTCCTCTGGCGTGTCATTCAGCTGCCCTAGCAGCTGTCCCACGTGGCATGCTTCAGTCAGATGTCTTGCCTTCATCGACGATATCATGCGTTTTCGAAATGTTCTATTTAAGAAACATTGAAGTATAAAGCAACGAGCCTTTAAAACGCCAGTCCTATGAGCTTGGACAGTTTGATATATCCTATCCTCTGTTCTCTACGTTCGGCAGCCAATATTTTACATTTAACACTTTCTACTCCACAGTAATTTGTTGTTGACATTCTCGATAACCATACCTCCATTTGTCCTATATCTCACACTCAATGTAAAGATATAGTGAATGTCATAATTTAAAGTTAGTGAAGGTATTTGTAATTCAATCCATTGTAATATCTTGATATTTTGTGATGGCTTTTGCTCTCAGAGCAGCCCGTAACAGTAGATGTGTTCTGAAATGAGAGAAAAAGGTGGTTATAGAGTAAAAGAATGAAATGACAGGCAGGGTTACAAACTTTATTAAAGCTAGTGGTACCCATCACTAGGAGAAAAAGTTCTACAGCAAAAAGTCCTGGTTGAGTCTTACAGAACCAGGAAGGAAAATGGAAAAATTACAGATTGAGGAAAAGGATGGCAATAAGGAAGTTACTCCAAAGATTTCACTCACTCTGTAGAAACTTATAATTTTTGGTGACATATTTGAAAGGGCAGCTGTTATTCAAAACGAACGGCAGCTGCTTTGGGCTGACATTTGTGGATGAGGTGGGGCTATATACATTCCGGCTGTTTCTTCTGTCGACAGGTTTTCCTATCAGCTTCTGGGAGAGAATAATAATCCCTTCAACTGAGATATATAGTTATATAACTATCACTGCCTGTTGTGGCACTCTCCCGCCTAGCACTGGCTGGAACATCGGATGAAGAAGGAGGTGGATGAAAAGAGGAGGTGAGGGAAGGGAGATGTTCAGGTTTGGAAGGTGAATGTCGTGAAGAAATCAGTGCAAAATTTTTCCAAGACAAATTTCTGCCTGCTGGGCCTTTAACGTAAAAACCTCCAAGTAAACCAATTGGCGACAAAGACATGATGGTTCTGTATCGAGATACATTTTCCGTATTGAAATGATTGAGTTACAGTTTCAAAAGCCTGTGGAATAAGTACATACATATTGATTTGTCAAGATTCTAATTCATTTGAAGGAATTAAGTCCTTTATGAAAATAAAAAGATGAGAAAATGACTAACTCGCTAGGGAACTAGCTGCTGATGAGAGCCAGATGATTCCTTCCCTCATTATGGTGAGTTCGAGCAACTGCAACTGCGTGCAATTTCATTTCCACCATGAGGCAGTTGTGAGTTGATATGAGTTAAATTGGTTTAATCTGCATTTATCACAGCTATCGTTAGAGTACAATGATCGCGTTGTGGTTACCAGTGTTAATAATCTCAATTCTGGATAGTGTTGGGAGTTTTCTGTGAGTTTCTGCGAGTTTTGTGAATTGTTCTAGAAGCTTCTTGTGGCCACGCGACCATGTGGCAGTCTTGAGTTATCATAAGGGTGATAAGGGCACCTTTTGTAAGTTTATGTACAGTATTTAAGTGTAGTCACGAGAGAAGGATAAATTTTTAAATAAAATTGTAAAAACACAGTTGAGCCTAATTCAGTCGTCCTTGTGTAAGGGCTGGGAGCTGTCGCTTCAGGTGGGCCTATAAGCCAATCACATCCGGCAATTACCGGTGCATATTGTCGTCGAAGTATTCGCGACAGTGATAGGGGGTTTGGATGAGAAGGAAGACAAGGCAAAGACTCAGTTTTTCGCTGTTTTGGGGTGTAGTCGACCTTTTCTCGGAGTTCGACGCTGTTTCCGTGGTCTGGGTGAGGGTGCTCCTGTGGTGTTGTTGTGTTCGATTGTTATGGTTCCACTTTCGTAGATTCCACTTAATGTTTCGTCTTCGGAATCGGCCCTGACGGTCCTGAAGGTGGTAGAATGCCTTTCATCCTTGCAACTCTCTCCAATCTGGCACTGCAGCACTTGTTCCAGGAATGTGTTGACGGGAACAATTGGGGCATTTACTTGTAACTGCTTCTCATCTTTTGTAGATGGCCAAACCTCTGGCAGTTGAATTGGCTCATGTGTGTAGACTTTACACATACACCAAGAGAAATGTGGCTTGGAACCATGTGTCCCTTGAAGATGGCAATGACTTTCATCGTGGGGTTCCCCAATTTTCCGCTGTATATCTCTGGTCCTCAAGAACGTTGAGCAGCTAAAAAATTGGATCTAGGGGTAAGGAAGTTGGGGACTTGCGAATTACTGCTTCCTTATCCATTCAGTCAGATCTAGTGGCTGGAAATTAGTGTTTCTTTTCAGGAAGTCGGCAGTTTCTGCGTTTTTCGAGGTGACGATCATGTCAGATTTTCTATTTGGTTGCACTGTCATCTTCATATCTTTGTGTCTGGCTTCTCAGTCTGATACAAATGTATATACAGACTTCTCACCCTTCACTGTGATGTGAAATTTCAGAAGTTCTAGCATAGGAGTGGCTATAGGAGCGGCATTTTGGAGTGGGGCTTCTTCCCTCCTCAGGGACCTTCTTTTAGCCTTCTTCAGGTGTCGAACTGTCGGCCATCCTTCGGTGTTGGAGTCCAACTCGGCAGCAGGAGGGCTAGATGGAGCAGGATCTTGTAACTCGACAGCTTGGGGGCTTGACACAGGATCTTCTGACGAAATCTGGGGAATGGGCGTTGCTAACTCTGCCCACTGGACTGAACCATTGTCCATCAAGTACAAGAAAGTTTCCACTGGGTCGAACCCCATGAGAGTTTCTTCATCATTGACTCTTGTCCAATGGGACATCCTCTGGTGATTTTCTCTCTGGCTTGGAAGAGATTACAGGGCACATTGTTGTTGTTCAAGATTAAACCAGCCATGTACTGGCATGGGCTCTTGCTCCTGGAGCAGCCCGTAACTGGATCAACTGTAAAAATACAATAAACAGTGCTTTTGGCAGTTAGTTGTTGAAATGAAAGAGGGTGACCAGGTAGGATTGCTACCCCTCTGAACCTTACAGTGCCCATCAGTAAGAGAGAAAGCTTTATAGTAGTGAGACCCAGCCTAGTAGGAGAGGGCTAAGTAGGAAATGGAATCGAGTTTTTGTTTGAGGGAAAGGTGGCCTTAAAAAAAAAGGGAAAGGAAGCTAACCATAATATTTAAGGAACAATATACATATATATATATATATATATATATATATATATATATATATATATATATATATATATATATATATATGTGTGTGTGTGTGTGTGTGTGTATATATATATATATATATATATATATATATATATATATATATATATATATATATTTGTGTGTGTGTGTAGTATCTGAATATATGGCAGTACATATCAAACAAAAATAAGAAAAGTAAAGAAAAATGTATATACACATACTCACATTTATACATATGTTCCTGAAGATATATATAATTCACATTGACAATGATAAATAAACTGTGTTCTTGAAACTGTACAAAAGTGAAACAGAGGGTTTGTGCATAGCTATGTGCAGATTTTGGTGGTTCACTTTCAGTTTTACCTATTAGAAATTTCTTGAACTATGAGAGAATTCTTTTTCCTGGGAGGTGGGCAGGACATCAGGAGATTCCCGTGTGCCCTTGTGGTTTTTCCTGTGAGATTCCTCTTTTGCCTGGGAGGTGGGCAGGACCGGGCACATAGTCCAGCTGTATTTATATCTGCGTGGGGCGAAAGGATTAAAGTCTTTATTCCTCTATTACCCTCCTTTTCCTTTATGGACCCCGCCTTTGTGACCTTGACCTTTCACTGTCAGCCGATCCATCCAGGAGTTCATAATCCGTGTGGTTTCTTGTGTTTTTATGTTTCTTTTCTATTGTAGAGTGTATGACTCTTCATGATACGCTGTCTTCAAACCCGTTTCTTGTGTTACCTGCCATTACATTGTTTTCGCATGTTATGAAGGCATTCTCTATAATCAGCCTAGCCGTTTTGTTTGCGTTCCTGTACAAAAAATTCAGATTTTCCCAATCTATTTTATGGTTTTTTCCTGATTATAGTGCCTTATGTTTTGTATGTGTTGTTTGCTTCGTTCTTTGCATGATTTGCTGCTTTAACCGAAGTAACACTCTACACAGTCTGGACACGCTGCTATATATGTAAGTGTTTACATAATAAAAAAATGGAATGTTATTCCATATATATAAAAGACTAAAAACTAAAGAAGGTCAACCAGATTTGCTTGCAGGAATGTTGTAATTTCAGACTAGAGGACGCTTAAAGATGACCGAGGTATACAATAAAAGTAGGCTAAGCATAAACATGCCGTCAACCTCTAGTTCATTTTCAATTGTTTATAAACTTTAGTCCAAGGCTCCCTGCTTGAGGGAACAACTAACCGCGACCTATAGCTTCAAGCGGCCCCCTACGTGGATTAGTAACTATGTTCACCTTGATTGTTTGTTCGTATGTTAACTATTGTCATTGGTATGTATGTTCATTATGTTCGAGCTAACTGTCTGCTCCTTTATGACTTGTAAACCGAGCATGGTAGACAAGGCAGAACAAAGAGTTAGCTATCGTCATTAGAAACCGACCTGTATCTCTCTACCTTAAGCTTTATCATGTAGAGAAGGAATAGGAATTAGCCATTTATCATTTGGTTTAGAAGCGATCAAGCTATCGGTCAATTAGAAGACTTGTTACAATCATACCTGATGTTCCTTCACCATGCTAAATTCAAGAGGAATATAAGTAATTTTTTTACTTCGTGGTTTCTTTTACTAAGAATCCTCACCTCCTCACCGCAGGTCATCAGAGGAGGTTTAACCACATCGTCGTCATAACCAAAAGAAGATAATACGACTTCGTAAGAGATCTACAAACCCCCAAGACCACTTCCATTGGAATATGGGAAGTGCAATACAACCGACCTTAGGCGTAAAGCATTTATCGCAAGTCTAACATTTGACCTCATTGAGGGGCGCCTTATTATACAAGGCAACAGCCCTAAAATATATGCACACCCCCTTCTTGCTTCTTCCCCCTCTACCAACTTTTGATTTCTATCTTATTCCTAATGGTGTTCTTGTAACTGCCTAGCAATTGGAAATTATCTAGTTTTCTGTTGATGGGTGTAATGACGTTGTTGTCCGGGACTATAATTATTTTCTTCCATTTCAAAAGTTTCCTTTTATTCTTTTTCCTTCTCTCTATTCCAAAACAGTTTTGCCTTCATTGTTGTGTCCGTTTCCAACCCCCAATACTTAGCGGTTTAGGGTTCCTAATCTCTTAAAACTCTCCCTCAGTTATTCCAGCTATTCATCCAAGAATTCGGGACTGCAAATCCTATAAGCCCTGATGATCAAGTCATGACTTCCATTTTAATTTCTTTCCTACGACTAGCGAACATATGTATGTGTTACAGGGTATATCGGACCCTCTTTAATTAAAGGAGAGAAATCCTAACTAGTAACGTGACCTACCTTCTGACGTTCCCAGTCATTAAATCTAGGCTAATTCAAACTCTGAGATACAAAAATAGATTCTTTATTATTCCCAAAAGAACTTACATGAAAACCAAGAAAAATGAATTTAAAATCCAAAAACCATGAAACACAATTGCTGCCCTGCATAAGCATACTAAATAAAAATTGTCACACACTATTCTCATTGTCAAAAACCCCCATCAGTCTTTCTTAAAATAAATGTCAAATAGGAAATTCATTTTTGGTAGTGACAAACCGAAATCGAATCCATCTGTAAAACAAACCACAATTATCAGAAAATATAATAAAAAAACATGGATCAATGTTTCAATAATAGTATTAAGTATCGACACCGCATTTCTGCCTTCAGAGTATCTGAAAAAATAAATATCACTGTTTCTTTTAAATGTTCTTTACCTTTCCGATGGATCTTCTGCCGCCTCCTCGGCTTTTCAGAATCTCTGGCTACCACTACAAAAGTATGTCGTCTAATGCCTCATTTCTCCGACACTAGCAATATTTTACACATTCATGCGCCCTAATGGACGTACAAACGTATGCACGCTAGTCGACTCACGATTCCAATGTTCGTGTGTTTCTCACACGTACATTGGCGCACAAACTGACATACATACGCAACTGCATTTTTCTGACTTCACGTTCATATGATTTCTGACCAACCAAGTCATCTTACACCCCCTGCGTTCTTGCCAATGCGGCTGGATAATGTCTCTTGCTTTTTCGTTCAACATCCTGAGGGATTCACTAATGTTTTCAAGTTTCCCAAAACTCGAGGCTTTGCTGTTAAGCATTCCAATCTGTAAGCTTTACCCGATGCCAACCTAATTTTAATTACTAACATTACCAGTGCCTTTAATATATGTATGAATTGGTGTGTGTCTTCTTCCCATGCACCTTAAATTTTAAACTTTCCCCTTCCCTCTTTACCAGTATGTCCAAGAAAGGGACTTCTCCCTCCTTCTCTTCCTCTGTTGTGAATTTCATTTGTTCATTTAGTTTATTTATGCTTTCTAGGAACTTGCGCAGTTCTTCCTTTCTCCCTTGTAAGTAATCAAGATGTCCTCCACGCATCTTAGATACCCATTTGATGATGTTCAGGTGTAACTTCCCCGTTTACCAATGTATGGTCGAGAAGACGATGGAAGTAATAACAAAGAATATGGATGAAGGGCTTCACTCAGGTAACTTAGACCATGATATTTTATTAAATTAAAATTGGTTTGTTCAGTGGCCTTCTCAGCGTCAAATTTGTTTTAAACGTGGAGGCGAAAAACCATTTTTCATCCCCAACCCCCCAACCCCCACTCCCCCCCAAAAAAAAATGGACATTGGGCCATGGGTTCGAGTCTTTCCCCGATCTTAGCTAACATTTTTATGGAATGGTTTCAAACGGAAGAGCTAGGTAAATTAGATAAAGGGAACCTAAATATCATCAAATGGGTAAGATACGGATTCGAAGACAGCTTATCAAGGAGAATCATACATTCTACAATAGAAAAGAAGCGCAAAAACACAAACCACCACACGAATTATAAACACTGGATGGATCAGCAGGCAGAGAAAGGTCAAGGTCACGAAGGCGGAGCCTTACAGGAGAAGGAGGCTAATAACAGGAATAAGGACTTTAATCCTATCCCCCACACAGATATAAATACAGCTGGGCTACATACCCTTTTACGGGCTGCTCGGTGAGCAAGAGCCCGTGCTGACACAAGGTCAGCTTAATCAAAAACAACAACAACAACATGCCCGGTCATTCCTTGGCTACTTGACAATAAGGACTGTTAGTCCAAGAGAGCTTCTAACTTTTTTCGAAAACAAATCTTCGCGTGATGCCATCCAGTTTCAGTAAGGACCTGTTAATAATTATATTAATGCACAGAACAATTGTGTAAGTGATAAAGATAATAATATATATATATATATATATATATATATATATATATATATATATATATATATATATATATATAATGTGTGTGTGTCTGTGTGTCTGTGTATGTGTGAATGTTTTACTTATCAAGGGATCTATCTCTTCACCCACCTGTGCATATTACGCAAGTGCACTTGAGTCACACACACACACACACACACACACACACATATATATATATATATATATATATATATAATATATATATATATATATATATATATATATATACATACTTGTAGACGTCCAGGGCAAAGGCATTCAATACAATTGAAGGTTTATTGCTAATGCCGACGTTTCACAACTATGTACATTGTTGCATTTTCAAGACTGAAAAACAGCAAGTTGACTTTTAGTTTAATCATCATAACATATCACTGAAAACACTACAGTATTATCTTATTTAGAATGTTAACCCCTTTAAAAAATATATAAACCCACCATTGACACGAAAAGAAGGACCTAGTACTCAGACGGGAGCTTAAAGAAAACTGTCGAAACAAGGAGAGAAAAAAAAGGGGAAAAAACTCACACACGCAAACAAAGTAACGACAAGACAAATGGGGCCCTCAAGCAATGAACAGTTGAGTATATGAAGTTTGGGTGTTTAATGATGGGACAGTTAATATTATCATTATGGACTCTAAGGTTGTTAAGTCACAATTTTTCAGCGTTTGTCTTATTATTTGAAAATCTTCGTTGTCTATGGATGTTTTGCATAATTTGAAATGTTTCATAATGTTGATTGTTCTGGGTTGGACAATCTGCTTCCGGTCCTAAAACTAACTTCTGTATGGGCGTCTAAGCGTACCCCTAGCAGTCTTTTGGTACATCCAACGTAAGTTCCTTGGTTACACCTGGGGCAAGTATACTTATAAACAACGTTGGATGCAAACAACGGACTAACGTTGTCCTTGAACTTGAAAAAGGACCCGACGGCGCACGGACTTTTTCGGGTTAATTTTAGATTCAATGCAGGCAATTCTCTCTGAAGTAAATTTGCAAATTTTTTTTCCTAAAATTGTCATCATATAAGTAAAGGAATGTTGCAAACATTTTCCTTTTTTGCACAGTATGGATAACAGTGGGCATTTCCATTTTCTTATCTAAGAACTTGTTTACGGCTCTGAAGAAGAGTCTTGGAGGAAAACAGTTGTTATTGAAGTAGTTAGCCAGGGTTACGAACTCTTCATGGAAGGTCATCCAACTGGACGAGTGTGTAAAGGCCACCGTGGAGGGGGCGGGGGGAGAGTGAAAATGGAGTTTAATTTAAAATTATAATGACAGAAGCTATATAAATTCGTACCCAAACCTGTAAAAGTATCTTTTCTATAAATCTCTGCATAAAAACCTTGTTCATTTCTAGAGACGAGAACATCCAGGAACGGTAATTTATTATTAGATTATTTCTCCAGGGTAAACTTGATGTTCAGGTGTTGTGTGTTAAAATAGTCTAAAAAAGAGTCAGCATTAAAATCACACCTGAAAAGAGCAAACGTGTCATCGACGTAACGTTTATAAAACAAGGGGTGGAAAGTAAGAGGGCAACTATCCAGCGCCTGCTCTTCCAAAGAGCTCATAAAGATATTGGCGAACACAGGACGTATATACATGTTATCAAAAATAAAGGTCGTGTCCAGTACAGCCAATTCTAAAAAATGCTTCAATAACGCCCTTTTAAAATTATGATATAAAGTAAGAATTTCTGCTTAAGGTATTTGGCTATTTCACAATTTGCTGTATTCATAGACGAGAGAATGGCCACATTGGAGTCCCTTGTCTTGTGCACTTTGGGCAAACCATACATCACTCCATATGACGAACCTGTGACAGAGGTTTTGTTAGGTGTTTTCGTCTATAACTTTGTTATATTTTAATGTCCTTAAAAATCTGTCTATATGTACCAACAAGACAGGCCACTACCGGGCGGCGGCTGAGAGTTTCACTGGCCGCGGCACTTAAGGGACTGCCGCCCCCTTTCCACCACTGTGCTTCAGTCCCCAATCTGATTTTATGAAGGTCGTTGACAGAGATTAGCCCTTAGTTCGCTAGAGGTCACACCTATTCATGTGTGGTCCCTCTGACCTGACCTCTCACCCTCACCATTGTTGTCGCAGTATCCCTCACGTGCGACTCATCCTCCTCACACATGCATTCCCATCTGCTGGCGTTCGATGACCTTTTCAGGTATCTGCGAAGATTAGCGGCAGAGATGAAAGGACCCAAAGACATCTCTCCAGTTTAGACAGGATATTTCCGAAACCTCCCAAAATTGGGTATAAATATGGGCTGGCATGGCTGAAAATTAGGTATAAATATGGGCTGGCATGGCCGAAAATTGGGTATAAATATGGGCTGGCATGTCCGAAAATTAGGTATAAATATGGGCTGGTATGGCCGAAAATTGGGTATAAATATGGACTGGCATGGCCCATCAAATCGCACTATACCCTAGCATTCAACCCTAGACAGTAATCACGGTATCGCACCGTTCGAAACATTGTCACGCCCGACGACCTCAGCCCACAGCTCTAGGATACCTGTGTCTTGGTGATCACAACACCTTATATAGTTTCCCCTACTACTACTACTACGCTGTCTGGAGGCTACACATCCCTCTCGAAGCTGTCACACCTGAAGTACCTGGGTGGTATCTGATGATGAGCACTATCTCTTTGATTCCCTGGTGAAGAACTACAAGTGACCGTAGTCCTTGCACTGACCCCCAGGCTCTATCTACGCATGTCTCGTCCACGGACTAAGGTAAAGGTAACTGAACTGGAAGATGAATGTCAGCTGTTCACCTATACTATCCACTGCACCCATCCTCTGTTTCGGCTGTTTCTCCTACTCCCATCCTTATTCATTCCATCTCCTTCAGAAGCCCACGTGAGTTAGTGAAATTGTGATATTCTTGTGAACTCATTGCAGAAGTGATATTAAGATATGCTACTTTGCTATCAGTAATTTTGTTAACGTAATATGGAACCATTGATAAATCTTATGTTTTATATAATTTTCTCTTTGCATTGATCATCTTTGTTGTAAATTTATTTGTACATATACATTTTCTAACCTTTAACGAAGTCACTGCTAAGAGCTACAAAGTAACTATACCCCATTTTCTTTAGTATAAGCTCTGCAGAAAAATTAATATTATATTTTGAATAACTTGATTAACTTTACTTAGCATTTAAAATATTTGATAGATAGATTTAATAAATAGATTTAACTGTCCCTTCAAATTATTTAAGAAATTATTTAATTGATTTGGGGAGTGATAAGAACCATTGACCTGACATAGGCCTTTTCGAGGGGTAGGCTTAGGCCGGGCGCGGGTTTTTGGGCCCTTGTTCAAACAGACGGCGAGCGAAGAAGGGCGACAACTAGTTACGTCGACTTCGCCCTTTAAGTTTAATTTACGTTGTGTAGGGTTTTAGAAATTAATAACCCTTTAAATAATTGGTTTGCATGATCTCCTTTCCTGTTTGTACCTATCCTAAAACCACATCCTATCCGAATATCCTTATCTGCAACAAAAACTTTTAACAACCATCGTCACTGATCGGTCGACGGAAAATTCGGTAAGTGGAATAACATTTCTTATCAACGTACCAATTTATTTCCACGAATGCGATTAGAGGTCGCTGGGTTTGCTGATTAAATATATAGGATTTGTTTTTAGTTTACGCGTGAATTAAGAAGTGTGTGTCCAAACTGGGTTAACTTGAAGGTAGGTCAAAATACTAATTTTCCACAAAGACTAGACCGCCATTATTGGACGGCTGATTTGAGCCAACGGACTTTTCGTTAGGAAGCGGTTTCGTCTTTTAACCTTTAACTTATGTATTTAACTTAACTTACTTATTCAAGACGTAATACGCTGTTTTCTTTACCTTGACTAAATTTTAAGCCCTTTTACATAGTTAGGCTATTGTAATATTGGAGTTTGTGAGAATTAATTAGGCATAGACTCAGATTGAATAATTTTACAAAGGCTTATATAATTATATGGGCGTAGTAATAAATTTAGTCGAAATTAGGTCTGTCTGTTTACTTAGCATTACTATTCAGGATTAGTTTACTTTAATTTTACTTTAACCGGGTCGGAACTTAATTGAATTCTGGGACCAAACTGAACTACCCTGGGAATTTTATGGCCTTGGTTTGATTTATTCATAGTCCTATTTAGATTAATTGCATTTACCTGAATTACTTTTACCGGAATTTAACTAGTCTACTTAAGCTTACCAAGCAATTATTAATCCTTTGGATTTTTTGGCACAAGTCTGAAAACACGTTAGGCGCACGGAAGAATTGTGTGCTTAACAGCCCGTTTTATACCATTTACTAAATTACTACTAGAGAACACTCAGTGGAAGGAATTACCCTTGTAATTTTGTAGAGTATATTCCTTCGATCTTCCCACTGAGCGAAACAAATTTCCCACAAAGGAAGATTGGCATCCTCAGCGGGATGTTTTAAGGCCTGTGTTGTTGTCCAGGGATTTTTTGTTTTGTTACCTTTTAAACTCATAAAATGTCTGCGACACAATTAGCATATTCCCTCCGACTTTATGAGGAAACCTGCAAGGATCTATGCACAACCGCTACTGATCTGATTCAAAGGGCAAGTGATGTTGAGTCCTCGACCTTGGAGACATATCGTCTTAGGCTAGAGTCTCAAATAAAGAAGTATGAAGAACTCAACTTTAAGTACTTAGTTCAACTTGGAGAAGAAGGGTTCTCTGAGCAAGACCCTGAAAGAACACAGCTCACTGCAAAGCGGCGTTATGCCAACCAAGTCATCACAGAGAGCACTGAAGTTTTGGAGAAACTAAAAATCATTTGCATGGAAGCCAAACCACAGAGTATTGCGACAGAGTTTAGGCCATGGCATAAGGTTAAGTTGCCGTCTTTATCACTACCAGAATTTGAAGGGACCGATGGAGAATGGCCCCCCTTTTGGGATGTTTTCGAGTCTAACGTTCACTCTCGTCCAGACTTGAGAGCTGTTGACAAATTTAATTACCTGAAGGGATGTTTGAAGGGTGAAGCTCTAACTCTGATTAAAAATATTCTTGTCACGAATGAAAACTATTTAGACGCCATTGACATGTTGAAGAAAACTTATGCTAATCCAGAGAAAATAACCTCACCTCTAATTTGTCAAATAGCAGGCCTGCCTAAACATTCTGCAGATCTGGATTCACTACGTGGCTTCTGGTCTAAACTTGAACAATATGATAGAGGCATAGAAAGAAACAAACCTAATTCGGATCACTGTACCTGGACGCTTGGACCTCTAGTTTTTCAAAAACTACCTGGCAAGGTGAAAGAACAAATCCAAAACAAGTGTGGACGGGACTACCCCTCACTCCTAGATATTAGAGAGGGGCTAGGAAAGATAATCCTGACCTTGTCTTCCTTGGATTTTGAACCCAGGGATAAGAACAAGGATTACTCCCATAGAAAACCCAAGCCTAACCAAAGTTCCAATAGACCAGGTAATCAGACAAAACTCAGGTTAGTTCTTACACCCTAAGAAAAACGAAGTACGAATCTGAGTATTTCTGTCACTCCAGGACAGCCTAATAAGACTGCTAGAACTCAAAGTTGTGTATTCTGTGATAGACCAGAATATAAAGCCTACCAGTGTGACATTTACAAGACCACGCAAGAGCGCATTTCAAGACTTACCGCACAAAATTCGTTGCGTGAAATGCACCTTCACCTAACCATAAGACAACCGATGTCTTGTGAAGTTCCCACAAAATGTCTGTCTGTAAAACTGGACTACACCATTCAGCATTGTGCCCTGACTCCTCAACTGAGGTCTCTGCTGTGAACTATTGTGGAGACAATGACAGTGACAAAGACTTAAAGTCACAAACAAGTGGAATTCTCCCTACCGCCTTAATGAAAGTGGTGTGTCCGCCCTCAGGCAAACACCAAGGAACTTAGATCACTGTTTGATTCTGGGGCGCAACACACCTTCATCACACAAGAGGCAGTGGAAGAGTGTAAACTTGTACGAGACAATCCTGTCCAAACTGAGCATCAGTGGGTTCTGGGATACCAAAGAACCTAGAGAATATAGTACGGTCACTGTACCTGTCAGGGTAAACGATGACAGCCTTGTAACTTTAAAGGCTATTGTCGTACCTAAACCTACCTCCATCGAGCGCTAGGCCTCGTGGACTCTGTAAGATAGTGTCTGAACTGAAGAGCCAGAATGTCACCCTAGCTGATGCCTAATGTCAAGTAGTCAGATTGACCAGGTGAAACTGCTTGTTGGCATAGATCACTACTTTGACTTTATCCATTCTTCCACAAGCAAACGGAGTGAACCTGATTGAGTCCTCCTTAGGATATCCGGTCGCTGGTAAACTGCCTAGTAATGACACCCCCTATCAGTGCTCATTCTGTAACTGTAATGAGACTAGCAGTTGATGAACCTTCCAAAGCTGCTCTAGAGATACCACTTGAGATGTCTGATAGCAAATTTGCTGAAGACCCCATCCAACAGCTTTGGATCCCTAGAATCAGTCGGAATCGTTGATCAAGATAGTCACCTGAGGATAAATTTGTACTGGAAGAATTCAAGAATTCCATCAATATGGTTGAAGGACGATATGAGGTATCTCTCCCCTGGAAAGTCGATAAGAAACAACTCCCTACCAACTTAGCACTCTCGAGGAAAAGACTGAAACAGTACTATTCACAAGCTGAAAACAAACTAATAGTATCTGGAAATTTATGACCAGAATCATCAAAGAACAACTGTCTCTCGGCTTCATTGAAACAGTGCCAGAAGAAGACCAAAAACGGACAAATGTCCATTATTTACCCCATTTACCTGTGATTAAGGATTCAACTACAATGCCCATTCGTATTGTATTTGATGCAAGTGCCCGGATGGACAAGCAGGCCCCTAGCCTGAATGATTGCTTATACTCTGGCCCATCCTTGACTAGTCATTTAACCGACTTGTTGTTGAAACTCCGTCTCGACCCATTTGCGGTATCGGCAGACATCAGCAAAGCCTTATACGGGTAGGTCTCCAACCTAGGGATCATGATTATACACGTTTCATTTGGCTAAAAGATCTTAACAATGAAAAGGACCTTCAAGCCTATAGGTTTTAGATCAGTTCTCTTTGGAGCCACCTGCTCGCCTTTTTTACTCCAGTCAACCTTGCAACATCACTTTGAAACCTACCCCACTTCACCTGAAGTTAGTTTCCTCATGACCAAATTTTATGTGGACAACTTAATTGGCTCCTTACCAACAACAGCCAGCCTCTACAGCCTTTACAAGGTTGCAAAGAAAGTCCTGTCAGATGCCGGAATGCCTTCAAGAGAATGGATCAGTAATGACCCAACCTTCAACGAAATGGTAAAACAAGAAGGTGATGGAACAACAGAAGGCTCAAATCTTGTCAAAGTTCTAGGACTTCATTGGAACTACAAGACTGACCACTTAAGCATAAAACCCCCTACCTTTGAGGAAGCTCCGCTTACCAAACGGCTACTTTTGAGCAACCTTTCAAAAGTATTTGACCCTCTAGGATTGCTTGCTCCCATAATTGTACGAGCCAAAGTTCTTATGCAAAAGATCTGGAAGCTATCTAAAAGGTGGGATGATGTTTTGCCACCAGAACTTCAAGAAGAGTGGTCGAAGATCAAGAAAGACCTCGAGAACATATCATACCAGGAATTCCCACGCTTCACAGCCAACAGAGGGACCAACTACTCTCTTCACGTATTATGTGATGCTAGTGAAAAGGCCTATGGGGCTGCAGCCTATTTGATGGACCAACACGCAGGTGCGAACCTGTTTGCTCTAAAGCAAGAGTCGCCCCTCTCAAAAAGAAAGCATACACAACTTGAGCTGACTGCCAACTATAGTGCAGTCAAAATAGCTGACTACCTCAGAACCGTTTTCACTACCGATGGTGTCAAGATTACTGACACTGTCATATGGTCTGACAGTAAAGTTGCCCTACACTGGATTCAGAACAACAAATCTAAAAACATCTATGTCCGCAACAGGGTGAATGAGATAAGTCAGGTCACTGAAGTGAGGTACCTCTATGTACCTGGTGAAGAAAACCCAGCAGACCTTGTCTCTAGAGGAATTTCCATGTGGCAGTTTAAGAAAAGTCAAATTTGGTTCCATGGCCAAGTTGGCTCCCGAACCCAGAGATGTGGCCAGAGCAAGCAGATGTATCTACATGCTACCCACCTGAAACACCTGAAGAAGTTTTAACTACAGTTGTCAGTGAATAAGCTACTTGTCCCATAGAGATCCGTAGGTTCGCTTCCCTTCCTAAACTTATAAATGTCACTAAGCTAGTAATTAAGTTCACTAGGCTCCTTAAACGTACCATTGGGAATCGTAAAAACTAAGAACTCGGGACCCGTAAACTCTGAAAATGTCGAAGTACAGAACTCAGAAGCATACGAATTCTTATTGGCTTCACAGAGTCAGTATTTCCCAGAGGAGTGTCCATACCTTAACAAGAATTCCCACAAAATTCCAGCCAGAATTAAATGCCTAGGCTTGTTCCTGGATGAGAATGGACTTTTGCGATGCACTGGGAGACTACAAAATGCATACCACCTTCCATATAGCAGTAAATTTGTTCATGAAACTTACTTGGCCGATATATATATAGCTGTATTCTCCGAAGTCCGACAGAATTTCAAAACTCGCGGCACACGCAGTGGGCGGCCAGGTGGTAGTACCCATTCCCGCCGCTGGGAGGCGGATATCAGGAACCATTCCCATTTTCTATTCATATTTTTTCTGTCGCCGGTCGGTAAACACCTGTTTACAGACCTCCGCCCAGGATACTGAGGGACGTCATTAAGCGTTATAAGTATCTGGATTGACTTTTGGTTTTGACTCTGGATTGTTGGATTGGCATACGCGATAGTGGACTGTTTTTGGATTTTGGATTGGCTTTTCTTTGAACGTGATGTCGGGATCAAGTTCAGTGAGCTTCAGAGTGTGTGTGAGGAGTGATTGCAAGGTGAGGCTACCGAAATCATCGGTAGACCCCCACACAGTATGTATGGGGTGTAGGGGGCATGTTTGTTTTGCTGTTGATCGTTGCATTGAATGCAAAAGTTTGACTGAGGATGAATGGAAGGTGTATGAATCCTATCGGCGTAAGTTGGAGCGCGATAGGATCAGGAGGTCTTCCTCTAAGAGCGGTTCTACGAAAGGTAAGGGAAGTAACATTCGCCTATTTTAACACCAGTAGAATTTGCTTCACCTAATCCTGTGTTGTTGCCTGAGGGCCCTAGTTCTGTGTCTGGAGAAGGTAATGCCCTTTCTCTGATTCTAGAGTCATTGCGCACTCTAGAGTCCAAAGTGTTGGCCCTTGAAAACGGCTCGAGTAAAGTGTGTGATCGTGCCCCTAGTGTTGTGGAGGGGGCGTCAGATCGGCCCCATAATGCCTCTAGGTCTAGACCTCTGTCGGACTCCCAGACCTCAGGGAGTGGGCATGTCGAAAGCCGCAAGAGGGTTACGGGGGCTCCCCACCGATCTGGCGTCCCTTCGGCAGGACCTGTTGCTGCTTCCCAGGCTGCCAAGGAGTGTGCTCAGGTTCGCATCCTTAAGGACTGTTTTTCGTCCTCCGAGGCGCCCTCCCCGCGCAAGGGGTGGAGCGCTCGGAGTGACTCGCGTCCGTTGAAAAGGACTTTCCTAGGGAGGACGCTTTACATCCCCTCTCTCCGCTCTCGTTGCGGTCTTCGCCTGCGTCGTATGACGCGTTTCCTCCACAGAAGAGAGGTAGGACGTCGTCCGAGGACGACGCTGAGAAGCGCTTCTCTCGCGCCTCGGAGAGGCAGGTTGCTGTTCCTTTGAGAAGGAAGGAGGCGTCCCCCCGCCCCTCGTCTTCTCGCAGGCGCAGCCCTTCACCTCCTCTCGGTTCTTCACCTACGAAGAGTATTCTTGCGTCGCTTTCAAGACCAATTGTCGACCTTAATGGCTCGGAAGACTCGCCCAGCAGCAGTTGAGCCTAAGCGAAAAAAGGAAGGACGCTAGACTGCCTGTCAAGAGGACGAGGCAGTCTCCTTCTCTGTCTCCTCGTTCGTCGCTGTCTCCGCCCGCACGTCAGGACGCCTTTGAGGACGCTCGACAGGACGCCTTGGAGGACGCTTTTGAAAGACGCTCGCAGGACGCTTTTGAAGACGCTCGTCGGGATGCTTTGCTTGACGCTTTGCCTGTGGAGAAGGCTTTCGAGAGCGCAGAAGGACGCTTTGAAAGCGAAAGCTGGACGCTTGAGCGTCAAACGTAAGGACGCTCCTCGAGAGAGACTAAGAGTATCCTCTCTTGACGCGCAGCGCGGTCAGGACGCTCTTCGTAGTTCGAGCTCTAAAGATCGACAGAAGGTCGGTCGCTTTGAAGAGGTGATGTTTAGTCTTCCTCGAAAGCCTTTGTTGAAGGCTAGACCCGTTGGGCGCACGCCCTCTCCAGAGGTTCAATCTCCTTTGCCTCTTCGGGAGGAAGGAGAACATAGTAGTCCGGCTGACTCAGTGGAGGAAGAACAGCCGTCAGTTTCGTCGGTTTCCGACTACAAGGTGCTGGTACGACTTTTACGTTCTTGTTTGGTGAGAAGTTCCAGCCTGCAGCTCCTAAGTCTCCTCCCTCTCAGTTTCGTCTTCGAAGTCGGGCAAGGTTTCGGAAGTTGGTGGAGATGAAGACTTCCTTGTCCACTAAGAGAGCATTCAAGAAATTGCAGGACTGGATGGAACGTCGGAAGGATCAGGGCAAGTCGACTTTCGCCCTTCCTCCTTCAAGACTCAGTGGGAAAGGCGGCATTTGGTATGAGACCAAATCTGAAGTAGGAGTTAAGATCCCGTCTTCTTCCCACCAAGGGGACTTTGCTAGTCTGGTAGACGCCCAGAAGAGATCCCTTTATCGTCCGCTAAGATTTCATGGACACCAACGGAGATCGACCATCACATGAAAGGTCTGTTAAAGACTCTGGAAGTCTTTAACTTCCTAGACTGGTGACCTAGGAGTCCTGGATCTTCAATCTAGGAGTCCTGATTCTTTGAGTCTGGGGGAGCTGTCCAATGTGTTGTCATGCATGGACAAGGCCGTCAGGGATGGTTCGGAAGAGTTAGTGTCTCATTTCGGCACTGCTTTCCTCAAGAAGAGAGCGCTCTTATGCAATTTTACAGCGAGGTCTGTTTCTGCATCGCAGAAAGCAGAGCTTCTCTTTGCACCTCTTTTCGAGCCATCTCTTCCCCAGGCTATGGTAAGGGACCATGGCAGTGAGCCTACAAGAGAAGGCTACCCAGGATCTCTTGGCCCAGTCTTCTAGACGTCCCGCAGTCCCTATCAGTCGTCGTCTGGACGACCTCCTAGGAAGGTTAAACCCTTTCGTAGCGCTCCTCCCTCGAGAGCTGCTCCTCGAGGGAGAGGACTTGCAAGAGGAAGAGGTTCTTCAAACCTAAATCCTATAAGTGAGAAGAAAGTCCTTCAGATGCCTGTCGGAGCCAGGCTAAAGTTCTTTGCGGGTGCGTGGAGAGAGAGAGATACAGATGCGTGGTCCTCAAGATAGTGGAAACAGGGGTACAAGATCCCCTTTGTGGACCTCTCCTCTTTCAACGACTCCCAGAGATCTTTCCCCGTCGTATCAAGGGGAGACAAACAGCAGGTTCTTTAGATCTTTTGGAACAAATGATCATGAAAAGAGCGGTGGAGCAGGTCTTAGACCTGGGGTCACCAGGATACTACAACAGACTTTTCCTGGTACCAAAGCAGTCGTCGGGGTGGCGTCCAGTCTGGACGTAAGCAGACTGAATCTTTTCGTAGAAAAGAAAAAATTCAAGATGGAAACACCTCAGTCGGTTCTAGGAGCCTTAAGACCGGGCGACTGGATGGTGTCCTTGGACCTACAGGACGCATACTTTCACGTGCCTATCCACCCTCTTTCAAGAAAGTTTCTGAGGTTTATGCTAAGGGACAAAGTTTGGCAATTCCGAGCCCTTTGTTTCGGTTTAAGCACGGCTCCGATGGTATTTACCATGCTCATGAAAAACGTAGCGAGATGGTTACATTCTGCAGGAATAAGAGTGTCCCTGTATCTCGACGATTGGCTTATCAGAGCATCGTCAGAAGAAAGGTGTCTGAAGGACCTTCACTTCACGTTGGCCTTGGCGAAGTCCCTGGGACTTCTGGTCAACCTCGAAAAAACGTCGCATCTGACCCCAACACAGTCCATCGTGTACCTGGGGATTCAGATGGATTCAGTGGCTTTTCGAGCGTTTCCGTCCCAGGAACGACAGCTGCAAGGCTTAGAGAGAGTTTCGGCCTTCCTGGGGAAGGAAGCTTGCTCGGCGAGGGAAATGGATGGAGTCGCTGGGAACCATTTCATCGCTGGAAAAGTTTGTTTCCCTGGGAAGACTACACCTCAGACCTCTCCAGTTTTTCTTAGCAGACGAATGGAGAGTCAGAGAGGATCTGAATGCGACCCTTTTCATCACCAAATCGGTGAAGAACCATCTAAGATGGTGGTTAGATCCTCGGAAGTTTCGAGAGGGGTTGTCCCTAAAGCTTCTGAGCCCAGACCTAGTGTTGTTTTCCGACGCCTCGGTGTCGGGATGGTGGGGAGCAACACTGAGGGGAGGAAGTGTCAGGCACCTGGAGGGGGGACAGGTGTCCTGGCCACATCAATGTAAAGGAACTAGCGGCGGTTTTCTGGCGCTACATTCTTCCAACAAAAGGTTGCAGAGAAAAGTAGTCCAAGTCAACTCGGACAACACCACAGCCCTGGCGTACCTAAAGAAGCAGGGAGGTACACACTCCCGTCTCTCTTTTTTTTATTTTTTTAGCGAGGGAGATTCTGCTGTGGGCAGATGCGAGACGGATAAGGATCCTGACGAGATTTATCGCAGGAGTCCAGAACGTCAGAAGCAGACCTTCTCAGCCGACAAGATCAGATCCTGCCGACGGAATGGACGGTGGCACCAGGACGTCTGTCGAGAGCTCTGGAGACTGTGGGGTGTCCGTTAGTCGACCTATTTGCGACGTCGAGAACAAAGAGGTTGCCTCTTTATTGCTCCCCTGTGCTGGATCCGGGAGCAGTCGCGATAGACGCTCTGCTCTGGGACTGGACGAACCTAGACTTGTATGCCTTCCCGCCATTCAAGATCATGGGGAAGTAGTAAGGAAGTTCGCGGCATCGGAGGGACGAGGTTGACCCTGATCGCCCGATGTGGCCCGCGAAGGAATGGTTCATGGAGGTAATGTCATTCATCATAGACTTTCCGAGGACCTTGCCCTGGAGGAAAGATACTCCAGACAGCCCCACTTCGCAAGATATCACCGAAACCTCTCCGCTCTGGGTCTGACTGCGTTCAGACTATCGAAAAGCTGGCCAGAGCGAGAGGTTTTTCTAGAGCAGCTGCAAAGGCGATCGCCAATGCTAGGAGAAACGTCCTCGAGAGCTGTTTACCAGTCGAAGTGGGCTTCCTTCAGGGCATGGTTGTAGAAAGGAGGGAATTTCCTCTTCCACTACCTCTGTGAGCCAGATAGCCGATTTGCTGCTATTTTTAAGAAATGTACAGAAGCTGGCTGTCCCGACCATCAAGGGATATAGGAGTATGCTGTCGGCAGTCTTCCGACACAGAGGACTTGACCTGTCTGATAACAGGGATCTTCACGATCTCCTGAGATCATTTGAGGACATCCAAGATACCTCAGGTGAGGCCTCCTTCTTGGAACTTGGATTTAGTCCTTAGACTTTTAATGTCGAGTCCTTTCGAACCTCTACATGAAGCGTCTCTAGGAACTTGACTAAGAAGGCTCTTTTCCTAACTGCTCTGGCGACGGCGAAGAGAGTTAGCGAAATTCAGGCCATTTGTAAGAGAGTGGGCTTCAAAGGGGACAATGCTGTCTGCTCTTTGAGTCCCACTTTCTTAGCAAAGAATGAAAACCCGTCGAACCCTTGGCCAAGGAGCTTTGAAATCAAGGGTATGACAAGCCTTGTGGGCCAAGAACCTGAGAGAGTCCTGTGCCCTGTCAGGACTCTAAAGTTTTATGTCCACAAGACTAAAGAGGTACGAGGTCCCTCAGATAATCTCTGGTGTTCGGTTAAACGACCTGATATACCATTGTCCAAGAACGCTTTGGCGTTCTTCTGAGGGACGTCATTAAAGAGGCTCATTCGTCTTCCACACAGATCGATTTGAGCCTCTTGCGAGTGAAAGCTCACGAGGTCAGAGCTGTCGCAACCTCGCTTGCCTTCCAAAGGAACATGTCGATCAAGGACATCCTTGACGCCACTTTTGGAGGAGCAATTCAGTATTCGCCTCACACTACTTGAGAGATGTGAGAACGATATACGAGGACTGTTGTTCTCTTGGGCCATACGTTTCTGCAGACACAGTCTTGGGGCTGAAGGTAGCTCTCTCCCTATCCTTTAGGTTAGGTTTAGGTTAGGTATTAGGTTTTAGTGTGTTTTTTGGGTTGTGGTGAGGCTTTGGTGAAGACCTCCCATCTCTTAGCTTAGTGTTCAGGGGGTCTTGGATAGTTGGTCAGGTGGTGGTCAGTTGCTTCGTTGCCCTCATTTGTATGCTCTATGCTCTTTGTCACATTGAGGTCACGTCCCCGTTGACAGAGCATCCAGAGCGCACCAGCACTACAGGTCTCCACCTGGCTGGCAACTCTGATTAAGCACAAGCCAGGCTGAAGTGACAGTAATCACAGAGTCTACTTTGCTAACAGGTGAGGAACAAGGTGTATATCATCTACTTAATTTAAGTTTCCTACAAATCCTATTCTGTTCTCTTCCCACCATCCAAAGGTGGGATTCAGCTATATATATATCTGCCAAGTAAGTTTCATGAACAAAATGTTATTGTTATAATACAATTAAGTTTGTTCATACTTACCTGGCAGATATATATAATTAAGTGCCCACCCACCTCCCCTCAGGAGACAGTGGCACTGATAAAATATGAATAGAAAATGGGAATGGTTCCTGATATCCGCCTCCCAGCGGCGGGAATGGGTACTACCACCTGGCCGCCCACTGCGTGTGCCGCGAGTTTTGAAATTCTGTCGGACTTCGGAGAATACAGCTATATATGTAAGAATTACATTATATATAAACCAGTGACCTGGGGTCATGGGCATTAGGAGGGTTCTACGGACCAAAGCAGACTTAGATTACGCTATGCGTTGTCTGCAGTAGCCTGATCTAGCTCAAACAAAAAGTCTATCGCCAAGCGATAAGACATTAGAAAGTGGTGGCAGCGAATAAACGAAGAACATAATTAACAAGACCCATATCAGCCGACCGAAGGTCTACAAGAACTAACTTCCACCTTCAACATCAAACGAAACAGAGGAAACGGGATCTTCAATCAACGCAACAGTTTATGAAGACGCAACTATGTCCTTCATCGAGAGGAATACAAGCATTTAACACTGACGTTTGAGCAACTGTTATCACTTATCTTCGAGAATCTACACCGGACGAGGGCGGCATCGAACATCAACGGAAAGAAGAAAACAAACACAGGGAACATCACCCGTTCACGAGCAAGGACGCAGAGTGGACAGCTATACGCAGTAGTGCAAGGACGGAGGCTGTGACATCATCAATCTTGGACTCTACCGCGCATCGTGCACCGAGAGAAGGCCGTGACGTCATCACGACTTCCGACGCGAGACGTGGACAGGAACTGTGACGTCATCCCATGTCAACAATCCTTCGCAATATAATCTGGAGCTAAGTACCATTTTATCTATTCAGGTCTTTTCCTCAGTGAAGTGTTGTCATCAAGAGTTGATCGTCCAGTATTCTGGGGGTGAGTTGTTCGCCATATTAATCTTCCTTCATTACAGAACCTATCTTCAACTACGAGGTTCTCGCCCGCAGATTAATTTTTTTTTCTTTTCTCGTTGTCATTAACCATTTCTTGCAGGAATTCTCCGTATAATATTTTATCATATTTTCTGTATTTTTTGTATCTTTGGGGGATTTTCCTATTATTATAACACACTTATACAGTACATTGCTTATGCGTTTACGTAGTGGTCGAGTGTACTCTTATAGATATTTTGATAGGATTGCAAGGAATAGAAGTGATAAGAAAAAAGTGAAAGCCGAAATGGGCCAAAACCACTCCGGCTGGCAACCCCCACGTGGTGACTCTCGTTAGCGCGAGGTCAGCGATAGTCCCTTTTCAAGGTCGGGTCAATGGGTTCCTGCCTCAAAATGTTGAGGCATGGATCTCATCTGTAGACGCTCATTTAAATGCAAAAAGCATCACAGACCCAGCAGTACAATTACAGGAGGCCAAGAGCTTCGTAGACTTTGTTAAAGGCGACGCAAGTGCGTATCTAAGGGGGGTTTCTTTCCAAGAAGCGCTTACATGGGACGAGTTCAAAAATAGGTTACGTGCCGTGTATGGGGGTGAAGAGGCTTTAGATGTAGTATTGGCATTGAGAAATATCCTTAACCAAGCCTCCATGACTCAGCTCAATGTTGTCGAGCGGGCGGCGCTAATTGCCGACCGGCTAAATGAATATCAGGATAGTTTATGTAACTCCGGGTGGGTTGCGAGTGCTAACATCAAAGTGAAAGATTTTATCCGTTTGATCTACCTTACGTCTATCACTGTAATGTTGCCTGAAGCGACCCGACAGTACGGAATTAGATGTGTATAAACAAATCAAAAAACACATGTCTAAATGTACCGACCTAGATCCTTCGCTCATTCAAGTTTTTGCAAAAAATGAGAACAAGCCACAACAAGTAAATGTGGTACATAATAATAATCAAGTTGCAGGGATGGTTTGTTATAACTGTAAACGACCAGGTCACATGATTTCAGACTGTCGGACGCGTTTTTGTTCAATACACAATAGTTCAACTCATTCATATAACCGTTGCTACTCGAGGAATCAACAGCCAAACGCTACAAACACGCAACCAGTTGCTAGTGCAAATAAAAAGAAGGGTCCTCAGTACTATAAGAAGAAACAACCAAACGGAAATTCTGCACAACAGCAGAAAACAACAAATCGTGCTTCAGGTACCTCTGTTCCTGGCCGTCTAGCCAGAAACTCGCAAGGGCAAGCGGAAAAAATTTTCAGGGTGTGATAAACAAAACAAATACCACGTAGTTCACTCCAAGGGGGAGAGGGCGATGTTGGGTCATCAATATCAACATCTTTTGTATCAAATAATCAGTTTAATCATTTATCAGATCATTGTGAGACAATTGATTTTCCTATGAAACACACGGCCGAATCAAAAAATCTGTGCAGGTTCCCGTAGATTTGCAACAAATTCATGCAATTATTAGTCAAAACGAGTTGCGACCAACCTTACATGCAGTAAATTTGGACCATAAGTCATTCACTTTGTTCTTTGATTCTGGTAGTCCACGTAATATATGGATTTTAAGGACTCATCATTTACTCTTTTCAAATTTCCCTATAGAAAAGTCCGGAATAAGGCTCTCAGGCATTGGGAATAATGAGTTAAATGTTGTGGCGTAACTCATGTACAGTACAAGGTCGGTAAGCGCACGTTTGCTGATACATTTGTCGTTGTACAAAACATTAATATGTATCCCGCAGTAATATCGGATACCCGTCTATGGCACTCAAAATATTATCTTAGCACCTGCAAAACACGGCGTGTATATCAAAGGGAAATTCTATAGGTCTTCTAATACCCTAAAATCTGTTTTAGATAATAAAGAGACAGACAGAGTTGTCACTTACATTACGGAACCAATCACCTGTCTCATGAACCAAGAAATAATACAGGCACCCAACAGAACTCTCGCTCACCCGTAATATCAGCTTGCACGCAAACTCTCGAGCCTAACGTAACTTCAAATATATTAGTGCGTGGTAAAAAGAAACCTTGCCAGGATCTGAAACATTAATCCTTTCCGAAACTCTGAAAACACACGGATTATCCGTCACACAAGCCGTTTATACAGTCGGCTCACAACAGCAATGTAATATCGAAGTCTGTAATCATTTGAATACCACTTTAGTAATCCACAAAATCAACATATCTTGGATGCCGAAGTTTATAAACATCGCATTCTTACCGTAGCTGAGATAAATCACGCTCAATCAGTCGCGGATGAAACCCTTTTGCAATCTATAAAGAACAAAATCAATAAAGATATTCAAGAAGAAGAAATTCAGCAGAAATTTTTGAATCTGTTAACTAAATATCATGATGTTTTTTCCACTACGGATGGAACCTTAGGAAAAACGGATGTCATAGAGCATCAAATCAGGCTCAAGATAAAACAGAAAGTAATCTATGTACCTTCGTACAGACTTCCTATGAAATTTCAGAATGAGATAACAGAGGAAGTAGGTAAAATGTTAAAGGAAGGAGTCATTAGGAAATCAAACAGCCCTTATAATTTTCCGTTAATAGTAGTACCGAAAAAAGATCGAACTTGGCGGATATGCGTAGATTTTCGTCGTTTAAACGAAGAAACAATCCCTGACAGATTCCCAGTACCATGTACCGATGATATCCTATCTTTACTAGGCCAGAATAAATATTTCACAAGCCTAGACTTACTAAAAGGATTTCATCAGATTCCGATGGAACAAGAAAGTATCCCATACACTGCCTTCAGCACAGCCAGGGGACATTATGAATTTTTGCGTATGCCTTTTGGTTTACGTTGTGCTCCTATAACTTTTACTCGTATGATAAACGTCGTGTTTGGAGACTTGTTGGGAGATATCCTACATGCCTACATGGATGACTTAGTAATCTTTTCCAACACATTAGAAGAACATTTACGTAAATTGGAGTTAGTGTTACAAAGGTTAAGGCAGCATAATTTAAGGGTAAAGATAAGCAAGCGGTGAAATTTTTTAAAAACAGAACTAGTCTATCTAGGTTTCACGGTTTCTAGTGAAGGTCTTAAAGTCGTCCACGATAAGGTGTCGGCTATCCGTAACTTTCCGATACCTATTAACGTCAAGGGAATACAGCAATTTTTGGGGTGCAGCGGATATTATCGCCGCTTTATCCGAAATTACTCAATCATAGCCGCTCCCCTAACCGATCTTATAAAAAAGGGCGTAGATTTCGTATGGTCTGAAATTCATCAACAGGCGTTCGATAAATTGAAAGATGAACTGTGTAGTTCTCCTATCTTGAAATTTCATGACTTCAATAAGGAATTTTTCATAGCAACAGACGCCTCAGACTTAGGAGTAGGTGGGGTATTGCTTCAACAATATGATAGACAGTTTTCTCCCTATAGCTTTTTATTCACGTAAACTGAGACCTTCCGAAAGTAAATATGCAGTAATAGACAAGGAAGGGCTCGCTATTGTTAATTCACTCGTGCACTTTAAATTCATAATTTACGGTTATCCCGTCAAGGTTCTCACTGATCAATAAGCCCCTAACCGACTTCTTTAAAGGCTTTAGTCACAGCCCCAAGCGAACTCGGTGGCACATGATCCATTCAGGACTTTGGCGCGAGGATCGGGTATTTACCTGGGAAAGCAAATATCATTGCTGACGCATTATCACGCAACCCCTCTTCATCTTGTACCGAGCCATTAGCTGAATTAATAGATATCTCAACCTCCATGCCCGTTGTTAAAAACTATATCCGAACAGGAAGATCTGGGCTGGAGTGCTGAACTATTACAGACGGAACAAAGAAAAGATCCGCAAATAGAAAAAATCATCATTGCGTTAAACGGAAATCCGAAGGAAAAAGAATACCTAAAGTATAAGCAGCAGAATTATATCCTACAGGAAAATATCCTGTGTAGATCTGTGACGAGGAAAACCCGCAACACACCGCAGTTGAATAACAACCAGGTGGTGGTGCCTATCTCACTCATACCCACTGTCTTAAAGTGGTTGCATGAAAATCCACTGCACGGACATCCGGGTTATACCTTGATGTCACAGAAAGCCAAATCCTTATTTTATTGGCATACGATGCTTAGAGATATAAAAAGCACATAGCAAATTGTCGCACTTGTCAAGAATACAAAGGGCACACGAAGACACCTGTCAGCCTAGGGGCTTACCCCGTGCCAAATCAACCCTTTGAAAGAGTACATTTAGATTTATTAACAGGATTTTACGAGTCAGACAGAGGAAATAAGCCCCTACCTTCCTAGAATTATAGACGCTTTGACTCGATATTACAGGACTTATAGCGCTTTAAAACAAAAAAACCGCGGTTGACGTGCGCTAGTGGAAGTTTTACGAGTGCTACATTTGTAAACATGGAATTCCACACATCATTATCTCAGACTCGGGCGGGGAGTTCAATAATCATTTCCTTAACTCCTTGTGCGAATTCCTTAGTATAAAGAAAGTCAATACCATGATCTATCACCCAGAGTCTAATGGGCTAGTGGAAAGGGCAAATCGTAAGGTTTAAACATTTTAAGGGTCAACCTAGGGGGGGAGATCCCAACTGGGACATGCCATACCTGCGGTACTAAGCACACTTAATCACTCGTATCACGTGTCTATTAAAATGACACCGCACGAGGCACTGTACGGTATCCCGGCCCGAACGCCTTTCACATCTTAAAGCCTACAACTAATTTATCAAATCCTCTAAAGGATGTTATGGATGCAAGCATAAGTCGATATAATAATTCGTAAGAATTTAGAAGAAGCACAGATCCTAATGAAAAAAAATCATGATAAAATAGCTAAGCCAACTAGAACATATGCCGTGGGCGATCAGGTATACATACAAGTATACGTGCGTAAAGGTTTAAATTATAAACTGACACCTAAGTTTGAAGGCCCGTTTAACATTTTAGAAAATTTTAACGGCCAATAGAGTTAGGGTTCAAAATGTATCCAAACCCACTGATGTGAGAATAGTTCCCATTGGCACATATCAGAATCTAAAGAAAGGTAGATGGAGTGAGGGAAAAAATGGTTGTATTTATGAAACTTGTATAATAATTTATATATATATATCTATTAATCATATTGTATGTAAACCTATTCTTTTACGCGAGTTATTACATCTGTTTTACTCATTGCAGGTTTTCAAAAATGAATCTGTTATTGTTGGGAGTGATATTGTGTATTCAGACATCTTTGTTGTATGGAAAGAGTGCTAGGACTAAAGACATAGAAGTTTAATCATGGCTCGATTATCGAGAGAATCGATGATGTATTCATCGTGTCAAGTAATATTGTTATCGAGGTAGATATGCATGCTATTTTCTTACCTGAAGATGACGTCCTTAACTTAAAGAATGACCTGATGAGGTTTGGTATTTCCCCTTATTAAGGAAATGCATGAACGTAATTTTCATGCTAACTCAGAGATTTCACTAGCTCAAACAACAAGCGTCGCAGAAATGTTGTCTTATGACATACCAAAATAAAAACCGCCGAGGCAGAAGAACTCGCTCGTGACCTGCTGATGTGGTCTGTGCGGCACAATACTCTTGAACGCCGCAACCCGCTTATTCTAGCTGGACTAAACATCTTAGGATCAGTTGCGAATTTAGGCTTAGGAATCTCAAATCGCCTCAAGATAAATAATCAAAATAAAAGAATTGAGTTTTTGCAACACAAAACGGAACTGGCCTTATCAGAACTTCGCAGCCAGTTATCTTCGATCAATCAAATAATGAATATCGTTAATGAACATTCAAATAATATCGATCAGGTCATGGAAGTTCAACATTTGTTGGCTACTTTAGCTTACTATAGTTCGAAAATAGATCATATCCGTGTGAAAATATCACATTTTATTGAAAAGTCAAAAGATTACGTAGAAGGCAATTACGTTAGCAACAAAGGGTGTGTTATCTCCTCACCTCATGCCTATTAAAGATCTGACGTTAACTTTGGAAAACGGACGGGAGAAGCTAGGATATTCCTTTATTGGATGCCCATAAAGTAGAATTCTATTATAGCCTAATATCAGTCAGCGTAGAAAATTATAGAATTATGATCACGATTCCTTTTGATTCTTCCGATGCTTGGCAATCATACAAAATAGCACCGTTTTCCTACTTTTATGACGATAACTCAAATCCAGTAATATCCAATTTAACAGGGCATGTACTGATTTCTTCTGATAAGAAATCATTTACAGTCATTAAAGACTTAGATAAACTCACTCACTGTTCAGAAGCCATGAATAATAAAATTTGTACAGCTGACTCTTTTGAATTCTATCCTATATCAACGGATTCATGTGAGTTAGACATAGTGCTAAACGGCTCTCTCTCTCATACAAGCGAAGGTTGTCTGGGGAAACTTTATCCCTTTTACGGTAATACATTCAATTACAGGATGAATAATGGGTCCTGGATCCGTTATGATAAGGCCGGATTCGACGTCGTGTGTACCGGACACATCCACCGCCCATGCCCCTATCTTCGTAGCAGCCGATGGTTGTACGGGGACATCTACAAATTATACCGTCAGAGGGGTCAACACGATAATACGTGAGAAGGCGTATTTCGCGAACTACACGTGGGCTACAACAATCATCCCATCACTACCTATCCCATACAACGCGCGAGTAGCTCATCGTCTGACGCAACTGGCTGAGATGACCCACGCGTCATCGGACTTATGCAGGTGGAGAACATCGTCGCTACTACATTCTGCTAGCCGTGTTCAGCGTGACGGCCATATTGGTTATCGCCGTCAACATCTTTGCTTGGCGTAGGCTGAGGCGTAAACAGAAGGATCTCCAAGGGAACGTACTGGCCCGTCTGGATGACGTACACCCGTTTAAACTCAAGTCGTTTGCGTTTAGGGCCGCCTGAACCTGGCCACTTCAGTTCGTGCCTAGGGAATTGTCTGGAATTGTGTTGTGTGTGAAAAGCGGTCCGTATGCTGGCAACAATGTAGGACAAGAAAGACTCACGCCTTTGCATTTGAACAGTTAAAATATCTCCAGGGCACCTAATAAATCATTATAGCCCAATATTATACATTAATATATTCCTAAAGGTATTTTTCGGGCACCTAATAAAATATCAGCCCTATATATTGAATTTTCTGCAGAAATTACATTGTTATACTATTATACAATTATATTTATCTATTAAAGATGACAAGTATCTTTAACAATTATCCATGATCATGCTATAATCATTATTTAGTAACCATTATTCTTAATCAGGTTACCTGTTATCATATTAATCATGTATACATGTTTTGATTTTTACCATTTTATTATTTTTGGGTACTAATCATTATTATTACCAAACATGGATCTATATTTTCCAATGCAATTTATCTTTTTTTTTTTTTTTTATCGTTTTTTATGAAAATGTCAACAAGGGTATGTAAACAGAATCTTTTTATGCATTTAATCACTTAGTATGTTACGAGCACGCTCCTATAAACAATGTTTAAAGTAATTTTTTTTTGTTAGTTCAAGGCTTGAATAGGTAGCAGACCGAGCCTAATGTAAGAATTACATTATATATAACCAGTGACCTGGGGTCATGGCATTAGGAGGGTTCTACGTGACCAAAGCAGACCTTAGATTACGCTATGCGTTGTCTGCAGTAGCCTGATCTAGCTCAAAGCTTTGTCAACATTTTTATGTTATGATAACTTTGCACAACAACTTCCATGGGAAGAGGTTGACCTGTTAACCTACGCCGGAAACTTGTAACTTCCGAGCCGGCGAACTACGTATGTGTTTTTTATATGAATTGATGAGATAGCTAATGTTCCGCTATCGACGCGATGCTTTAGAATGGCAGTTCCACGCAAGAGTCAAACATATCGGTCGTCCGACCGAGCTGCATCTCCTAGTATGGAGTTACAGAATAAAGTTGTTAACTTGTTCAACTAGCCTGTTTGAATCATCTCCTCTAGACAAGAAAGAACCTCTCTACTAAGATATCCAAGGGAGATGGGGGGAACCAAACAATTACTTACGGATAACAGCCGTAAGGAAAAAACAAAAAGTCTATCGCCAAGCGATAAAGACATTAGATATATATATCTGCCAGGTAAGTATGAACAAACTTAATTGTATTATAACAATAACATTTTCCTCTGCTTTTACCTCCAAATTCTCCTTTGACTGGACTTATAGTCATTCAAGCACATGAACAAATGTTCTTCATGCAGGCGTTCAAGACAACAATTTGCAAGGTGAGAGAAGAATACTGGATACCAAGACTGAGACAGTGTGTCAAGAAGATGAAAACGAAGTGTCACCTATGTAACCGTCTGGAAGGACCTGCATTGCACAGGCCTCCTCCGCCACCTCTACCGGCTTGCAGAGTGAACAGTCTCCGGCCATTTGAGTGACCGGAGTAGATTTTGCTGGACAAATGCTTATCTGCAATCCAGCCACTAAAGAACTAGACAAGGTTTACATAGTCGTATTCACTGTACCTCACACGAGCTTGTTCACCTGGAAGTGGTAAAAGGACTTAACCAGCACTGCTTTTCTCAATTCCTTCAGGCGATTCACTGCACGAAGATCTTGCCCTCGTCGAATGATTTCTGACAACGCCACTAACTTCAAAACTGGTTCTTCCTTGATTCAGTCCTTGTATGATGACACTGACGTACAGTCCACACTGACTAGGGAAAATTGTAAAATGGACATTCATCACACCTAGGGCACCCCATCAAGGAGGCTTCTATGAGAGGATGGTTGGCAGTGTGAAATCAGCACTAAAGAAGCTATATTCAAGAAGAGGATTAATTCTGACGAACTGAATACCATTGTCACTGAGATAGAGCGTCGTATTAACAATAGACCTCTTACATATGTGGATGCTACATCTCCAGATACCGTCGATGCCCTTACCTTCTCACCTGTTTGTTATGGCTACCAGTTAAACTCGTTACCCACTACCACAGACCGGGACGGACCTACCGAATGACCCAGATTTTGAGCTTGACCACAAACAATGTAATGAGAGATTCAAGTTGTATCTCAGGTTAATACATGCATTCCAAGAACAGTGGGAGAAGGAATATTTGCAGTCCCTGAGAGATAGACACTATTTCAACGGGGATCCAACCCAACCGTTCCAAACCAAGATTAAAGTAGGAGATGTGGTGGGGTTAGTTCAATAATGACACCCCTCGTTGCATGTGGAAATTGGCAAGGGTCATTCAGCTGATGCCCAGCTCTGATGGACTGGTCAGAGTTGTGAAGCTACAGACCAGCAATGGAGAGACAACTAGGTCAGTTGACAAACTTTACCCGCTGGAGGTCTCTAAGCCAGAGGATATGTATACTGTAGAAGCTGCGGAGAAAAAATTAGGAGACAGTCAAAATTCTGAAGGCTATCAAGCAGAAGAGAGACCGAAGAAGAGCCGCCACCAACTCGAGGCGATTCTTACAGCAGTTGATTAATGATGAAGCTGTTTAACCTAACACAAAACTGTGTGTTTTGTGTTATCTCCCCCGGGATGATGTTGTAAATTTATTTTGCATATACATACTACCTTTAACGAAGTCACTGCTAAGAGCTACAAAGTAACTATACCCCATTTTCTTTAGTATAAGCTCTGCAGAAAAATTAATATTATATTTTGAATACTTGAATTAACTTTACTTAGCATTTAAAATATTTGATAGATAGATTTAATAAATAGATTTAACTGTCCCTTCAAATTATTTAAGAAATTATTTAATTGATTTGGGGAGTGATAAGAACCATTGACCTGACATAGGCCTTTTCGAGGGGTAGGCTTAGGCCGGGCGCGGGTTTTTGGGCCCTTATTCAAACAGACGGCGAGCAAAGAAGGGCGACAACTAGTTACGTCGACTTCGCCCTTTAAGTTTAATTTACGTTGTGTAGGGTTTTAGAAATTAATAACTCTTTAAATAATTGGTTTGTATGATCTCCTTTCCTGTTTGTACCTATCCCTAAAACCACATCCTATCCAAATATCCTTATCTGCAACCAAAACTTTTAACAACCATCGTCACTGATCGGTCGACGGAAAATTCGGTAAGTGGAATAACATTTCTTATCAACGTACCAATTTATTTCCACGAATGCGATTAGAGGTCGCTGGGTTTGCTGTTTAAATATATAGGATTTGTTTTTAGCTTACGCATGAATTAAGAGGTGTGTGTCCAAACTGGGTTAACTTGAAGGTAGGTCAAAATACTAATTTTCCACAAAGACTAGACCGCCATTATTGGACGGCTGATTTGAGCCAACGGGACTTTTCGTTAGGAAGCGGTTTTCGTTTCCTCTTTTAACGTTTAACTTACGTATTAAACTTAACTTACTTATTCAAGACATTATATGCTGTTTTTCTTTACCTTGACTAAATTTTAAGCCTTTTACATAGTTAGGCTATTGTAATATTGGAGTTTGTGAGAATTAATTAGGCATAGACTCAGATTGAATAATTTTACAAAGGCTTATATAATTATATGGGCGTAGTAATAAATTTAGTCGAAATTAGGTCTGTCTGTTTACTTAGCATTACTATTCGGGATTAGTTTACTTTAATTTTACTTTAATTGAATTCTGGGACCAAACTGAACTACCCTGGGAATTTTATGGCCTTGGTTTGATTTATTCATAGTCCTATTTAGATTATTTGCATTTACCTGAATTACTTTTACCGGAATTTAACTAGTCTACTTAAGCTTACCAAGCAATTATTAATCCTTTGGATTTTCTGGCACAAGTCTGAAAACACGTCAGGCGCACGGAAGAATTGTGTGCTTAACAGCCCGTTTTATACCATTTACTAAATTACTACTAGAGAACACTCAGTGGAAGGAATTACCCTTGTAATTTTGTAGAGTATATTCCTTCGATCTTCCCACTGAGCGAAACAAATTTCCCACAATCTTAACGTAAGTTTGCCGCTGTTAGTATTGTGTTACAATGTTGCCTGCTTTGCAGATTCGTGTAGACCATCACCGTTGTGTGCCTTCTTCTGTAGTTCAACAGTGCCACTCAACTGTTTCTGCCAATGCCAAATTCTTGGGATAGTATTCCTGAGATTCCAGTGGGAGTATACCTTGCTTACAGTGCTCCCTATGTGATCACTAGTTTTAGTGGGTTTTGCTTACAACCCAGTGGTACATTTGCTTTGATATTGTACATAATAGTTTAAATGAGTGTTCCAGTGCCACAGAGACAGTCAGTGCTCCGGCAATTTTAATCTTCTGATTACCTGATAGAATTATATTTGTATGTGGACACATTATGTTTACCTCCAATCCTCTGAAAGTAATTTTAGCAGTTCTATTAATGTTTCATTCTACTTTCTGATCATAGTTGCCGGCCAATCCTAGTCAGTTTTGACGTTTCCAACAGGCATTTTTGAGTAGAGTTAGTCTCTTTAATTTTTCCCCAAAATTAAAATCAATACCCAGGCGCTGCACTGTGACTATATAGTTTATATATATATAAATATATATATATATATATAATATATATATATATATATATGAATTTTCATCACATCACCGTGATTCATATACATGCTTCAAGCTACAAATGTCCTTAAATATTCAATTCGCTCTACCTCGGAATTTATATATTTTCATATATGTTAACTGAAGAGGAATCTTTTAGTTGATAATAATTTCGTCCTCTCGTGGGTTCGAACCAGCGCCCAGCGGACAGACGAGAAATCAGTGATTTATCGACTTGGCTAACAAGTGAGGTAGAGCGAATTGGATATTAAAAGACATTTGTAGCTTGATGCATATATATGTGTGTGTGTGTGTGAGTATCTAAGCATGTATGCTGAATGTTAGAATATCTAGTAATAGACTGATCCATATGAAAGTCGTGTTTATAGGCGATTGTTATCATTTCTTGTGCCAACGTAATGTTTACGGTGAAGGATGATTAAATTCATAGAATAATCTTTTTGCTAATGATGACCATCTGTTCTCTTGTACTCTAAAAGTGGCTTAATTTCAAAAGTTCCTTACACAGTACAAAATCCGTATTTTCTGGGCTTTGAGTATTAAGTTCTCTATGTCATTTCATGAGTTGTCCTTCAAGTATTTTATAATACACTTCTGATTAGTCCCTTGAGGAGGGCTCAAAGGATCCTAATCATACCACTATCATTACTTCTGTTTCAACAGATCCCAGTGACGAAATATGATGTATGAGAGCATCACTGAAGTTCGCTAACTGAAGATTCAGTTAAATACAGGGGATTTTATGTACCTCGTCTTTTAAGAATAAAATGCATAACCCACCTACCTTAAACTTAGTGCAGACAACAACTGTTCAGTGCACTTGACAAAAGTAGAGAACACAAACACGAAGCGACTGTTTATCAAATATCTTTTGTTTCAAGAAGCACCTGTTGTCCTGTATTATTTTTGAACATGAAATTAGCGGTCACTGCTTCTACAAAATGACAAAAGCCAGAGAGCTCTCCTCCGGATAACGTAGTGCGCGGACCTCTATACGGAAATGATGGCGGCTCTACCCGGGAAATGTGTGATCACAATGCTCTCACCACTACACAGGTGCGCGGAAGTCTTTGAAGATAACATATGGATGAATTTAACATGATACACGTACACACTCATACCCACTCCCACACACACACATACACATGCATATATATAAATATAGATACATGTACGTGTATTAATATATATATATATATATATATATATATATATATTATTATATATATATATAAGACTTACTTCTTTCACGGGAATAACATGTATAAAACATAAACAGAGTAGTATTTGGCAAAGATAAAATTACTACAATAAGACATTTTCCAGCAAACTGAATACTATGGAACATAGCACTGCTAAGAAGAGTTGGGTTTACAAACAACTATTTAGTCTTAGTGGGATAGATAAGAATTTCAATGTAGGCAACTTGCGGTCATTACATTTGACTAGAATCATCAGGTAAGGAACAGGTCAGACAGAGGTCGCTCATTAGCCCTGGTTACTGACATTATTTTCTCGTTTAAATCTACTTTCGAACATTTCGCGCAGAATGGGGCCCAAGAGCGCATAAAATTGGATTTGATTTAATGCCATTTTTCTTTGTTGGTTGTGTTAAGGCAAATTCATGGATATTTCTGGCACAATATTATTCATTTAGCTTCATACTACTATGGGCTCTCCATTCCTATGTTTTTCCTTAAGTGCACAAAAGACCACTACTGATTTAGATGGTTTTAAGCTAATATTTGTGTTGTGTTACTTCTATTTTGTTTGGCACAAATAAAATAAATCACTGTACAAACATGGGATTTTATGAATCAGAACGCAAGGACTTAACGTTATCCAACTCATATTTTGAATGGTTGATATAATAATGCTCCGATAACATTTTATGATAGTGACAGAACGGTAGACTTCCATAAAAATATTTATTTGCTTGATTTCATCTACTTAGACTCAATAAAATCATTACTGAAAAAGCTCAGCGTAAATGTAATCTTGTTCATATAAATGTAAAAAAACATGCTCAGAAGTAGAGGTGGGATTCACATACAGGGTGTCCATAAAGTCCCAGTACCATTCTGGGCAATAAATACTTGTAATGGTACTTGGTCTTTATGGACACCCTGTATTTCATCTGTCGGTACTATCACAAAAAAACAGGTCAAATTTGCTCCACTTGGGTTCCAACGTAGATTTTGGATTCTACCCAATGAAATGATCAATTATAATGATTTCCCAAATAAAATGTCTGAATAATGGTTATGCATCATTATAATGAGATTAAGGAGCAGTATACACGTTTGAATGTTGTCCTTTTTTCTATCATCATCACCATTATTATAAATATATTACTGTTTATAGATTTTATGATTATGTGTATTCTTTGGAAGGTAAAAATAAAAAATACTTTCCTATGGAGTTTGCTGTATTGGCATTAAGTGTTGCTAGAATATAAAAGGAAAAATAATAAACCACTTGTTAAAATACACGATATGCACTAAGTTACTAACGACGCGTAATCAGGCTGGCTAGTATCTCGAGTGAGATTACTGACCATGAGTGACCAGTAGATGGTAGTCATTCGCCAAATAAGAAAAAAGTCGTTATATATTGTAATTTTACTATATAATATTATATAATATATATATATATATATATATCGTATAGTATATATTATATATATATAATTATATTATATATATATTATATTCTATATATATTAAATTTTTTGATTACGATGCATGTATATGTAGGTATATATAAAAGGGACAAGATTTCCAATACAGCAGCTAGCGTAATTTTCTTGAGGAATTGCATTCTTTATCTGGGAAGATATTTAATTCAGTCATTTTATGGAAAAGGTAAATATTTCAGTAACGCAGTAACTGAATACATATATATATGGATATGTCATTGCTCTATTTTTTCCTAATTAAACAATACCATATGAAAATGGAGATACTGCTACATTTCTTGTGAATAAGTTTAAAAATAAAAGTGAACATGACAGTTATGAATTAGCATAATATGATTGTCATATTTTCTTATACATTCTCCATCACCAAGATCAGTGTGACCTGAAACATGGAAGAAGTATAAACATGAAGAATATATAAATATGTCGGTAAAATTTAATTACAAGACATACACTATACAAGCCCCTTTCCACACGAGGTTCAAAGACACGACGGAGGCTCGGGTTTTCCCGTAATGCTCTCGCTTTTAAACAGTGTTACCAGATCAAACACTCCCAGGCAGGCAGTAGGCAAAGGCAGGCGAACCTACGACTTGGAGCACACTCGTAATCGCCATCCATCCACAAAATTGGTAACAGTGTCTGCCCGCCGCGCATTTGTCTCCTCTGTGGAAGGGGCTTAATACCTATTTATGTGATTGTTGTGTTTCCCTATACCTAAACATAATCTTACTTCCTTCTCAGGCAGGAAACTAGTCTGATGTCCCGATTGCCAGTGGTATGCTTAATGAAATTCTTAAACATACTCTGGTATGTTTAAGAATTTTAGCGTGACTTGACAATGATGGTACTCCTTTTGGAGGAGGAGGAGGAAAACCACAGAATAAAAAAAACAAAGAAAAAAACGGCGTTATTGGGTAAATAAATCACTGAAGAAAATGAAAGGTGAAGGAGAATGTTTATTCTCTATAAATGGATGACGAAGAAAAAAAATCAAGAGTATTTAAGAATGTCGAGAAACCCATATCAATTATCGCTCATCTCGAGCTCCAAGAGAAGTAGAGAATGCATTTGGTACAAAAAATGAGATTATTTCGTCGGAAGATGAAGGCCATGCCAAAAATGTCGATAGAATTGTCCTTGCATCGAGTGCTTTGCAACTTCACCAAAGATTCAGGTGTTATATCTACACAAGAGCTGGAAACACCTGACGGAGTCATTATATTTTTTCAGCTACTCAGGCAAGATGGTAATGCTCCAACTCAGCTTCTGAATTACAAGATGATTTCAGGAAGCTCTTTTAAAAAGCTCTCTCAAGGAGCCCTGCCATGGTGTATTTATATTTAAATAAGATGAGTGCAGTCACTTTGTTGCACACTTCGACTTTGATTATCAACTTGCCTTTAGTTTTGGTTAATGTTATAAGATTTGAATCAATATAAACTATCAAGTTTTGGTTTAGCCTACACCTTATATTGTGTATCCATTGTATATTGCAATATTCAAGCCTCCTACACTTGTACTGAACTACAAAACATTACATATATAGATAAATAAATAGATAAATATATATTCTGTGTTTGTATATACCGTATAAATTAATATACTTACAGATAAGCTGACTGCTGGTACAGTGAGTATGCGTGCAGTTGCCACGTTCACGCTATCCAGCAGTGAAAGTATCGATACCTGAACGGAACGTGACCCTATTTGCAAAATATTGTCTTCGAGAAACATCACTGGCATTTGAGAGTGAAGGTCCGTGCTGATCCGGTATAGTGTGAATGCTACGATGTGAATCCCATTGAAGAATATTTTGCCGGTCCGTTAAGGTACGTACGGTTCGTGCAGGTATAGTGTGACGAGACGGTAATGCCTTAAATGTCGGAATAAATCGGCATAAATACTCGGATGGAACTGGTCAAGAGAATGATGGTCTTTTTGTGCACCTGTGAAAATATCAGATGTACTGATCCGATGGTAGTATAATTCATAGATATAAAAATGTTGTTTAGAAATATCCATGAATCTGTATTCCCTCATCTAAAAGATTTAAATTATATTAATTTAATCCTCGGTCTTTACCATCTTGACCTCATTCTGCACAAGGGGTTCATTTTAGATAGCTGTTTCTTACAGAAGATTTAATCTAAATGTAAAGACTTTTGCATCCTATCAAACAGTTATATAGCCCATTAATTTTAGTTGTTTATAAAACCGATTCTTCTTTATCACGTTTCTTTACACTGAATGTAGTTTTAGAAATGCCTTACAATAAAGAAAAAAGAACTCGCACACCGTTGTTCACATACACATATGGGTGTGTGTGTGTGCATATGGTTATTATCACTACAACAGGTGATTGATATCTCTCATAATCGCTAGGAAAGTTAAACTGATAAACATACAGACCGCTGGAAACCAAAAATCCACACCTGACAGGTGTCGGTAGGCGAAGCCGCAGACTCGTTTGTGTTTGAGGTCAGGTACTCAGTTTACGAATCTATTTATCCTTTTTTCCGAACAGATTTTGCAGCACCAGGTGGTATGAAAATAACATAGGTACAGAGGCACAGGTTTCCGCCTGCCAAGTAACTAAGCCTATCAGTGTTTCAGTTTTACACTGCACAGTACCACTGGTATTTCCCTTGACGCTTTTCTTGAATTTCTCAGGTTTAACAGCCAATAACGTTACTTGGCAGTCCTTTTAGTCATCATTTTTCTGACTTATTTCTTTAATTGCTGTTGATATAAATACGAGCGCATTCGTTGTCATCAGCTCCTCGGCATGAAACCAATAAATCAGCTGTGTCGGTAGATGTCCGTTACATTCCCTTTCATCTCTCATATTATGTGAATCAGGTGTTTTCCCATATTTAAAGATCAATACATTATTTCAGTTTATGATAGCAGTAACGTTTGGTCTTTCAATGTTATTTATTATGATATTCAACAAAGCTTATGTCATTACGATTCACTAATTAGCATAGGAGCCTTTCCATTATCACCATAGTGACCTTATACGTTGATTTTATACACGCCCAAATAAACATTTACATGTACAATACTTTATATATGATTATGTGTTTGTTTCACATTAACGCTGAGAATTTGCCATACAATGGTTAGCACAATGAGAAATAAAAAAAACTAGGCAGTCTTTACAGAACACTTCCACAACTTTAGCTGTTGAAGCACCCACACACCTCACCGTCACTCTACCCACTCCGTGCCACTAATATATCCTGAATGCAAAGGTCCTTCCTTTCCAATACTTCTAGGAACCCGCCCCCCCCAACCCTCGACCCTTCTCTCTCTCTCTCTCTCCTCCATCGGTACCTTATTCTTGCTCTATTCCTTCTCAAATTTTTCCTGTGGCAAATGCTTTCAGAATCTTTTACTGATTCCTAGTTTCTTTACACCATACACAATCGGTAGTGCATATCTGACTCAAGGATATAGATAAATAACTTACATATACATATGCACTCAAGCAATATATATATATATATATATATATATATATTATATATATATATATATATATATATATATATATATAATATTATATATATATATTACCCAGAATCCAATCTTGGGTAATCTTAAAAGGGTTTGGCAACGATGAACCGTGCAGCAGGCACTGGAATAACATCCATTTACGTCTCTCTCTCCAACACCAACATCCGCCCCCTCTCTTTCTCTACATCATCTCTCTCTACATTACCTAAGGCCATTAAATCAGACTCGTGAACTACAAAAATACATTTATTTAAGAGCAAAGTATTAGCTAAATAAATCAGGTTCTTAACAAAATGATTAAATGAAAGATTGAACTCAGATAGCCCACTACATATTTCTCCTACAATAACCCACATTATTTTAGTCATAAAACTGGGCATAGTCACAGTACAGTCTACATAGTAACACCACGGAACATCAGTTAAGTTCCCATATCAATTCCCCTTTGTCTCAGAATCGCCCATTCAACACAGATTATACACACTTCAATAAAAATACTATTGCAGAGGCCATCTTGGCCCTTCACTGACTCTGTAGCGATCTCCCACCTTGGTTACCTTACTTTCTCATTATGTAGGGACAAAGCTCGCACAAACGCATGAACTCACATACATTGTTCACACCCAAGAAACTGCCCCAAACCAGTTTCAGAAGGCACCTCTGCAACCGCCCGGGCATAGAAACAGGACGTGGCACTGATCTGCTTAGTCAGCAACTTCGACATCACGCCACCCAAAAAGATACGCTAGCACTTCCAAGGCTTGTCACCTCGGGCCACTGTTTCCAAGGAGAAGCTAAACTGATGACCCCTACATTCTAGGAATGTCACAGCACATCACTTTACAATGGTGTCTTAAATATATTGTCTTAATCATATTCCCTGTTGCATATATATAGACAGATCATGCAAAGTCTGCCAGGGGAAAAATATTTTGTTTGTGCTCTGGGTTCAAAGTTGCATGCTGCCAAAAGTCTCTGCAGAAAGAGGGCTGAAAACTGCTAAATGTTTAAAAGCACAATAATCTTACTGGTTTCATTCAGTTTCCTTAGCATGCGCAATCTTGATACAAATGCAAATAAAAAATTTATGGGAGCCGATATAATAACAATTTCTCTTCCCATTTCAACGCCAATATAACCTAGGTGCTTGGATGCCAGTTTTAAAAGACATCTTTTCTCATTTGTACTGACCGTGAAAATAGAATCAGTTTCACAGTACCGTTTCATTATTCTGATACTCCTTTTTTGTCTTTTTTGCACAAACTCTCTTTGCGAAATAATGACATTTGCAATATTTCAAAACTAAGATTCTGTGCAGCCGATTATCTTAGTACCTTCAAATCACTCTGAAATTGAGCTTTGTTAATTGGAGAAGCAGTTACCTGGGAGATTTTTTTGAGACTCGTCCTCATTTTGGCTCTCTACTTGGCTCCTACCTTCGACTTCGTTATTGGTTCAGTGTTGTTTCTTGTCATTTTTCAACGTCAGTTACCTTTTTATTCGCCTGAGTTTCACATACTCAATAGTTCTTATTTGAGATATTTCTATCATTGCTTTATTTTCTTATTCCTGCGTCGAGTTCACTCAATTTAGCATTTGCAAAAGAGAAAGACATAGAGCAATAAACAGAAGACTATTAAACAAAAAAAATATCTTTTCCTAAAATTAACAATGTTATAACTTCACGAAACAGATAAATGCCTGGCAAAGGAAAAAAAGAAGGCTTGATCCAATCTACAGCTTACTCAAGATGCAAGTGAGATTTTCCCCTCACACATAAGTTGTAACATTATATTCCTAACTTAAATTAAAATGTGGTAAAATCTACGATCAAATAGTGCCTTGTTTCACCAAAGAAAATTAAAATAAATATGCTATATTTCATTAGAAATCATTTTCTTGTCCTGTTTAACATGCACATTATATATTTTTTACATTTTCATTCTAATAAATAAATCATAAACATCTTAATATAAATTCCTGTATCTTTAATTCAACACGAAACACCTTTTCCAGACCTTTATAGGGTCTTCCTTAGACCTTTCCTATCCCCGTAACATGAACAAAAACAACAACAACAAAGTAGTTAGTAGGCCTACTCCCCGAGTAAGCGAAATAGAAACTTAACAGGAATGAACTGAATGAGAAAAGCTTTTGAGGCATGCATGAAAAATGGAATTCAGGTTTCATCCACGACTCAAAGATTACGGACAACAGCAACTCAAATTTCAATAACAAACAGAAATCATAATGAAATGTAGAAATGAAAAATAATGAACAGACTACCGAAGCAGTCACTTAAATAAAAAAGATTTAACTGCAGATAACAGAACTTGAGACTTCTCAAGTAATTTGTAAGTGTGTTTCAAAACTTTATTTTCATAAGGTCCTTCATTTAATTAATTACCAATGCAGTTATTCTCTGAGAAAATAAAAATTGCTCATTCAGTCTTCGTCTCTCTTTCAAAGGAGATTCTCTTATGCAAGGAAATATATTTTATTCTGATATCGCAATCATGCACAGGGATTAGTATCCAATTCACAGTCACTTTAGTGCCTTGATCATGAATTTATACTGTTTTCGATCGCTTGCTAGTTGTTCGCCGCGTCAGACCGATTAATATTTCACAAATTTTAAACGCATCAAACATTACTATAGATTTCGAATGGCTCCTGCTGAGGGAATACAGTTACGATGCTCATATGCGAAGCTAACAAATTTCCCCGATGTGCATAAAGTTCTCTAGTAAAGTAGAGGTACGAAGACCCTAATTTTATCTAATGCAGCTTTTCAAACAAGGTTACAAACAGACCACTTTGCAATTAGGAAAAATGCTTAATTTGCAGTCACACACTTCAAAAAGAGCCAAAGTTGCTGCAGGAAAGTTCAATAAAAACAAATTTGCAGCAACTGACTTAGGGAAGCTACGTGACAGACCTTTCCAAGGGAATTTTATGATCCTAACCTCCAGAGTCAGAGCTCAGTCCCGGATGAACTACTACTTTACAGTTAAGGATGATGGAACTTGACAATCATTCAAATCACTTAAAAGAACTCATACTCCTAACTTCCTTAAACTCTGATCAGATTTTTTGGCATCTTCAAAAACAGAAGTAACACGATGAAGGAATATGTGGACGTCCATCAGGTAATGCAGAGGCTTTCTACAAGGATGTTAAGATTTCGCTTGTGCCTGCGATTCCACGCATCAAAAAACCTTGCTCGAGTACCACAGTAGGACGTAAATCGTCTGTGCCTGTCTTAATTAATCGCAGAACGACAGGATCACGGTTTGAACTTTGGGATCGTTATTTAGGCTAAAGGCCAAGCACTGGGACCTATGAAGTTATTCAGCGCTGAAATAGAAACTGACAGTGAAAGGGTTGAAAGGTGTAACAGGATGAAAACCTCGCAGTTGCACTATGAAGCAATTGTTAGACGGTGGAAAGTAAGCTGAAAGAAAGATTATATGAAAGGAGGTACAGTAAAAGGGACGCTGCAAAGAACCTTAAGAATGCCTACAGTGCACCACATGAGGTCCACTGACGGCGCTACCCCCTTACGGGGGAGCTTTGGGATCGTTAAACTGTCCCTATGACTGGGACTTCAGTTGCCATCGTCTTTATATTATCGTCGCTTTCGCTGGTTTGGGTGCACCAGTTTTATCACATTACTATGCATCGCTATCATCATCCTATATGCAAAGTTTCCCTCCGTGTAATTCAGATGTCGCACTCAAAAGTGGAAAACTGAAGTCAATCATATGATATATACGTAGATACGTTTATCAATGAGCGTCAATAAATATTATTAAAGAAAGAAACGGCGTTATACTTACAGGAATCTGCATCTTACTTGGAATCTTGGATCCAGTTTCATTCTTGCTTTAAATGATGTTTTGGAGGAAATTTTCTGCTTCTACAGCAAGGATGACAAAACATATGCAGGAAAGGCTACACAAATGAAGGGTTCCAATTTAGGAAAAAATCATAATGGGGAAATAAGAAATATACTGCATAGGAAAATAACAAGATAATAGTTGCTGATGTTTCCATTTAATCGTTTTTACCTGTGAAAAATTGCAAGCCACTTTCACACACTAACGTTAAACACAAGATGACTGTAAGATGTATGGCGAAATTTATTGGAAAATGACATAATCATTCAGATATAAAAAAAAAACTCGCAAGTCTTCGGTTGATATATAATCATTCATATCTTGACAGAAGAGACGAAACCACCATGTTTTATCATTTGGTCATCCACCTGCCTGAGCGAAAACCATTAGAAAATGCTGTCCGTGTGTTCCTTTTTAAGTTAACTTTCTGAAATCTGTTTTGGGTCAAGTATCAGATAAATCCAACTTCGTTCTTGTGTATCTGATCTTGGCAACCATGAGGGGGATGATGGTGTAGGAGGAGCAGATGACGAGGACGATGGTCACCCAGTTGTAACCTGAGAGAAACGAAATGACACTCTTGACAAAGTGTGCGAACACTTTTCTCCTCTCCCGCCATGATATTTGTCATGAAAAAACATTGCTATGCTGAACTCTGTAAACATACGATATTTCATGGTTGATTCAGCGAATCACAGAGAGAGAGAGAGAGAGAGAGAGAGAGAGAGAGAGAGAGAGAGAGAGAGAGAGAGTTATTTTTCATCTCAAATCAATTGATGTAATATATCTGAAAAATTCCCTTAGCTCATTTACTGTGACACCGAGAATAAATATACCTATAAGAGACCCAGACACGTGGCATTCACTATTAATTGGTACAAAATCATTCGTTTACTCTAAATCTATTGCTCCAACGTAACGCAAACTATTAACCTCCAAGACCACAGAAGAAGTCTGCAAACCGATCAGCTGTTGGAAATTTATTATACTTTGTCGGCAGTAGGCTGCGAATGTTCATACAAGTTCAAACCAAAAGGATACTAATGCCTTCTAAATCAAAGTGTATTGTTGCTCCTGAAGTGTCCGAGTCATACATTTAACTTAAAGTAAATTTTGTTTGTTACTATATTATATTGAACTCCATGTAAGACGTCCTGGCAGTCATGTGGAATTCCAGTTGGAACTGACAATATTCGTCAACAAACCTTTACAGCCCATCAATCTCCAGTGATCCCTAAAGGAAGGTTACAAGAAAGATGCTTTCCTCAAAGAAACACATTTCACGAAGGTACACGCAGTGTTCTTATGAGCCAGTGAAACTATGCTGTATCAATTGCGAGACCTAAAGTCAACCATATATTCTGAACCAGGAGTTCTATGCAAGTTTCTAAATACACATTAGGGTGCGTCCACGCTATAGTAAACCATATAATTAACAGGTCGGTTACTTACCGCACAGACATCTCTAACAGGTTGCATGTTAAGTAATGACTTACTGATAATTCTAACCAGTGCCTCATATGATCCAATATTGAGCAAAGCTTCGTTCTCCACTCACGAAGTGGACTTATTGTTTGTTTGCGATATGTTTTACTGTAGTGTGGACCCAGCCTTCTTAACCGATAACCTTAGGACAAATAGCCTTGAACAAGTAGAACTACTTACCAATGCCGGGTATCAAAAAGACGAAGTAAAATAAAGTGCTGGCCAGGTTATCGGCAGCTGTAAGAATCCCAGAGACGAGAATCTCAGGAACAGGATAAGCCATCTCCACAGCTAACTCGTAAAACAGTGGAATGGTCGTGTAGTTGAACGTTAAGCCCCCCACCACCGACACGTACACTTGCCCTTTTTAGGAAAGAAATATGGTATGATGATTCTGCGACATAAATCAAGAAAAAGGCGTATGTTTTTGAAGACTGAATCTGAGCCCCATAATCGTCGCGCCCATTGCGCTTCAATACGGTATCTTTCATTCTATGACAACCTTCAAAAACTGTCCATAGTTATAAAAAGTTATAAAAAAGGGAAACAAAGCAAAGGGTCAGTCAGCTGGAACATAGTAAAGGTCAAAGAAACAATTAATCTCGAAGGTACTTCCTTAGCAATACCCGTAACTTACAGGTGCTCGTAGGTATTGCACCAAATGTAAGCAAGAGGAACCAGAAGAAACACGCTGTAGCAGCTGACATCAGGAAAACCAGGTTTGTTCTCATGTGTCCCTGGAATTGATCCATAATACGACCGTAGAAAACCGGGAAGAGGCTTGACGCTATGATGGATGACAGGCCTATCCACATGGCATGGTCCTGTAGAATCATAATCATTACTCAACACCTTACCTGCGAAAACTCATATTTCATTAACTTTCTTATTCTGTGAAGTGGCAGTCATTACACTATTTCCTAAGTGAATCTACACTGAATAAATTAAATACTTTACATGATTTTATAAAACTGCAGCCAAACTGAATGGACGAAAATGAACAAGTGTTGTTCAATTCATCGCGAGAAAAATCTCAAAACATTTTCAACATTCCCCGACCCAGGTTATTGACTTGATGTCGAGTTTCACCTGATGAAATCCCAGAGGTGCTAACGAGTAGTTGAGGACAGGAATCCAGGCGATTGGGGGGCCACAGAAACACCGTATGCCAATAAGATTAGTAAAAAGTCTTTGTTCCTGAAACAAACAAACATAAGTCATTTTGTAAATCTTCAAGCCTGCATGGAAAAATAACTAAATGTATAAAGACAAAAGAATAACCACAATAGTAATAAGCATTGGATGGAATAATAATGACCATTGGGTGATAGTAGACATAGAGGGAAAAAAATTTGTCATAACAAAAGCGAACTTACCTGCAGAGAGATTTGACGCCAGATTTCATATCAAGTCTGTTTATAGATGACGTGGTCGAAGGCGGCACCGGTGGTCTCGACGGGAAGTATATTAGAACAGCCACTAACAAGACACCTGCAGCACCAGCACCTACATAAAACAAAACAACTGTTGACTTGCGTAAGCAATGAAGGGAGCGTGTTTATAAAGGCCTTTCAAGTAAGGGAAAGTCAAATATATCCATTTATTGTAACATGCGTCGCGAGCACGTTAAGGTGAATACATTTCTGCATGAAAATACAAAAATACCAATCTAAAGGGCGTCACTCAGTAATATTGCACTGTCCTTATGAGACTGCTCACCAATGTAAAGCAACTCCATGATCTGGTCCTTGATTTCCTCAGTACTCACACCACGGCCAGGCGTCTGCACAAGCAATGGTTCCAAGTAACTTCCGACTCCACCCAGTTGACTGGCCCAACCCAATTCGATGGACCAGCTGGAAAGGAAAAAAAAAGAAAAAAATTCCAAACAGTTCTTTTTTCTAAATGTATCTTTTTTTAGATTTCTAGTAGATTAAACAACGAAAATTATATTGCCCTGTTCCTCAAAATCCCGAAATGTTGTCTCAAAATTAAAGGACGAATAACGTTAATATTTGTGGTGCTATCACTTTACATGACTGTAAAGTGATAGCATCTGTATTTCTAGCATTCATTTATTACCAAATCTTACTTTTCCATTGACAAAACAATCATAGTCGTATGCTTTGATTTCCTGAAATATTTCTATTTTTTCTGAGTTATAAACCTCCCAAAGCAGCTCCTTGATCATTCGCCATAATTACGTAAAGATAAAGCATTGAAAAAAAGTTTCGCTTTCGTAGTAATGACTCAGTGTACATGGGCGGTATATTTTCCTTGCGAGAAACCATTTTAAATTCACTCAACTCATTTGTTCGACTTACATAAGAGGGAAGTCTGTGTGGGACAAAATACGAAACAAAAATTATATGACTACAGCTATCATCAATCACCCTGTCGTTTTCAAGAACTTGGTACAAATAAGTGTCCAAGAGCTCTGAGTTAGATAAACGAGAGGGGTAAAATTTTAAAATGCATGCTTAGCATTCTAAGCTTTATCACAGTTACAAATCCTATAACATACAGAACCTGTGAGGCAATGAATTTGATTGTCGGGGTTTCCATTCTTGAGACGTGTTGTAAGCCGAAAATCGTCGTAAGCCTGAACATGGTCAGAAATCCTAAGAAAACCTTACTTTTAATGCTTTGGGGGCATTCAAAACTATGTAAACTGCATTCTTATTGCATTTTTCATAAAAAAAAAACTTCAAATACTGATTATTTTGCATTTTTGGTGTCCTATTTCTTCTGCCAGATCAGCATTGTAGGCGTCGTAACCCTGGAAATAATTTCTGATGAATATAATTGAAAAGCGCCTTAACCTCGGAACGTCGTAAGCCGAACCCATCGTAACCCGGGGTCTGCCTGTAAAATCTTTAGAAGATTCCGCAGTAAAATATTGAAAAAGAGCTACTCTAAGAGTATTAAAAAATAAGTAACTGCTGAAGAGGAACTAAACTGTAATTAGGCTACACAACGAAAGGGTAAATGGCAGTAAGAAGTACAAAATTTGTTTATCGTAACTTGATCTTTAAGAGCAAATGATTTTTGTTTAAAAGTAAACAATTTTTGTTTAAAATAATGTGTTAAGATCCATGATTTCTTACAATTAAGCTACTAATAATCCTTTGTAATAGTAGTTTGCAGTATAAATATCCATAGTAAACATTAACTTATTTAATAAATATTGACGCCACCTGTTCTTTATAAAGTCGTTTTATCCTCTGAGCACTCTCTTTGCCTTGCAGTCTCCAAAACGAAAGCTCTCATCGTACCATCATCAAAACTTTCTAAACAACATGAAATAACCCCTTCCCTTGAGAAATGGGTGGAACATTACTGTCACCTGAAATATCTTAGGGAATCGGAGAGAAGCCTTATAGAAGAGTTCATTTCTCCTTGGATGCATCTCATGGCTACAACGGATATTACGAAATACTTCATCTTTTTCTGTAGAATTATCTAGTCATTCTTATCGATCCCTGTCTCCTTCAACGCTTCATGAACATCAGCATGTGATGGAAAATGAAAAGAAGCAACACTGCAGCACATTAAAATTTCGTTTGTCTGACATCAATGATAAATGGCACAAATATAAACAATGCATTATATTTAAACTTTGAATCAACACCCCCTTTGAATAAGAAAGAAAATGTATCAAGAGGTCAGGGTGGAAGCATAACTCGTTATCAATTTGCCTTGGAGCAGACCAAAAGAATTAACTTCGGAAAATGTTCATTTTGGCTTCATCTTCATCGACAGGAGATCCCTTCACTAATTCACTTTCATTAAAGACTAGATTTCTTATCTCAGGGATCTTAATTTGATTTTACTGAAGATATAATGGGAAAATAACCATCAATACTGAAAACACGACTGCATAAAAAATTATTATCTAATGGTCCGTGCAAACATGTAAGCTAAACACAAGTAGTCGATTGGTTTACTGTTCTCTCCCTCACCTGATGATTAACTAATGCAAAGTCCTTCTTTACCCACTAATCACGATTTTGTAGCTCATACAGATTATAAAGACCTGTGTAAAGGCCTTATTTACCCACTAATCACAATCTTGTATCTCATCTATCTAAGCAGCAAGAATCAAATATATGTTTGTATATAGAATTTCCTAGCCTTTCCGCCGATATATAATTCATCAATGTATGCCAATTATGTCTTTTGTTATCATTTCATTAACTGCTAAGAAACAAATTCTTCTCTATGTGTGCGGGCTGCGAGACTCGGGGGTCAGGCACTCCGTTTCCGTCTGCACACTGCAATGCATATCGCATGCCCAGGTAACAAATCAGTAGCACTCAGTTCTGTCTCATTGCAACCTCACAACTGGTGACCCGAGGAGTGATGGTAAACAGCAGTTTTGACTTCTGAAAGCTCCTTCCTCAGAAAACCAACCACGTCACTAACGGACTAATTATGGCATAACTTCCCAGGTACGTTCTGACGTGATCAAACAGTTTGGCCCTGCCATTTACAATTGACATCAGCCGTATTCAGAAAATCATTAACGGAACTTTACAGCGTATGGTTTTGACTTCTGACGAAGCCCAAACACCATTAACAGATTAAATACGGCGCTTAATTCGCGTTTTGGTGTGAGAGCTAAAATGCCAGACACGGAACCTGAAAGTCAAGCCTAGGACTCACAGATCCTCAGCATCCCCCTCTTGCCTTCGAAAACCATGATATCTCACGCAATAAAGCTGCCACCATTCTCACGGCAAAATACCACATCATGGTTCCTGTAGGCCTCAAAGTCACAGACAAAGAAACTAAAGTACATATCACCATGAGGATGCTGCCTGATAAAGTGTTTAATAAAATTACACCTTGGCTAGACACAAAGTTGGAAAAGATCAAATACGAAGACCTTTGCAGGAAGCTCATCAAGATATACTCCATGCCCGTCCCAGACAGAGCCCAACGCACCCAGGACCTGATGAACCAGCCCCTGGGGGATGCATTGCCCAAGGATACCAGGGACGAATTATAAGGTCTCCTGATGCTGCCAGACTGCGACAAATTCGGCAAAAGAAGGGAGATCAGCCTATTGCAAGAAATATTCCTGCAGCGCCTTCCTCAGGAGGTGAGGACGCTATTTATGGAGGCAGACACACTTCCAATGGAAAATTGGTGAGCATCGTGAATAAACTCCACGAGGGCACCAAGGCCTTCATGCACGCCGCAGCACCCACGGCCTGCAGCCTGATAGAAGAGATGGTCAAGGAGGGGGATACACACGCAAAATTTAGAAAAAAGGCACCGCCACAGCAGCAGAGGACATGGACAAATCCAGACTAAAACGGATCTACTTAAATATTATTTTCAGGGGCCAGTACATCCCGATGACATTCCCGAAGATAGCCATCATCACGCCGTTCGGAACATAAACCACCTTCTCCTACTCCACCTTCGGCCTCAGGAACACCGGGGCCACATTCCAACGCCTGATGGACAGCATCCTGGGGACCTACCTTTCTGTGTCTGCTACATGGACGATATCCTGATCTTCTTCAGGTCCCTGGAAGTGCACCTGGGACACATCCAGGCCATGCTGAAATGCCTTCATAAGAACGGGTTGATCATCAGATTCGACAAGTGTTCCTTCAGTGTAGAGAATATGGACTTCATGGGACACGAGGTCTCCCCAACAGGCATCCGCCCCATGGCCTCCAAGGTAGAGGCAGTAAACAACATCCCTATGCCAAAGACGATCAAGTCCCTGCAGGAGTTCCTCGGCATGGTCAACTACTATCGATGATTCATGCCAGACATCACCTGTATCATGTATCCCCTGACCAAGGTGCTGAAGGGGAAACCGAAGACTAACATGGGAAACGCCGCAGCAGAGAGCCCTCGAGCAGACAAAGGCAGCCCTCACCAGAGCCACCACCTTAGCCTACCAGGACCCCACCAACCCCCTGAGACTTACCACCGATGCCAGCAACGCCGCCTGTGAAGCCCGCTTGCGTTCTTCAGCCGCAAATTGAAGCCACCAGAGATCTGCTACAGTGCATTCAACAGGGAATTGCTGGCAATCTACCAGGCCATGCGACACTTCAAATACCTCCTAGATGGCAGCCCCTTCACCATCCTGATAAAACCACAAGACTTAGGTACATGCTTTCACGAAGGCGGGAGACACGTAGTCAGCAAGACAGCAGTGGCACTTGACCACTATATCCGAATTCGGGTGCACCATCAGCTATGTCCCCGGGAAGGAGAACTCAGTAGTCGACGCCCTGTCAAGGATTGAAATAAATTTGGTCCACCTGGGCATTGACTATGAGGATTTGGCGAAGGAACAAGCCACAGACCCAAAACACCAGCTTACCACATGGCACTCACCACACTGAAGTGGAAGGACGTGCCAGTAGGAGAACAGGGATCAACACTTCTCTGCGACACCAGCACAGGCCGCCCCCGCTCCCGCCCCCTGGTACCCGCATCACGAAGGAAGCAGGTATTCAACATCATCCACAGCCTCTCCCAACTATCGGGATGTACAACAATGAGCCTGATTACTGAGAAATTCGTGTGGCATGGGATAAAAAAGGACATGCAGAGATGGGCAGAGAACTACACACCGTGCCAAACAAGCAAGATCACCCAGCAAACGGAATCAGGTATCGGAGCCTTTCCTCAACCACAAAGATGATTCAGGCACATTCACGTGGACGTTGTAGGACCTCTGCCACAATCGGGGACCACCAGATACCTCCTAACAGTCATAGACTGATCTACGAGATGGCTGGAAGCAACCCCGATGACAGAAGCATTTACAAGCGCCTGCGCGGAAGCCCTACTATCAAGTTGGATAAGCCGTTTTCGTGTGCCAGACAGCATTACTATGGACAGGGGCTCGGCATTCCTGTCAGAACTCTGGGTCTCCCTGGCATGCCTGATGGGGACAACACTTCACAGCACAACAGCATACAACCCCGCATCCAACAGAATGGTGAAAAGGCCCCACCTTTCGTTAAAAGCGGCACTGATGGCACTGTGTACCGACGAAAACTGGAAGGTGCAACTGCCCTAGGTCCTGCTAGGACTTCGGACAGCACCAAAAGCAAACGGCAAAGAATCTCCTACAAAACAAGTCAATGAGAAAGCACTGGAACCAGACGACCGAGAATAAGGGGAA
>NC_087213.1:45190206-45435206 GCF_015104395.2 Macrobrachium nipponense
AACATCTTGCTGAAGTGGTGGAACAAGTAGCCAAAAACCGATCGATTCATTTCCATGATCATGGACCACAAATTAGCCTAAACTAGTGACAGTACTGAAGTTACCAAAGATATCGGTGTCACGAACATTCACAGCTTCGAGTATATTAAAATTTTAAAAAATATAATTGCTACTTGGTTCTGAGTTTCATATAGCAAGATGCCAAAAGAATCCTGAAAAGATGACCGTGAGACTCCACCCTGAAAGTTCTTACTGGTGGTTTTTCCAAGGCCAAGAAAGTTATAATAGTTAAGAACTATCAGCGTAGTGGCTGAAATGCTTCCATCTAACAGGTGCTATCAATTTCGTCTTGGGTTCTTATTGCAACTCATTTCACGTTAATTCGCCTAATCAAGAATAAACATCTGAGAGGATTTACTTGAAATCACGAGGGAAGAAAACTGCACACTTCGATTATACAGCTCCTATGATTATCAATAAAAAAAAGTTAAGCTGACAGGTTACAAATTACAGCCTCATTATTGTTCATTCAGATTCAAGATCGTGTAGAAAAGCAGTAGAATTTATCCTCTTCTTCGTCATTCAGATGGGATACATGTGGAAATGATGCCTTTTATTTTTATCATTATTCGTTTGACAACCACTGGAGCATGTGCTACGCAATAGCGTATTTGTATCGAGCGGAGCAACCCTAAAAAGTCATGACAGAGAGAAAACAAAGTAAGATGACCCACTTTTTCAGGGGAGGTCCGTAACTCTCTTACAGTTACGAAGCAGGGTGTAACAGCCCATCTTTCCCCCCAGTTCTAAGATTCCATGGGGGATATTTCCCCAGGGCGAATTCCGATAGCGGTCTGGATTTACTCCCTCCAGTCTGGAATTCCCTGTTCATAACTTTTACTGAAATAATGAAAAACTGAAATTTAGAAGAATTTGTTGCGTAAAAACGTTACTACTGTACTAAAAAAATATTTCTTGAATATCAAAAGACTTCAAAACTACTGTTTCACCTTTTTACCTCCTTAAAAGTAACGATCTCCTTTAACTGATCACTTTACCAGCACACACCAGTAATTTTTTTTCTCACAAATGTTACTATATTAATCGTTCCCTGAAATGTAACCCCGATTCAAGACTGCTTTCGATCGGAAGACGTTTATTTCAAAAATCTTAAGCGGTCCTTATCATTTGTCCATAATTTTCCAAACCGTTCTGTGACCATTATCATTGTCCTCCAGTAACAACAAATGTCCTACTCTCATTTCATTACCGTGATATACATGATTCGTATCAAGGTTTGCATTATTTTAGTAATCTGGCTGAAAATAAAAACGGGTTTTATTTTGCACTAATGGCATTTCCCGGTAACCCATTCGTCAGCAAATGATGCACCAATGCAGTTATGTAATCCATGTTATATCTGGCTCACCTATGCAGTTTTGCAATTCGTGTTATATCTTTACGCAAACAAATTGCCTTTCAGATGGTTCACGACTTCATTTCAAACAGCCACATGTACAGAAGACCCGAATGGGACCACTTCATATACAAGTGCTACCGTATATTGCCCATTTGGATTCCATTGCTAGTTTGTTTGAATTTTCCCGACATTTTCCATACCCACAAATAAACTTATCACCTTTCGGTCCTTTGCAATGAAATATCTGAGACATTTCACTGAACACTGGGTCCCTTCCAACATATCATCATGATTCTCTAGACCATCTTTCATGCACATAGCTTTTCGACATGATTTCAGTTCTACTGTTTAGTTTATGAAGTAATGAGATTATTATTGACCATTCTTCACAAAATATTGTTCACTTTTATTCTGATAACCTGCTTATTTTCCATTTTTTGCCTTTCAGGATATTTTCAATATCCTAAAGGGAAAATATTGATTTTTCATCATATTTGATTTCCACAATTTTTTTTTCTTTTTGCTGCAAACAGAAAGCATCGATGTTTGCCAACACAAATCCCTACTAGCCTAGTTATGAATTATTTCCTTTTAGATAGAAAAGGAGAGGGAATTTCAGCCTAGAAAACTAGCTATTTTCCCAATCTAACCATAGAACGGGGGGGAAATCATACTTGTACTGCGGTACTCCAGATAGTACTGTACCCTCTCTCTCACTTACATGTATTAAAATCTCCCAAAGTACCATGGACACTAGGCCTCTTAACAGACTGTGCACGTTGACACTAAAACGAGCAGCTTATTTTAGCTTCAGAGACTACGGTGACCGAAGTGTTATTCTAATGGCCAGATAATCTTTGGGCGATAGTGTGTAGGTACAGGTCACCCATCCCCCTATAATACTGACTATTTAAAACGAAAACAAATATCCCTTTGTGAGCTTCACTTACATGTTGAATTCATTTTTAAATCTAATGTACTTGCCAGCGCAGAATTACATGCAACTGTTAATTTTTTTTTTTTTTTTTTTTTTTTGTGCTGTGGAATTAAAGGTTGTACATGGAGGATGCCGTGCACCGACTGAGTTAGAAAACCAGCTGACTGAAAAGCAAACCCACCACTCCGAACTCCCATTCTTTCAGAAAATAAATAATGGCAGGACACTTCTGACATCATGAAAACAAAAGATGGACCAGTATGGCGTTAATACCATTAGCGTAATTGAATCAGAAGTCTTACAATGTTCTGCGTTCTGACAACATAAATATACAAATGATAAGGTAATGAATATTGTCAAAACCGAGACTCATTCATTTCAAGCATATCATTCATAATACAAGATCTCCCATTGCTCTACTTTTCTTTCAAAGCCAACAGGTTCCTTACCTCTCATCAAGGGATAGAAAACAGCTGTTACAAGAATTCCATTACTTCAGTATAGTGCTAACTCATTTCCAATGACAACAACCTGTCAATAGTTAAGCTTTAAAAGTTCCAGAACACGACCCTGCAAAACACCAGACGATATACGTATATAATATGTATTATATAATATATATATATATATATATCTATATCTATATATATTATATATATAATATATAGATATTATATTATATATATTAATATATATACATCTTTGCAGACCAAAACAAAGTTAATCAGAACTATTGCAAAATTATATTGCTGAGGCTAATGGCTAAAACCATGTTAAAAGGATCACTAAAAATCATAGAGGTAGTCAAGGCTCCTGTATCCACTGTCACTTGTCGTCAGTATAAGTAGTGGGATCCAAACGGGCAACAGTTTAATCTACGGTCAGAATTTTCCCAGTGATACTGGCTATCAGGAATCAAGGGTATGCGGTAGATTCAGGGTTATGTGTTCACATGAGGGCCTAAAGGGAAAGAATTTTATCCACACTCGTTCTACGGTATTGCATAAATGCCTTTCGTCTGAAATAAGGTTTACTAATAAAAATAAAATAGCCCCATTCAGAACAAAATGCCTCGGAAATTCGTTTCAAAACTAACGGAAAAAGAGCTTCTAGATATCCTCTACTTCAGTTATACGCTTATATGTTAAATTGTTTAAGATTGCCATGGTTTTTATGTCAGCTCAACGAAAAGCAAATTTAATGGGACTGATTTAGTAATACGGGTATATGAGATCGCTTTAAAACCCGTTAAACAGGTGGAATGTCTTGGCAAAATTTTTAGGGGCGGTTAACAGTTTCAAGATGATTCGGTCTACGCAATTATCTTCAGTCATGCCGTCACTTCCTTCCCGAATGCTCCGACTATAGATCTTTCCTAATATGACACCATAAACTTCAGGAATTCAGTATGAAAAATGAATACAGATTACCTAGAATAACATATAAAATATTGCTGCTCAAGTGGGTGTGGACAATTCTTTTGTGAAAGATAAACATAAGCAGAGAGGTTAAATTCAGGTTGTTTTTTTTTCCTTTGGCGATTGTTCTCCGCCACAGCAACGGGCCAAACTGTACCAGGAAATGAAAAGCCTCTCTCCGCTTCCGCTTATAGTTAGACGACCTGAATATACCGGTAAAAACTTCTGATATCAATGACCAGATTAAAATGAAAGGAAATTAAACCCGTTTTATTTGAGATGAAACTTGAAATTGTGTAAAATCTTATATGATATACTTATGTTGACCATTTATTTTAGATTGTTAGATTTATCGGTAAATAATCTTGATTCGATCGATTTCATTCGATAGTCCAAACTGGAGTAAGATCAAATTGATTGTTTAAAAAGTTTTGTTGTGATATGAATAAACTGATTTATTGACTATAGTAACATTATCTAGCAGCGCTATGTGAATAAAAAGATTTCATCCATCAATGAATATTTCAAATAGCCCAATTTCACTAACGTGACATATATAACGATATGCCACCAAATGAAGTGGACTTTCTGAGGAAGATGAGAGTATTGCTGTACTCATATGTTCCTGTTAATTGTTTGTGGAAGTTGTTTGCTTTATTGAGAAGTAATAACAATGCATGCAAAACGCGTCCGTAGACAATGTTATCTGCTCCAGTAAAATCGTATGAAATATGTGGTGAGGTGGTTGTATATTGGTTTGGTATCAATTTGCAGTCGATTTATCAGCTGGTTTCATAATAGCCTTATGTACCATTCGTCAGATAGCGAACAGCATCCTGTACCTCAGTCATGTGTTTGTTTTCTCGTTATTCTCAACAGGAGCGCCAATGATGGTAACTTTCAGTGCATTTGAACAAGTTGAGTTTTGAGCATTAAGAAAATTCAATGATTTTGGTCCAATGCCTCAGTGTGAATTCTACCGTCCTTGCTGTGTTCGTTTCATATCATGGTAACCAAATCACGTGCATACATCGCAGACACATCTGCCACCCTCGTGCCTCGTGAAGTACGATGATCAGACCTCATACAGTAAGAAATACTAGGGAACGCCATCTAAAATAATTCGGTGATGCCACAGGCTTTGTGAGATTCTGCTTCTCCGACTTAGGCTTCGGGACACTGTGATGATAATCATTTCATACGTTCGTTTCCCCTTCAGGGAAGTAAATCAATTCAATAAACCCACGAATAGTCACATGATCGGGAACCATTCCTACGCTATACAATAGTCAGCTATAGAGTATAGACACATTCATGATATACGAAAAACAACGAAGCCCGAGATCTGGTGTGTTCATTACTCAACGTATACATGAAAATTAATTAACAAAAGCGTCTTAACAAGGCTACTTGAAAGGACGAGAAGTTTGCTGCATAGCATGTTTAGGCTATCATTCATCATGAATCCTTGATAAACCCCTCAGCGCGCATGAATTTCGACACAAACGAAAGGAACTGTTTTTTTTAACAACGCACTCTTACACAAGTTTTTGTACAAAACCTTGGGTTGCCCGAAGCTTAGTTTGTATCCTATTAACTATCTTACATAACCTCGATCTCACTAAATGGAATAGTATGCGCATTTAAACACTTCATAACATGAAAATGAAAGCCTTTCGTCTCTGCGACATGCAATACTCACATTCAACCAAGAGAGCAGAGAAAACACCAGGAGGATCCAAAACCTAGCGAGTGTTGTTTCCGTGACAACAGGTCCGCTGATGTTACCGTTCGATTCAACTTCATCGCTGTAACTATGCCCCTGCTTGTCGAGGGGGTCCTGGGAGGAGCATTCTTCCTCCGTGCAGATGCTGCCATACCCATTGCGGACTTCATCCCTCCCGATGGGCATCTTCTCTGGATAAATCATAAAAAAAACATACGTATTTTATAAAGAAATTGTGGTAATCTGTTCAAAGATAACTGTCATTGATGAATTGGCCGGCATAGGCTCTTACCCTTGCAGCAGTAAGCTAATTTCAAAGATTAATTAAGTCTTAGCATGATTAAGGTCATGTGGATGTGATACAAAATTATAAGTAATAATTATGGCGAGGGATAATTGCAAATGACATTATAATGTCAAGCTGTTATAAGGAATCCAATTAAAACAAATGGAAGGTAAACCAGTGCTTGAATTATTCATTATCATTGACAAAACAGGTAATGGTTTATTGGCAGATCGTCATGAAAAGCCTAAAAAAATATTTTTGGAATCTAAAGCTAGACCAAATATGCATGACAGAGTATTTGACATTCCATACAGCCGTGCTGATATGTTATTCACACGGATATTATATAATTATGTATAAATGATCTAACATAGCATTCTATAAGGGATGTCCACGCCAGGGAGTATTAAATACGACCTTGGTTCAAAATCTTATTTATCCTGAATACCAGTCTGGCAGCTGGTTAAGTTACCCAGTGCTGGTTTAATCTGATTTGCAAATGGATACTTCATCACTGGGGATCCATATTCATTTTCCAAACACAATTTCATAAATCACAAGGTTATGAATGGTGTAAGTTTATCTTTTAAACTAAATTAGGTAAATTTAATTCTACTTCCTAGCCTCCCATATGTAATCAATGATACTTGTGAGTTTCTGCCAGAACTAAACTCATTGTGGTCCTTTTATCAGGAGACAGCTCTTACTTTCTGAGCTCCCGTCAGGCCCAACAAAACATTGATAAAATCCAAAGTTTCCTTTCATCAAAGGTATTTCTACAGAAGATAGTCAGCACGGACAGCAAGGAACGTAACGGCGGATACGACATCCACTAGGGATTGGGGCGTCCAATGTATTTCGCCGTGTTTAGTACTGGCCCCTGGGGGGTTAATTACAGTCGTCCGAATAAATATTACTTAAAATTCTTGTTCAGTAGGTAAAACTGCATAGTTAAACTGCAACTGCCATAGTCTAGGCCGCCGCGGATAAGTACCCTAGATCTACCCAATGGAGGATTTACATATGCTATTGCAAGTTTATGAATCTTAATACATAAATATAGAAAACCATGGAAACAGAAACAAAATAACTTGTTCTATTCAACACACTAATAGACAAGGCGCTTGCTTAACCTTTTAGAAAGGGCATAGGTTAACTTAACCTTACAGAGAACCACTAGCCTAACCCGAGATTAAGAAGGGTAATTGGCTCCTCCTCTTACCTTCTGCACAAAAAGAATGTTAAAGATAGAAAGGAAGAATGTCAATAAGGTCATTATTCAAAATTAGCCAAGAACCTTCCTCTTACCTTCTTCGTTTCCCATATTAGGGCCTTTACGTCAAGGTTCTCATGGAAACCAAAACAAACTTTGGTGGTTTTCAGACACTATCGCTGACCTGTCACCTCTTCCGCCTGTTCATTTATGAAGAAGAATTGTGCATTTCTCTTTGACTACGGATATTCATAATCTCTTATCAGTGGTTTTTGTTGCTACTGTTTGATTGTTCTGTAGATTTTCTGCTCTTTTCAATTTTTTTCTAATATTTCTTTTCTGTTGAACTAGGTCGCGAATTTTCAACACACTTTGTAGGTCTTCCACAAAACAGTCTTGGAACTTTTTACTTCCTTCATCCAGCGTAGATTTTTGTTCGTGTCAGTCGCAACTGAGAAAACAGCCTGAAATTGTTACAAAATTAAAATTGACCATCTGACAATACAGAATGGCAAAAGGTTGTCAATAATTCAGTAAAATACGCTATTACTGTAATAATAATAATAATAATAATAATAATAATAATAATAATAATAATAATAATAATAATAATAATAATAATAATAATAATAAGACTAGCAGAGGTTAATATCAGGAGAGGGGTCTTCCAGGGCGACTCACTGTCCCCACTACTCTTCGTAGTAGCCATATTCCCATGACAAAAGTACTACAGAAGATGGATGCCGGGTACCAACTCAAGAAAAGAGGCAACAGAATCAACCATCTAATGTTCATGGACGACATCAAGCTGTATGGTACGAGCATCAAGGAAATAGATACCCTAATCCAGACTGTAAGGATTGTATCTAGGGACATCAGGATGGAGTTTGGAATAGAAAAATGCGCCTTAGTCAACATACAAATAGGCAAAGTAACGAGAAACTGAAGAGATATAGCTACCAGATGCGAGCAACATCAAACACATAGATGAGACTGGATACAAATACCTGGGAATAATGGAAGGAGGGGATATAAAACACCAAGAGATGAAGGACACGACCAGGAAAGAATATATGCAGAGACTCAAGGCGATACTCAAGTCAAAACTCAACGCCGGAAATATAATAAAAGCCATAAACACATGGGCAGTGCCAGTAATCAGATACAGCTCAGGAATGGTGGAATGGACGAAGGCAGAACTCTGCAGCATAGATCAGAAAACCAGAAAACATATGACAATACACAAACCACTACACCCAAGAGCAAATACGGACAGACTATACGTACATAACATGAAAGGAAGGAGGGAGAGGACTACTAAGTATAGAGGACTGCGTTAACATCGAGAACAGAGCACTGGGGCAATATCTGAAAACCAGTGAAGACGAGTGGCTAAAGAGTGCATGGGAAGAAGGACTAATAAAAGTAGACGAAGACCCAGAAATATACAGAGACAGGAGAATGACAAACAGAACAGAGGACTGGCACAACAAACCAATGCACGGACAATACATGAGACAGACTAAAGAACTAGCCAGCGATGACACCTGGCAATGGCTACAGAGGGGAGAGCTAAAGAAGGAAACTGAAGGAATGATAACAGCGGCACAAGATCAGGCCCTAAGAACCAGATTTGTTCAAAGAACGATAGACGGAAATAACATCTTTCCCATATGTACGAAGTGCAATACGAAAAATGAAACCATAAACCACATAGCAAGCGAATGTCCGGCACTTGCACAGAACCAGTACAAAAAGAGGCATGATTCAGTGGCAAAAGCCCTCCACTGGAGCCTGTGCAAGAAACATCAGCTACCTTGCAGTAATAAGTGGTATGAGCACCAACCTGAGGGAGTGAATCAGAAACGATCAGGCAATGATCCTCTGGGACTATGGTATCAGAACAGATAGGGTGATACGTGCAAATAGACCAGACGTGACGTTGATTGACAAAGTCAAGAAGAAAGTATCACTCATTGATGTCGCAATACCATGGGACACCAGAGTTGAAGAGAAAGAGAGGGAAAAAATGGATAAGTATCAAGATCTGAAAATAGAAATAAGAAGGATATGGGATATGCCAGTGGAAATTGTACCCATAATCATAGGAGCACTAGGCACGATCCCAAGATCCCTGAAAAGGAATCTAGAAAAACTAGAGGCTGAAGTAGCTCCAGGACTCATGCAGAAGAGTGTGATCCTAGAAACGGCGCACATAGTAAGAAAAGTGATGGACTCCTAAGGAGGCAGGATGCAACCCAGAACCCCACACTATAAATACCACCCAGTCGAATTGGAGGACTGTGATAGAGCAAAAAAAAAAAAAAAATAATAATAATAGCCGTTCTTTATATATTCAATGTTTCCCAAAGCTACAAATTTTCGTATCATAGCTTTGTTTAGCAATGGAAGCAATTAGAATTTGAATAAAGAAAAATGTCTAGTTCCTGTTATAACTCATTTTTAAACAGATTCTGCAGGGCACTGAACCCAAGACTTCCCTCTAGAACAAGGAAATCATGCCATAATCGTCTCACACCATAATATTTTTAAAAAAATGCTGCTTTGATTAAGAATGACAAGAAGGATTAACGCAGATAAGTTCAGAGTTCATATGGAGTTAAGATCAAAGTATGTATAAATTTTAATCAACCTTGTGTACAGCATAGTGGGTGTAGAGTACTGAGTCTTGATTCAAGACGGCCTAAAAGTAGCGTAATATATTCTATAGTCTGTTTGACATCTCTGATATTGGAACACCAACTTCCATACTCCCTTGATTTAGCTTGGATTTGCTTAATTAATCGCCATGTGACTGTTAATTGACAAGAAAAATTCAATCAAAAAGTATTTATAACAAGAAACCAAGTATCTACAGATATCATTGTTAAAGGACCCTTAATATTATGGAAGGAAGCAGAAGGCAATTAGAATCACAAAAGCAAATTTAAAGTCAGTTGATTTGAACATTTGTAGATTTGACGTAGATTAGTCATTCGATAAGGGAGAAACTAAAATAAAAACATGAAAAGATGTTTGAATAATAAAGAAGAAGTAACGCCTCTATTTGATGATTACACTTACGAAAGCAGACCGGGAACGGATAATCTGGTGTTTGGAAAAAGATGTATATGAAAAAGATCATGCCTGTTGGTGTAATTTTGGTACAACACAAGTTGGGGTGTTTGCTTTTCAAAACGTCAGGGCAATTCTGCGTTCTTAAAGTTGCATCAAAGTGGTGAATTTTCGCATGAGAGATGTGTGTGTATATATATATATATATATATATATATATATATATATATATTATATATATATATATATATATATATCGAAATGGAGAGAAAAGTATTATTGAAATGAATTAATTTTGCATTGGTCTAACTGGAAATACCTATCATTTCCAATCATCCGAAGTGAAAGCATATTAGTTCTCTCTATCTTTTCGTATTTTTTCATTTATCTAATTTCTACTTCATTCCATTATCTTTGCCTATTTCAACTTGCACTTTTCATTGTTTTGACCCTTAGCCAATATCCTTCCACAGGATTACCTGCTAAGTCTCCTGAGAAGTCAATGTGGTCAAAAAGCAATTTCTAATTCCTTTCCTACTGCAACCAATCCCTTAGTGTACCTTAGTGTAACCCAAGAATTTCTGTCCATAGTGCGCCACTCTTGGATATCGCAGCTGAAAGACATGGGAAGCCGTGTGATGATCCAACATGACTCTAGCGGTATTTGAGGATGACAGCCTTGTACCCAACCATGGCCCTCGATTCTCACAAGACACTCCCCTTAAGAGGATATCACACAAGTTCATTGAACTGGAGCAGATCATGACGTCATATACAGATCATAGTCACACCCATAAAATCTACCAAAATCGAGTTCAAAGGTATACCTTACTTCTGCCCATGCACGGACATAAGACATGGCCTATCTTTGCCCTTGATCGCGTCTGAGACTACAATCTTCAACAACGCGCCATCCCAAGTGATGAGTGTACATTTCAAGACCAGTTTGTCTCCGTGGGAGTTAATGCTGATATCTATCTTTTCATAGAATGCCATTGCTCATCACATCCGTCTAAGCCATTTCTCATAGGTCAACAAGAAATACAATTAAATATTAATATATTATATATAAAATATATATATATATATACGTATATGTGTGTGCATATATATCTCGCTTTTTCATTTTTTTCCTTCGTGGCAAAAAACCTTTATTTATACATAGCATCACGTTTTATATACTTCGTGATCAAGTTATTCATATATATATATATATATATATATATATATATATATATATATATATATATATATATATATATATATATATATATATATATATATATATATATATATATATACTAGTCTTACTGTGAGACAAGCATAAATCAAACCCTCTGGTTTAAATTAAGACAGTAACTATATTCTAGCGTAACTTACACAAGGGCCCAATTGAATCAGTACTAAAATTTACAGTAACCGCAATTCAGATGCTGATGGGGGCGGGCGGGAATCGGCGGGGCAGCAAGGGGAACACACGTCTTCCCCTCTAATCTTCCCGCACTAGACTGTCGTCCTTCAAGGGGATGCTTAGGCCTTAGGTCCTTCTCTCAGTTCCTCTGTTCCCCACAACCCACCGTATTCTTCCTCCTAAACGTAATTGGGTCTAGTACACCTCTTTAGGCCTACCAGCCAATCGGTGCCACAATAGATGACGCCAACACCAACAAACTTTTGAGAGAAAATGACAGTTGAAATTGAACTCGTGGCGTCCTTTGAGGATTTCAGGCATTCGGGGAGATCGTTACCCGCCCTCTAGAAAGGCTTATCATTCCCTCCCCAAGTCCCTGTGCATCCCTGCAACACAAGAAAAATGTTCATTGATCTAAAGTGCTGGTAATGATCTCCCCGAAGGCCTGAAATTCTCAGAAGACGCCACGAGTCCAATGTCAACGGTCATTTTCTCTCAGGTTAAGAAAAGCGTCCTCCCCCAAAAGTTCGTTGGTGTTGGCGTCACCTATTCTGGCACCAATTGGCCGGTAGGCCTAAAGAGAAGTGCCAGATCCAATAACGTCCAGGAGGAAGTATATAGGGGTTGTGGGGAACAGAGGAACTGAGAGAAAGACCAAAGCGTCCCCTTAAAGCTCGCCACTTATGTTCAGTTATGCCTGCGCAGTTATAACTGTACAGTTGGACTGTGCAGGCATAACTGAGCGTTAGTGGCGACAGTTACTGTGGCGTGCTTAAGGAAGGGCAGTCTAGCATCAGATGTTTAGAAGGGAAGACGTGTGTTCCTATTGCAGCCTATGCCGATTCCTCTGGCCCCCTCGCCTCTGACTTGCGGTTACTATAGATTTTAGTACAGATTCACTTGGGCCCTTGTGCACATCAGGCCGGGCGCACATTGAGACGCAGGCGACACAGGCAACGCAGTACAGAGCAGGGCAGAAAACTGCGTTTCACTATTTTAAATGGAAGCGCGCACATTGTCAAGCAGAACAGCACAGCGCAGGGGCAGACCTGCTTCGGCCTGTGTCACAAAGTGTTTGAAACGCAGTTTTCTGCGCATATGCGGCACACGAAGCAACTTGCTCAGTAATCCATATGATATCATCCTCTGACTGACAACGAGAGCGTACGGACATTTGATGATAATAGTAGTTCGGTCGAAGAAGGGAACCCACAACTCAATCCTGCTTCAAGTTAAAATCCCGGACTCGACGATGAATTAGATGATGATGGTGAGAGTATTGTTGACCCTACAGCTCATGCAAGAGAAGTAAAGAAAAGTCAGAATGATGTTACTGCTCTGCTCAAGGAATCCATCTTAAAAAATCATGAAGAGAGAGTTAAACAGAGAACACTTGATAAGAAAAAAATTAATAAAAAATTAAAACAGGAAGAAAGAGATCCCCTTTATCATTTTTTATGACCATGTACACATCGACTGAAAAATGCCACCAGCCTTACAGCACAAGATAAAAAGGGATGTATTTCGCATATTTTCAGATGCTGAAGAAACCTTGCTCGGCATGTCTCCTGATCCCCAAAGGTATTCCTCCCACTCATCCTATGTCCTACTCCTCGTGCATGTACACTCGGCAAGGAATGTTAAGATACAGTTTTTTTAAATCTTCGGACATTCAGTGTTCAATAATGCCACACCTGGCAACTCTAGAAAGGGGGCGGAGCTTCAAAATCATAGCGTTTGTTGCTTTCTAGATTTCCATTAACTTTACGCCATAAAGATTCTGTAGACGTCCTCTAATAATTTATATTTGAATGTAGAAACAGGCTCTATATTATTCGTCAATGTTGATTTGGTAACATCAGTTCAGGGTAGAATATCGATCATCCTTTTTTAAAACCTACTGTGAAACCTTATTTATAAGTAATGTTTGACACTAAACTGACGTAACATTCATGCGTAATCGAAGTCAGATCTTAAACAATGAGAGAAAATGTTTTAAAATTTGGTCAGTACTTGTGGGAATCGTGAGGAACAATACAGTAAAGAATGAAATATTATGACGATAGAGAGAGGGCGCGCAAGCATACGCCTATCGATAGAGATACTTAATTCATTAAATTTACTTTGAGAGATTAAGTGACAATATTTTTTTCAAATTTTTCAAAAGTGAGAGAGAGAGAGAGAGCATAGGCCTATCTATAGAGATACTTAATTCATTATATTTAATTTGAAAGATTGAGTGATAATATATTTTAAAATGTGCTTTAAAAGTGAGAGAGAGAGAGAGAGAGAGAGAGAGAGAGAGAGAGAGAGAGAGAGAGAGAGAGAGAGAGCTCAACCATAGGCCTATCTGTAGAGATACTTAATTCATTATATTTACTTTGAAAGATTGAGTGATAATATTTTTTCAAATGTGTTTTAAAAGAAAGAGAGAGAGAGAGAGAGAAAGAGAACAAAATCTGCTTACGTGAAAGCTTAGGCCTATTTATAACTACTTAATTTCATTATATTTTCTTTGGGAGATTGAGTGGTAATATATATATTTTCAAAGTTTGTTTTAGAAGTGGAGAGAGAGAGAGAGAGAGAGAGAGAGAGAGAGAGAGAGAGAGAGAGAGAGAGAGAGAGAAATTATAGTATTGGTGACGGACTTGTGACGGGGAAAGGCAGAAGGAGCGGTGAGTCGGTGCACAGATACCTGGGAAACGGGGTGATATGACTGCCAAGATCGTGCTGCACTATGCTAGATAAAATTTGAAGGACCATAATATTCAAGTTAATTCTCTAAGAAATTCATACCCTAATCTTGATTTCATTCGACAGTTGCCGTAACATTCAAAGATTGTAAAAAGACGTGGAAAATTTTAGACACAGGCTGCGGTCATTCTTGCTCTCTTGATATATAATCTGTACTTTTGAAAATCGGGGTTCATCCACAAATCATTCCCGAAAAAAACTGTGTTAAGTAAAAATAGTTATTACCACAAATAACTCAATATGTATTGCACAGGCAATTAAAGTTTTATATCGCGCAAATGATGCTGATGTGTTGGGAGATCTTTCAGCCTCGCAGCAAAGAAATGCATTTACGAACTGCTTTGTAATGGGAGCATATAGCCAGAAAATCTTTGAGCTGATATGCTACTTTAACCTTGATAAAGATTTATGCTTAAAGACGGTAGCTTTGTAAACAGCAACTAGCATTCGATCCATGTCAACGTCAAAGTAATCAAAGTGTGAAATCCGTTACGTAAGCCAGTATCCAGTGACTTGTGCATTCCCGCTCGAAGTTCTAGGGCTCCTCCACATCACAGAAAACGCTCTTGCGGATGCAACTAGATTTGCTCAACCTACCTTAGCCTTAGCAACATTGGCTGCCATTGACGTCAGCTAACATTAAACGCTTTGGAATACAAACATGAGTTTGTAGAAGCTAAAAATAATTGGATTCGCCACTTACAATGATACAATAATATCCCCGTTCATGAAGGAAAACGAGTATATATTGTCATTGTGATACATAGTACTACAATCAGAAATTCACATTCTATCTACCAGATCTCTATGAACGAATCCATCTGAGAAATTCCAATTACTTCGGACATATATCGTGTTTTTAAATATCTGAATGGTTTTGTTTTGCAGTTTTAACTAATATGATATAATTTGCAGTGTATTTTCATATTCTAGATTAAATTTAGCGGTATTATGCCTTTTCAGTAAAAACAAATGGGAAATTCGATGAACGAAAGCTAATGAAAACTGTATCTTCAGTTTTCTTGTCGAGTGTACATGACTGATTTCAGATGCGTACTTCTTTGTCGATAACCACGTGGAGATTTCACGATTTTTCTGTAAAGCTACATCATATTAGAAGCTTCTAGAAGGATTGCATTATCTCTCTCAAGCCCAAAACGTTTTGTGCGAAATCCATTGTTTTCAGCTTCCGTACGAAAGAAAGCGTTCATTCAGACTTAGATCCTCAAAGCATTAAGATCTGTCTCTCTATCTCTCTCTCTCTCTCTCACGTCACTTTTGATTTCATATTAACGTAACGTAAAGATTTATACTTAGACATTGGTCACTCGTAACTTTTAGATTTTGGAATTCTTGGAGTTATTTAGTATTATTTAGTGCTTTTTGTGGAATCTGAACAAACATTGTACAAGTGTGTAACGGCGCCTTTTCTTTTTTGAAACATGGTGAATTGTGTGGTGAAATTGGCAAACAAGCTGCAGTAGAAAGACAATCGGTACCAAGGTAAAGTTTTGAAAATTTATTAGTTGCAACTAATAGTTACAGTGGTTTCATGAAAAAAGTTAAAATTTTTACACAATGCAAATTTTTGTGTTTTGTGTTTGTTTCATTTGAAGTGTTTTTTTTTTTTTTTTTAGCATTTATCCATTTTCTTATTGAAGTGATTTTTTTTTGTGCATTTATCCAATTTCTTATTGAAGTGTGTGTTTTTATTCTTATATTCTGAGTGATTAATGCTTTTTACAATTTTAGTATTTTCCACGTTTTTCTGTGTTTTCATTTGCATTCACAATTTAATTGACCTAGTTGTTTTCATTACTTAATCGTTGCACATTTAATTGAATTTAACACTTGTGAATTAATTTGCATTTACTTAGAATTCTTTTCAAGTTTTAGTGTTGTTTAGCACTTGTGAATTAATTTCCAAAATTTAATTATTGCCTAACACTTTTGAATTTCGATTGAATTAATTTTCTTGAATTTCGCGATAAATTCATTTTGATTTAATTTTACTTAATTAATTCAAGAATTAACTAAACTTTGCTTTGTTTTCAAGTAACACTAATTTTCCCTGATAATGTGAATTTCACTTATAGATTTTGAGTTTGATAATAAAATTTTTGTATTTAAAATTTTGATAAGTGTTTTCTTTTTCACCAATATAAGTAAATAATTATATGATTTGCTTAGGTAGAAAAAGAGAGTGGTAATTGAGCTGTTTTCCTTCAATTTACTTGAAGTGAGTTAGAACAGGAAAGTACTTAGACTTCTGAAATCAGAGAAATACTTAGACTTTTAAAGTTGTTGATGGAGTGATGCCCTTTAATTAATTTGATTACATATAAGATTACCTCAAACATGTTTTAATGAACTTAGTCTGATTTTATGAAATACTGGTAAGTTGTTTAAGGGATCACTGTTACCTTTAGAGTATTCAGTCGTTTATTACCTGTGATGAAGGATCAGGTGTCTGGCTGTTTTGAGGTAACAATTAATGATTGGTAAGTGTAGTAACCAGATACTTGGCACTTCGTCACACTATATATATATTTATGTGTATATATGTATATGTATAAATATGTGTTAAATCCTAATCATTTTGGACAATCGTATAGTGTAGAAAGCTTTGCTAATAACCATCATCAGTGATTGTAAAAGCTATATAATTTAAGCCAATAACGTGGGAACACATGATGTAAAGCAAAGAAATCCACATGCTGACTGCGGGAGCGATGTGTCTCTACAGTTGCTTACAAAGCAGGAAAGCAATATTGGATCATTCCTAGATAGTGACCCCAAAGGTTTTGACCCGGTGTGTATCCACCTTTGCGGCGTGTTTACAAGCCCTTTGGGGATGGCCGTAAAAGCATCAACAAAAGACTGAAAATATCATGAAGACGACCACCAAGAAATATGAGTCCTAGATAACGACCCCGAAAACCCTTGGTTTTTTGTTTGTTTGTTTGTATGGTGCTTTTACGTTGCATGGAACCAGTGGTTATTCAGCAACGGGACCAACGCCTTTACGTGACTTCCGAACCACGTCGAGAGTGAACTTCTATCACCAGAAATACACATCTCTCACTCCACTCCTCAATGGAATGGCCGAGAATCGAACCCGCGACCACCGAGGTGGAACGCAAACACCACCACGCCAGTGAGGTGCCCGAAAACCCTTGGGGTCACCATCTAGGAGAAATCCGAAATATTCACTTATTTGCAAATGTTACTACTTGGAAGTGCTATACGTATGATCAAATCAGCATCTTAAAAGGATGGCAGTAATACATACGAAACTGTAGTAGAAAAATAAGTGATATCGCTCGGAACAAGATTACTGTCCCCAAGTCCGCTCCGGCTCTTGGAGCAAGATTTCTTGCTCCCTCGTCGCTTAACGTTACAAAGCAGCTTGCTGGCTTCGTGAATAAAGAACTTAAACTAATAATAAAGCTAATAGAAGATATTATGAAGTATTTAAAAATAGCAGATAACTGATGACTATAAAATTTTTGAAAATGATAAACGTGATGAATGAGAAAAACACGTAAAACCACTTGTTACACATATTTTCTGTCCGCGGCACCTGACTATTTCTCATAACAGCCCGAAGGAGGCATCATAGCAATTATTGAGAATTGATATGAAAATTCGACAGTGAAACTCATTGTGCATTTTAGAGTAAAAGATCATTTACCAAATTTTACTTCTTTATATAAAACATCTCTTGTCTCCAGTTTTTAACTGATAGCGCTGTTTTACAAGCTGTGGTTTCATTCTCAGACAGGGTACTGACATTCCTACCCGCAATAAACCTGGCCCAGATTTTGCCAGTCGATTTTGACATCATCATGGATTTTGGTTTACGCAGAACAACGGTCGATAATAAATTATACTCGCAAAATATTGACAAAAGACTGTTTTATCAGTAGCGGCACACACTTCGAGACAGAAAAAAGTAATGCATTCAAAACATTTAGTATTTAATCATGGAATGTTACAAGCGTTAAGGTTTCCTTTCCTTTATTCAGACTGAGGCAACGGAAAAAGAAAGAAAAAAAATTTCGTCACGAAGTTACATGATAATCCTAGGGATTTCAGTTTTCAAATTGTTTAATTCCCCATTGTACGGGCAGTGACCCAAAATCGTGGAAGTTTTATTTCATGGATTATTCGTTTTACGTTACCATGGAATAACAGCGTTTAGAGTATGGCTTCAGAGTAGTGGAAAGAAATGATTAAAACAACAAATATAAAAGACGAATATTACGAACATTGTGAACAACAACTATTAGAGGTTTACCAGAGTATTAATGTACGAGTATACAGTGTTACGGTTAAAGTTGAGGTGTAATATATCAATTTGTTATAAGTCTGTCTGATGCATGTATAATACTAGACATAAGAGAGTATATACAAATTTTAAACATAGATACGAGAAGATTTGACATCCTGTATCATATAAGTACAATGACCTAATCAAATTGAGATCATCCCCTTGATTATGACAAGGCAAATATTTGTGTTTCTCTCAGGTATAAATTATCCACTTAATTCAGTACCATATAATGACTTATATAGTTATTAAGACCAATAGTTTAATGTTTTTTTCTGTTCCCTATCTATAGCAATATTCAGCGTCTTCTAATCTTCCCATATACATTCTTGTCTATATATCAGTGATTATCGGAACTGGCAAGGAGAGGATAGTCCGGGATGGCTCAGTTACAACAGAAACTCGGCGATGACGTGATTGAATCTTCTCACTTTAGATTTTTTATTCACTTTAAAGTTTATGCCTCCCTAAGGTCTCCCTGTTCATTCTTCCATGCTTCTCATCAAAACATTAATTACTACTACATGTACCACCACTTCTACCGAGTCTTCGTACCACGTAACAGCATGGAGCTCCGCGGCCCCTAAATCTATGCTGAAGAGTACAAAAGCATAGTTTTGCAGATACAATATCCTCTTGTCTGATCATCCCCTCCATAATTCATAAATCAGAGGATGAACATGATTCACTCGCCAAATTACAGCGATTCATCGGTTATTATAGTACATTCTTCAACGAGCTTTCTATTGAATTGTACGTAACAAATAGTAAGTGCTTTGATTTCCAGTTAACTGGTGCGGTTATATTACAGGCATCCATTAGTATGTGTCATCAAAAGTAATCTAATCTATCTCCAGGTGGGAGAGCAGTTTCAAGTAATTTGGAGCCTTATCTCTAAACACGAGGGAATCCGAAATAAAATCAATTGTTTCATTGGTGAACATACAAAGCAGGGCAACATTTTTGTATGTCATGAAACTCTTTAGTATCAAGTGCACAATGCACCTTTCTTGCGAACTTTGAGTTATCTCTGTCGACTTTAATTTTGTTAGTTGCCGTCTTTTTCATATAGATTTACTTCTTGATAATTACACGATTGCCATTTCTCACACATCATTCTTCAAACGACACATCCTTTACATAGAAAATGTTTGAACAAGAGACAATAAAGGAGACTAAACGCTCAAACAGTAGCGAACACACACACCACACACACACAAACACACACACACACACACCACACCACACCACACCACACCACACAAAGTAACAGTCCATTAACGAGACCATCATTCATTTTTCTCTGCGACAGTGACCACGTCATGACCCCGTAGAAGACTGAGGCTCGTATTCTGTTTTCTTCTTAATCACGCCGTAGGAAGGTTCATGAATCACGATGGCTTCTGAGTGGTTTTCATTGAATAACATATAATACATCTCCATGAAGAATCTACGTATATTTACCAAGTATATTGATGTTTCGCACTGTAGCGTCAAGCACAACTACTTCATGGCGAAGTCATCATCACCGTTGACTGCCATTTTAATAATAGCCTCAGGCTTACAAGTTATCATTGGGAAATTGGAATACAGATCGTTAAGAGAGAGATGATATGCCTTGCCTTGAAAATCTGCCATTGCGTATGCGTACAGTAACTTCAAATGAATGCTACTGACAATCAGAACTGATGGTGAAGCGAGGCTGTTTTTGGAGAATGAAATTAAACAAATTCTCCTTTAAAGATGCAAATATGTACATGAAATCATGACAGGAATTTCTCAAGTAATTGGATATCGACAACATTATTGAATAGTGTACGACGGAGAGAACCTAACTCTCTATTAAAAAAAACAAACGTAATGCATTACTATACGTTGAAGGACTAGTGGCAGCTTCGTAACAGAGGGAACACTTATAAGAAGTGCAAGGACAGCAGTTGAAGGTTTCTTTCCAGAGAATATAAAGCAGAAACTGCGAAAAAAAAATGTGTTGCAGAGTACCTCGTGTAAATACCGAAACATGAAGGACTCAGAAATTTGACATTTAAGAATTTATTTACGAGCGGCAAGTGGCGCAAGAAAAACAATTATTGAGTAGAAGCCTTCCCAGAAATGGCGATCGACCGAGAGCTGTAATAAAATGTAAGATGAGAGTGATACAGTGTTACAGCAAAGAAGCAATGAGAACCAAGTACATGCGAGTCAAATCCAAAGACATGGACCTGAACCTGTGCAACGTATAAACGAACAGGAATAAAACAGACATTGAATAAAAAAAGACCTGATAGATAATTCATTTGTACCCAACAGTCTTCTTCCTAAGAGGAGGATGAACTGTTACATTGTTTTCACTATCTGATTTTATCTGTTTGGTAAAAAAAATGTAGAGCACATAAAGACAGATTAAAAGTAAGGGCTTAATAATGACACTGTAGGTGAGGCATAGACTTTCTCATGACAAGGATCAAATAAACATGCAATGGAGAGGATCTCGTATAAAGGTACAGAATAATCACAAATCACAGCAGGGCTTCCTCACACGACATAGAGTTCAGTTGGGTATGATTCAAAGGTCGCGCTTCCTCCCTTGGTTTTGTAAATGAGCTTTAAGCTTCCGGGGACTTTTGGCAAACTGATGAATTTTGGTTTGTTCCAAATAAGTACTTGCAAATGAATATCAAAGAAAATAATAATAGGCTTAGAATACGGTGACAAATTTATTATAAACCACTCCTACCAAAAACACCTGCCATGTCCCTTCCTTGGAATTTTAGTGATTTAGCTAAGAAACCTTAGAATGTCTTGTAGGTGCTTTTTGGATATCTATAGAATTTAAAACGCATTATCTAACTGAATGTAGAATACTCCGTAAACCTGTAACACCCCCCTTCTAAAAATAAAAATTCAATGCAGACATTCGTTAACCAGGCCCTGGTAACACGCTTCCCTTTTATTCTCTGTTTTCCAGAAGTGGCAAGATTAGCTCTCAACGCATAAATCATTTCAGTGACGCAAAACTTGACTCTCTAATACCCCGGTTTCAACGAATTTCACAAAAAGCAATTAGTTGACCACAATACTCGTCTTTTGCTGAAAACTTCATATTCCATAGACTCAACATTAGAAAAATTTAATAATTAGTATCCGACTTCGAAAAAACTTTTTCTTACCAAATGTTTTCTGAGAGGACGTACATATTTTTGGGTGATGTGCAACTAACTAGGCCCAATATTTAAACAGTAAAGTTGATCTTGAACTCTTTTGTTCAGTTCCCAGCTTTGCTAACATACATGTTCGTTTATTTTAAGGTTTCATTCCTTACTCATAATTTATAGTCTTGCATTTATTCTTCAATTCGAATGCAACATTTTGTTTCCGTTGCCAAGACAGCGTTTTATACTTATTAGTCTATTTTTTACGGTCTGAATCTTGCAGCCTTTCTTTTGAGCCCCAGTTTGCTTTCTCCATCCGCTTGCTCATATGATGGCTGTTGCTTTGACATAAAAAGAAGTCTCTGTTGGTAGGAAAATTCGGAAGTCGTCATAAGGCCTTTCACTCCTCAACAAACTCATTAGAGCTTTTATACCTTACCAAACTCATAAGCCTTTCACACCTTATCAAACTCATTAGGGCTTTCACAAAATACCAAACTCATAAGGACTTTCACACTTTAACAAACTCATTAGGCCTTTGAGTCCTTTCACACCTTATCATACTCAAGATCTTTCATACCTTAACAAACACATTAGGCCTTTCACACTTTACTAAACTCATAAGGCCTTTCACACCTTATCAAACCCATAAGGCCTTTCACAAAACACCAAACTCATAAGGCCTTTCACACCTCAACAAACTAATTAGGTCTTTCACACCTTGACAAACTCATTAGGCCTTTCACACTTTAACAAACTCATAAGAACTTTCACACCTTACCGAACTTTTATAAGGCCTTTCACACCTTTCTAAACTAATAAGGCCTTTCACACCTTTCTAAACTAATGAGGTCTTTCACACCTTACCAAACCCATTTGGCCTTTCACAGAGGTCCAAACTTATAGGTCACCATAGCACAATTAAGAACAGTTTAATCCACACCAACCAACTAAACATTTATCTTATGTACTACTTTTAGATTATTTCATAAATTATAGAGGGTCGATCATTATTTTTCTTTCTGTTTTTGCACTATTACTTATCATAATTCTTTTTGTCGTATCCTTTATTTTGCCTTCTATAATTTATTATTTAAAAATATTTACACTAAAAATTTTCTTGCTTAAGCGTGAACTGATGAAACTCTATGTTTATTATTTTTAATCTTTCAAAATAAATTGTTAGACCATTTAGCAAAACGCTATCTTCAACATTCCTTTATCTCTCAAAAGCAAGTCATTCGCTGATGAAAGCGTCCTTTGCGAACAAATCAATTCCTTATTTTTTCAATTACTTCTCCACAATTTCTTACTATTTCATGAAAATAAACTTCTGAATCCCTTCTGTCTCGACGTTCCAAGAGGAATCAAGAATAAAATGCTATATAGGTAATCCGCTTATCATAAACAGCAAAATATGCCAAGGAAAACGAATGAAATTTTTAACGTAACTTTTCGTCTAGTTTTCTGAGTTGTAGAGACCACAATATCTTTCCCGTTATGATTATTCTCTATTAAAATAATCATATACAGATTGCAGCAGTACTGGCTTCTTTTCACCTGCACCGGACTCTACCACGCTCTCTGAAGGCTGCAACATCGCTTTTCTGCCGAATTTATTAAAAGTCGTCATTGTTGATTGAGGGTGGGTCCAAGCTGAGACACCCTCGTTCTATCGGCCTCGTAAGACACGTCAAGTTCCTCTTCTCGCAGCTGCTGTGCTCAGAATTATGTTCAGTCCATATGTTTTGTCCATGTAGTCACCTGTCCTCGGTGTTTCCACAGCTCGATTTGATCTCACTTCTAACAAGAAGTCCAAATTTAAGGGCAGGGACAAAATGACATAATGGATCTCCCTTTGATAATTAGCATAAACTCTTATTTATTCTGTTTTCCATTAAATTGATTTTTCATGTGGAGTGATTTCACTGTTATCAAAATTACTATTATTATCATTATTCAAAATTTCTAACTTCTAATCCTCTTCAAGTCTTCCATTATCCTTTTTTTTCTTAAGCGCAGCTACAGAGCTTGCAAAGTCAAATTATTAATGAGTTACACAGCAACGTGTAATTGTGCCTATTGTCTATCTATGTTGTCAAGATTTCACAAGAAAGCTGAGGTAGTTTTGTGAGACGATGAATTAACCCAAAGGGAAAACTGGCAATCAATCTATAAATCAGCAATCATAGCTTAGCTTCGGACGACCAGATTTATAGATCTTAGGCATAATGCCAAGCACTGGGGCAACTAAGGCCATTCAGCGCTGAAAAGGAAATTGACAGTAAAAGGTTTGAAAGGTGTAACAAGAGCAAAACCTCGCAGCTGCACTATGAATCAATTGTTAGGAGAGGGTGGACAGTCATTCGGAAATCCAGACTTCCCTAGTGTATCATTTACTAGGAGAAAAAAAAACGGTTAAAGGGTCTTTCCCTCTCAAAAGCACACTTTGTGGTAGGGGTACCAGCCTTTAACCAATCAATTGGTATTGAAGATTTACCTTGCTTAGAATTGATCATTATCTTGGGCTAACAAAAATAAATGTGCTTACCTTTCTTTCTTGACTTTTGTTGTCTAAAGGCGGTTGTTACCAAAAAGATCCGCACAATAAATTTTACACTATAAGCGGAATCTTCGTAATATTCTACAAAATTTAAGCCCGAAATACCGACAGTTGAAATACTCGAACTGCTATTTTTCGTGTTTTATTGGATGGCGTGTTTTTTTCATTTGGCTCAACATTTTCTTCCATATCGTTGTACTCGAAATATTTCTACTGACTATTTCAATATGGATTTATATTATGTTTCAAAATTATTTTGCTACCAAAAGTAACATCCGAACTACCACCCACCTCAATCAGAAAGATGTTTGAGAATAGTATGAAACGAATCACTTTTGATCGAAATTCAAGCCGCCATACACTTCATCAGCCAACAACCACTTAGTCACTGGTCCCAGATAAACTGGTGACATTACATTCCCTATCAATTTACCGCTAACCGATTAGGAGAGATAAAAGCATTTCCCATCACATACACGCCATTACCTACATGAAGATTAGCCAAACAGAAACGCCGTCCTTCCGACTGCCCGTGACAGTAGTTCAGCGTGTTCGTTTGTGAGTCATGATTTCTGTCTGGAACGAAACAAGTCCCAGTCTAGTCCTTGGGGCTGCCTGTGTGGTTCTTTGTATTCCCTTCTTTCCGCAAACTTTCAACTTTCCCACAAAGTCATATTTTTCTTTACTTCGCTCCCGGTCAGGAGGCATCCAGTTCATTTCAGTATCATCTGTTGACTGGCTGACAGGTTCATTGGCTTCCCAAACAAGAGTTGCAAAATCGAGGGTCATCAACAAAACTGAATACCACCATCGCCTAACCTGTTAGGGATCATGAACATCCGGGAGCTAGAGTTTCATTACTGAGAGATAAGCGGTGCTTAATTAAGGAGCTTTCCGTTTCTGTATTGCCTCTGAATGAACCTCATCTCTATTTCTAGCGCTCGTGAAATAACCAGGTATTACTCGTGAATTATGTTCACATACGGAAGTGATAAGGAAGTGACCGACATTAAACGAAACAAAACAAAAAAAAGTTTCCCCTTTACCTTGGATCGCTTCGGAAAGAAACAAGGCTTCAGGCACGGAGTCTTTCGTTCTCAAGATTTCTGAACCATTACAGGGGTAGTGCCTACCCCGCCCCACCAGGGGCGAACAAACAGGTTTGTAGTAGGAGGGTGGATGCGTCATGTCTCCCATACCTACCCAGCTCCCACCCTGAGTAGACAACCAGGTTTGCAGGAGGGTGGAGGTTTCATGTCACCCCTGCCGTCCCGATCCCGTAACTACCCAGCCCCGCCCTGGGTGGACAAACAAGAAAGATCCACTCAGATCTTATTTCATACTATGTACTATGTATGTGTTGCATGTATTTTTTATTGTCACAATGACCATGATATCCACACACTTGTCTTGTTAGAAACGTTTATCACTACTGGCCTTCGGTCTACCTAGGGGATAAATGTGGATGAGGAGACGGACATAACTTTTTTCAGCTCATTCACTTCTTATATTTGTCGAATGCAGACATTTCTCTAGATTTCACATAGAACCATTCTCAGTTTCCTTTCATAATGTTGTTATGGCGGTTATTGAGAATATATATATATATTATGATATATATATATATATATATATATATACATATATATATATATATAATATATATACATATATATATATATATATATATATATATATATATATATTTATATATAAGTGTGTGTGTGTGTGTTCTATACTTTATATTGATTTATATATATATATATATATTATATATTATATATATATATATGTGTGTGTGTGTGTTCTATACTTTATATGATTTCTATATATATATATATATATATATATATATATATATATATATATATATATATATATATATATATATACATACATATACACAGGCGGTCCCCGAGTTACGACGGGGGTTCCGTTCTTGAGACTGGTCGTAAGCTGAAAATCGTCGTAAGCCGGAACATCGTCAAAAATCCTAAGAAAACCTTACTTTTAATGCTTTGGGTGCATTGAAAACTATGTAAACTGCATTCTTATGGCATTTTTCATCAAAAAAAACCTTCAAAAATTGATTATTTTGCATTTTTGGTGTCATATTTCATCTCCCAGATGAGCGTTGTAGGCGTCGTAACCCTGGAACATGCGTCGTAACCCTGGAAATAACGTCTATTGACAAGCGTCGTAACCTCGGAGCGTCGTAAGCCGATACCATCGTAACCCGGGGACTGCCTGTATATGCAAAAGAATTTTATTTTAATTTCAACCAATCTTGAGAATATACAGATTTTTACACATTTTATCGTGAATTTCCAAAGAGTGAAATCTTACGTTGAAAAGTGATCATTGAATCCTACAACTCATGAATTAAGACACTACGGTTCTCTGTCATTATGAATTAAAGGTAGATTTCACTGAATAATAATCTCAGCGGCCATGAAATGAATCGACGAACTGAATGGAAGAAATGCAGTCTTGGTAGACGTGTGGACAGCCGCCCTCTGGGAATCATCACATAAAATGAGATGAAAGGACTGGGGATACCAGTACCTTGACATAGCAGGCCTTCGACGTACGTGAGTCAGAAATTCTCAATTAGACAACTCTGGTTTGGTGCTTAGGGAAACACGCAGAAAGCTTTCTTCAACCTAGGCTTAGATATTAAAGAAAAAACTCAAAGAATAGCTATAGACCTGAGATAGTGTGCCTAAGAAAAGAGGAATAAACAATAAAGTAATGAATAACGCAATAAAGCAGGACTGGATAAAGTAAAAAGCGCCAAAAAAGAAACTCGCTAACAAAACCAAAATCCATGATATACAAGAAAAGATCCTGGATGTTTAAAATGAAACCGTCGAAAGAATGTTTCTACTTTCCCAGTGACATTTTTGCTTTTGTTTTATTTCAAAGATATACAAGTGAGACAGACACATTCAACACATCCTTAGGTATTACTTGGGAATTCTGATGTCAATAAATAACATCGATCTTTGACAAATACTACTTCTATCTTTGATGCTGTACAGTAACCTTAGAGTCTAATATGCCCAATACACCTACTGATACACTCAACGGAAAATCTCCTCTGAACACACTCATTTAGCAACTTTGAACGATGAATATATCTGATATGCCCGTTAGTTAAGTGATGCCGAAAACCGGAACAAAATCTGACCCTACCATCATTGAAGAGGATGGGGAACTAAAGCCAAACTCGGTCTCGATCAGTGGATTGCGGGTCAGTGAGAAATCTGATTTTTTCATCAGTGAAGCGAAACAGACACCAATACAACTTATGGTTCTTTCCTCCGGGGAAGCAATATTAAGAACTATCATTTACTCTTATTACTGGCCATTCTGCTGCTCTGGGCATCAACAAGTAAAATAATTGCTCTGCCTGGTGCAACATCTGCATCACAGAGCGTATCATTAATGCGTTGTTGTAAGCCGAAGATGTCATCCTTTTCGTAAAAAGGATTAAAAAAGATGCTTATATATAGTACATATTTCTTGATCCTTCTACCTGCTCTCTTTAATTCAGCGATTACAGGAAAGTATCAAGACAAATAGTCACATGGTGACGAACAAATTTTCCAGACGACTGAATGCACAGCGAATAATCATTCCAATCCAAGGTATCTCCCTTATTCTATATACCTTGTTCCTATCTGCCCAATCCTTTTTCGTCTGTGATTTGCTCATTTGTTTAGTGTACATAACAAATTGAGCAAAATAATTTTAATAAGTAGGTTTGGATGCAAGGGTCGTGTCTTTTAAAGCAATATACCAGAGTAACCTTCTAGAGTGGATCCAAATTTGTAAAAGCTAATGCGATAGAAATGTCTTATTATCTGGCGAATCTTCCACCCTGTCTTAACTCTTAATCGTACGCGAATACCTGAACGATTGGTGATATAGTGGAATAGGTAGATGTTCGGATACGTGGTCAGTTCGGTGCAACAACTCATAATAATTCATAGATCCGGCACATTAACAAATAGATTTTAATTTTGAAGGAGACAGGTTCCTTGTTCTATCTATTGTCTCGACTGCTGTGAATATCATACCTACTGATGAAGTTTTATGATAAAACGGGGAACTGAACACTAGCACTGCGCAGTAAACATTGTAGTTCGTTCAAAAGGACACGAAACGGATCCTAATCTCCAGTGGCGGATTACCAAATAACCTAATTAGGCTAAGCCTAGGCCCCACTGACTTACAAGTCGCAAGTCTGTATATCAAAAACTATGCAGCAGCAAAAATTATTGGCCCTTTATACATACATACATACATATATATATATATATATATATATATATATATATTAATATATATATATATGTTACAGTAAGAACACGTACTTAGGGATTACGCGTAATCCCTGAATATTTCAGTGAATACGCGTAATCTCACCAAGGAATTCCCGTCAAGGGGTCAGGTGGATCTAATTGACATGCAAAGCATGCTCAGTGGATCCAACAAGAAATGGATCATGGTGTACCAGGATCACCAGACGAAGTTTTGCATCCTTCGAGCCTTGACGTCTAAAAGAGCTGCAGAGGTCGCTTTTCATCTACTGGACATTTTTCTTCGATTTGGTGGCCCCGTTATTCTCCAAAGCGATAACGGATCCGAGTTCACTTCACAAGTCATTACAGAGCTGAAGGAAGTTTGGCCAAAACTAACACTGGTGCATGGTAAGCCTCGCCATCCCCAAAGTCAGGGGTCAGTTGAGCGCGCAAACGGTGATTACGCGTATTCACTGAAATATTCAGGGATTACGCGTAATCCCTAGGTACGTGTTCTTACTGTAACATATATATATATATATATATATATATATATATATATATATAATATATATATATATATACTTGGGTGGTCCGTAAAATAAGATTCCCGCTGTTACGCAGGATCCAGCGTCACTGGCGTTTAGCTTGGTTCCCCCTCACCCAGTCTCCCCACCCCCACTGGCAAGCTGTCTGCGATATTCAGTCTTGGCTTGCCAGACTTTACAGATAAAGCTCCCACTCGCTTCTCCCAACATGTGCAAATTTTGCTCTGATTCATTTTTTGTGTGTAAAAAACACTGTGCTGGTGGACATTTATTCCCAACTGTGTGAAGTCTACGGAGAAAAGTGTATGAACATACAACACGTACGCAGATGGTGCAGAGAATTCAAAGACAGACGTCCATGATGAACCGCGTGCTGGGCAGCCATCGGTTTCGGACGAAACGATTGCGACAGTGGAAGAAACAATGCTGAAAGATCGAAGGGTAACGGTTCGGGAGCTCTGCGAGATGATCTCTGATGACAGCAAGACTTGCATTGGCAAAATTTTGACAGACCATTTAGGGTATGCCTTCTCTTCCCTGAATTGAAGAAGCACCTGAGTGGGACGCAATTCAAAACCGGAGAGGAGCTGAAAGAAGAGGTATTAAGCTACCTTCGCGGCTCGGCGGGAGAGTTCTATGATTCAGGCATAAAGAAGACGGTACACCGCATGCAAAAATGCATTGATCTCACGGCGATTATGTCAAAAAATAGGAAGAAGTCTAAGCTTTCCAAAAATGTATTATTCAAAGCCAATAAACTTATTTTTCATTGTGAAAAATCTTTGGGAATCTTATTTTATGGACAACCCTCGTATATATATATATATATATATATATATATACTATATATATATAATATCTATATATATATTATAAGTATTATAATATATATATTATATATTATATATATATATATATATATATATATATATATATATAAGTTCTCTTTGCATCCTAGGTGAGGACGCATAACCTGAAACGCCATTCAGAGGAATGAAATCCCACAGCTTAGTTGATGGATTTTTGCTATATGCGCAAAATTACACATTTTGAATTTTTGCACTTGCACATGTTGTCCAGGAAATGGTACATGAAGCCAATCCACCGCATGTCTCTTTTGTGTATTTTTTTTAAGATATGCAACGAAAATATTTAAAATTTCCGGGTGTCAATCTTCCCCGCATGTCGTATTACAGGTTCTTATTCCTTATTACCAAATAAATCACTGTAAGTCAGCAATGTCTAGAATCGAAAAAATATATGTTACATGAAATACTGGTTAGGATGTCAACAACCCCAATAAAGTTTGCTGACTTGTAACTTAGAAACTATATTATTATATTTTTTCACACTGAATGTACCAATACTTTGGCCAAGTACAAACAAATTCATAGATGTCAGATCCCTAACAATGGGTGGCTGAATGGAATCACTTTTCAGAATGCTTTGAAAATCATCATCACTAGTAATAAAGACATCTTCGCCGATAACACAGGACACCTTGCAAATAATACAAGGCTTCTTTATTAACAAAGGCATCTTAAAAAAATTTAAAAAATAGAAAACTTCACTAATATTAAAATGAGCCTTATATGAACAATACATAACTCTCTAACATTATTTGACGGATTTTATCAATGCAGCCAAAGATAAACTAGTAATGATCGATATCGTCATTTAGTATACAAGAAAAGCAATGCACAGTAAATCTGCTAACAGACATAGGTTATAAATGATACGTTTCGTATGAAATTTGGATTTTCATTTGCGATCCGATTTATGGTAAAAATGACAAGATCCATTATATGTCGACAATCATTCTTTTTCACCTTTTAAACGAAAGCTCCTCTCTCTCTCTCTCTCTCTCTCTCTCTCTCTCTCTCTCTCTCTCTCTCTCTCTCTCTCTCTCGTATAAGCTTCACTGCACGCCACCAAACCAATTCGAACAAAGGTGACATGTCTATATCGAACTATCAGACTCGTTTTGAAAGAAACAGGCTTTAGGTGCAAAGGAGTAATTTTAAGCAGCTTTGCAGAAAAAGCATAATTACTCAAAAATTTGAAGATTCCCAAAATTCAGGTAGTCACGAGATAGCTAAAGTCAACTAATGCCCCTATATTTCCATGTTTTATTTTTAAAGAAAGGACCTGCGTCAGAGCTTCTGTTTACTAAGTCACGTGGTTGGTTATGTAGCCTACGTCTTCCGATGCTGAAAATTTCTTTTAACAACCTTTTATTCTGAAGTTTGTTGGAATGGATGCTTTCTCCATCCCACCCCCAACCGGCGCCCCCCCCCTTTTTTTTGCGGATGAGTGCTACAGAAGTCCCAGACCAAATGATAACCTGTTCAGAAGTGTAGATTTCCAACGTTGATATATTATTCACGAGTTGAATGTCTGTTTCTGATTGTACACATCCGTCATTACATTTGAACTTTTTTCATTACATATTCGCAGAGGTTAGTTTATACAAATAAACATACATACACATACTCAGTCCATTCCTCGTTTGACAGTTTTCTGATACATCAGTCAAATTTCTCAAAAACGCTTTTCTGAAGTTGAAACGATGATCCAGTTCCGGTTCCAGCCCGTTGCGAATCATTTATCCATCCAAAGATTCAACGCACGCTAAAAAATTGGCTGTATGTTTTCTTTTCTTTGTGAATCTTGTTTCCACCGAAAAAGGAATCTCAAAGGGTTGTGAAACTGTGATCCTTTGCTTCTGCAAAGAAGCAAATTTAGACAGTATCCTGGCAGATTACTTTGTTTTGGGGATCTCATTTGCATACGGAGATTAATGATGATGGCATCTGCCGTACCGTTTTATCTAATTTTCGCGCCAAAGTCTAATAGCCAACATCAGAATCATTTTCATGATTCTGATCCATTCTATAATGAAAGTGAGAATGACTAAAATTTTAACAATTATTTTACATGTGAAAAAATTATATGTCAACTTCATCCATACAAATGGCAGCTGACTACGTATAACTTCCCTCTTTTAAAACAAAGTTACAAAAGCGTAGTCACTGAATGTTAGATAATGACGTTATTCTGTTGCCATGCGTTTTAGTTTTAGTTTTTTTTTTCTTTTTGTGCATAGATAAGGATGAAGACATTGCCTAACGCAAACTAACATACATACTGAGAACAAAATTTACGAAAACAACCGAATTACCTCTACTTTCGTTGGATGGTTTAGCTGAATATTTATGTCCCAAAATGCAGTCACATGTCCACGCAAACTTAAGCGAATGTAAGACTTTATCTTTGTACTTGGCACACATCCCAAGTAGGCTGGAGGTCGGATCGCGCCTTGTTTCTTTCTATGATAGTTGAGGAATTTATACCTTAGTCAAGAAGTGGTGTTACTAAGGTTTGTTATCCATGCATCACCCATAGACGTACGAGCCTGGGGCCCAAGATTTGGGAAGACAAATTTTTCGGGCAGAGTAGTTAATGTAGCAGGGCTATTCAACTGGCAGATCGTGATCTAGACTAGTCCGGTCCATAAGTGTTTATTCTTTTCATGTATGAAATTCAACTTTTCTCTTAAAAAAAAAATAAATGCACATATTGTTCTTTTCTGTACTTTTTAAAAATATCTGTAGGGTTATGTAAGACTTGTAAATACGAGTGAAGTTTAGCAATTAACCTTCATTTTTACATGTGTGTAGAATAAATGTGCAGAATTTTCATGAAGTGTGGTTTCTTCCTTCACACACATATATAAGTATATATATATATATATATATATATATATATATATATATATATATATATATATATAAGCTTGGATTTACAGGCAAAGTATATTTCTGGCAGAGTGAGTTCAGGCCCCCCAGATGAGAAAGGTCCCGTACGCCCATGGCGTCTACTCCGAAGTGCTAATACTAAACATGACGGAAGCTCCTTGGAACGCCGTGTTTAGTACTTGCCCCTCAGAGATCAAAATATTATATACATCCATTTCAAATTTGTGTGGTCAACAAATTATAATAATAAATAATATCTTCGTGCGGCCGTCTACTTTACATTTACATACGATGTAAGTACTAGCACCTCGGAGTAAGTGAAACGTAGATAACGAGACAAAATAGTACCCCAGGAAGTAATTGAATTTGTCCTCTTGCATTTCTGGCATTCAGACTTACTAGTCAAAGGTTTCTATAGCTGTAATGATCTTTTATAAAACAGCAAATTTATTTTCCTGGTGATCAGATAAACGTAGTGGCAATATTGGATTAAGATTGCCTTTTATATTACTAGTCAATTGAACTCCATTATAGGTTATTTAACTCATTAATGAAAATAATTCTATTTTTATCCACATTTGTCACAAACGTAATATATATATATATATATATATATATATATATATATATATATATATACATATATACAATACATACATATACATATACATATATATATATATATATTATATATATATATATATATATATATATATATAAAATCACAGTAGATGCACGTGACTTCAGTACACAAGCGAATACCACAGGAATATGACAGGCACTTTTACGTGATTATTCAAGCATCTTCGGGCCACAAGACTGAACCTAGGTCTTTCAATTGAAGGGCGAGCACGCTGCCAACTAAGCCACACAAGTAAGTCATAAAAGAAGTTGGAACCTAAGTAACGCTGTACTGGGCTCAATCCTGATGTAAGTAAAAATCTATTTATGCTCCATACGTGATTGTATGTTAATTATTTCTATCATATTTACTCAGAAGGAATAATTGAATGAAACGCTGTCATTTGGGGCAATGCTGAGTCAGGAAATTGGGGAAAACATGTTGGTATGCAAGGCAGTTAGCCTGCCCAGGTAAGCCTTAGGTAGAGTGGTACATAAGTTCAAGCTTCTTTTATGACTTGTGTGGCTAGCTCGCATCGGGAACAGGCTTATTCGGACCTTGGCTTATTCGGATCAGGCTGATTCGGACCATGTACTGGCTCATTTGGACCTTTATCCAGGCTTATTCGGACCTGATTGGCCGATTCGGAACTGATATGGAGTGGCGGCTCCTGGCTATCATTCATAGGGGTGCTGTTACATATTTTTATTTTCAATTCCTTGATATTAACTGCATAAACACACACACATTATATAGTACATATATATATATATATATATATATATATAATATATAGATATATATATATATTTATATATATTATATATGACACTAAACAATGCCGAAAAATTAATTTCTTCAAGTTTACCAGTTGTCTGTTTTTCTTGGGCTATGGCTGATTACTAATGGATGATTACCCTAATCAAATTTGAAACTGTAAGCAAAACTGAAGAAGTCTTAAAATACTAAAATTCAAAGCAGTAACTTTCGGCAGCGGAGAGACTGACGGACGGACTGACGGGAAATTATGAGAATATGAGGTTACATAAAAATCTTAAGTTTATGTAAACTAAGCGTAGCAAAATAAAAATCATTAAACCATTAAAAAGAATAAAAACTCGAAAACAAAAACATTAAGGTACAAAACTAAGTATGTCAGTAAAATAAAATAACATAGGCCTATATAAAAAAAGGTCTAAAGAACACCCACCTAAAACACAGACGCATGCATACACATACTTTCTCTCTCTCTCTCTCTCTCTCTCTCTCTCTCTCTCTCTCTCTCTCTCTCTCTCTCTCTGAGGAAGGCAGCAGAATCGCTGCCGAAAGCTATTTTGAATTCTAGTATCATTGACATTAATGTGGTTATCATTTTTTCCCATTTATTGCAACTCACCACTGAGTTGATTATTCTGCATTACATTACATATCATCACCCTTACGTGCGGACTGGCTACATTATCACCCTGCTAGCAAAATAAGAACTGCTAAGCACCAGCAGTTCCACATGTTGTTTCAATTAATTTTTTTTTACAAAAACAAGAGAATGGTAATCATTTTTAAAGGATTATTGATAATCTATACTTAATTTCTCATATGCATGTATATATTCATAATTTTTTGCATATATATAATGAAATCTATATGGGGTGTTGCAGTTCCACAGTGCCTGCCGACGAGCCGCCACTGCTAATATGTATTTACATATGTAACATATGTGATATTGTTTCATAATATTGTTTCAATGTTTGTAATCCATAATCAATCCAAAGTCTATTATGAAAATATATTGGGTAAGCAATGGAAATCCACTCCTCTCACGTTTCTAGGATCATTTATTTAGTACAGTTACATATTGCTCTAGTTTTTAAAATAGTTCATAGAAAAATAAAGCTAAAGATATAGCCCAAATTCACCCGAGATAGCCCCTTGATCTACACTGGCGCATAGTATAAATGTGCACATTTCTTCAATAGCTGACCAGTTGTTATTTTCCTCTCTTTATAGTCCTCTTACAGTTCCATGACGCCCTTGTAGTTCCTTGACCTGCTTTCTCTGATGTCTCTTTAATTTGCCCTCTTTAACAAGCTTAATTCACCTGATTCGGCATTTCCTTTGCCTCTAAGTATATTTTTCGTCTGCCTATAAGTATATTAAAGATATAAGTGAATAAAATGCGAGGTTACTTTTTTGGCTTTTTTGTTCAGCTTATGATGCCACCCCTTTATGTCGTTGTTTGTCCTAATACTGCGCCCAAACACTGACTAGTTCTCCATTTTCCACACCTGACTCTGCAACCACGTTAGGTCAACATAAACTCTCTAACTGGCCCAATGACACCCACCTTGCCTGAAAGTTCATCAAAGGTTTCCCTAATATCATTGCATAACATAAAATCATTTGTATGGGTCCGAATCACCCAAAACTAAGGTCCGAAACAGCCGAGCAAATGGTCCGAATTAGCCTAAACAATTGTCCGAATCAGCCAAGACTAAGGTCCGAATCTGATCCGAATCGGCCACGGTCCGAATAAGCCTGCATTCCTGGCATCATCCTTGTCTTTCAGTTATTTGAAATGACTATATATATATATATATTATATATATATATTATATATATATAGATATTATAATATATATATATATAGATATACAGAACCTACTGGCCAGGTGGATAACGTTACCTCGTTCTGATGTACCAGCTGCAAGTTTGATTCTTACTATGGGCAACAGAATTCCTTCATTCAGTTTTTTCTTTGGATCTTAGGTGTTTTAGTGATAAGCACATCCAAAAAGTGTGAAGAAATCGAGAAGTTTTTTATATATAAATATATATGTTTGTGTGTATACATACGTACATAAATACATGCATACTTACACACATACACACAAATAAATTTAATACTATATACTCATTTTCATGATTACGAAAACACTTCACATGACCACACTTCACCGCAAGTGAAAGACTGTCAACGCAATTCGAACTTGCACTAGTGCCGGTCTTTTGTTAACTAAATGAGGGTTTGGTAATCACACCCTTTAACATTACCACATGGTGTGCGTGCGTACGTGTGTGAGAGAGAGAGAGAGAGAGAGACAGAGAGAGAGAGAGTAGGGCATTCCACGCAAAAGGCCAGATATTTCTTCACAGATAATGTTATGTTTCCCTTACCGTTCCAAAGTTTCTATCTTTATGACACCATGACTTAGTCTTGAGGCCATGTGTAAAGCTTCTTCATACTCTTCACACACACAGACACGCGCAAATGTTTCTTTGGTCTCAGTAGCTACTGTTACTTACTGCCCTTCAGTGAACGACCTAGAAAAGAAGGGTGCTCGTGTCCCTGCTAATCCATATCCACGATGCACCGTAATTAAGGACTGATTATCCACGAGCATTCCATACTGTAATATGACTTGAATAAAGTTCTCTCTCTCTCTCTCTCTCTCTCTCTCTCTCTCTCTCTCTCTCTCTCTCTCTTGTGGCGACTGCCCTGCCACTGTTTAGTTATTAGTGGTGACAATAATCGTGCAAGTAACATTCGTACTCAGCATGATGTAACTTATTCATTTACAGGAACTATATTATTCCCACATAGGTATTGTACAATTAAACTGATGACAAAAGTGTCAATACAAACATACTGAGGACGAAATTTTTTTTCAACTGAAAAATTCCCCTTCGGTTAACATATATAAAAATATATTCATTCCGAGGTAGAGCGAATTGGATATTAAAGGACATTTGTAGCTTAATGCATATATATATATATATATATATATATATATATATATATATATATATATATATATATATATAATATGACCGATGATGTACAAAGGCATGAAATAATATAAAAGATGTAGACAGAAGTAATGAGGTTTAAGATTTATATTGTATTAGGGAAAAACGAGTTGGAATTTGCTGCAAGACAAATGGTAGATTGAATAATATTTGGGCATCAAAGAGAATGAAATTGCATGCAAAAGTTAGAATGTAGGACATTATTCTAGAGCTATCTGTATTGCTGTATGGACACGAATCATGGTACGACAATGAAACTATGCAATCAGAATTGTTTCATATGAGAATAAAACGTTTAGAAGAATATCGGGAGTTAGATTGCAGGAAAGAATCAGAAATGACGCCATCAGGGAAATTACCGATGTTCCACATGTAAATGATGATATGTAGATGAAGGTGCACAACCCCTGGGAAATTAGTAAGTCATAAGTCAGCTGGGCACCTGGACACCAGAAGAGCTGGGAAACCCAAACACACATGGGTCAGAACTGTGAAATGGGAAGCAGAAATAAGTGGAGACTTGTGACACTTACAAAAGACATGAGTGGCGGAATTCTACAGAGACCAGTCCGTCTCTTTGCGCTGTATAGTATGTGTATATGTATGTATATATATATATATATATATATATATATATATATATATATATATTTATATATATATATATACATAGTATATTATATATATATATATATATATATATATATATATATATATATATATGTATATAATATATATATATATATATATATATATATATATATATATATATATACATAGTATATATATATATATTATATATATATATATATATATATATAGTAAGTATCACATTACCATGATTCATATACATATATCGAGCTACAAATGTCCTTTAATATCTAATTTGCTCTACCTCGGAATTAATATATTTTCATATATGTTTAACCGAAGGGGAATTTTCTAGACGATAATAGAATTGCCGGCCGACGGGCACGAACCATCGACATCTTCAATTCCAGGACTGGCAGTGAAGCCAGTCCTAGAATTGAAGATGTCGATGGTTCGTGCCCGCGGCCGGCAATTCTATTATCGTCTAGAAAATTCCCCCTCTGTTAAACATATATGAAAATATATTAATTCCGAGGTAGAGCGAATTAGACATTAAAGGACAAACTGCCAGTCCTGGAATTGAAGATGTCGATGGTTCGTGCCCGTCGGCCGGTAATTCTATTATCGTCTAGAAAATTCCCCTTCGGTTAAACATATATGAAAATATATTAATTCCGAGGTAGAGCGAATTAGATATTAAAGGACATTTGTAGCTCGATATATATATATATATATATATATATATATATATATATATATATATATATATATATATATATATATATATGTGTGTGTGTGTGTGCGCGCGCTACGTGTGCAAGAGAGTGTCTGTGTGCGTGCGTGAGAGACCCCTAATCACTAAACGAAAATTATTCTGCATTTGAATACATACAGACACATGGGTAATTGAAAGTATTTCTTTATATATATATGGTAGGGCATTGCACAGCTCTATAATAAAGGAACTGTTTTGTACACCTACTCAAATGACTTATGTCAAAAAGCTTGGCGTTACTCGTAACGTCTCTCTTATAACAGAGATCATGGTATTAATGCGATAGATCGTTTATTCTGTTGCTGCTGGAATATCGCTCTCCAGTGCAGTGCTCGTCAATAAATCGAACTATTATGTAGACAAAATTTCTCGAAACCACAGTTTCCTTTTCCAAAAAATGGCAATTATGGCTGAAGCCATCGGAAGCTTTCTAACTGTGGCGTCTTCTACTGGTCTTATTTCAATGAATCAGTGTGCTACCCCTTTCATCATCTATTTTCTGTCGAAGAGCAATGATGTCACAATGCCAGTGCCCGAGGTCTTCCGTTCCCTCTACTGCTGATGGCACCAGTCCACAGATGAACCAAGATGAGGTGACTGGAGCAACATGTTGTAATACATTGTGCCGGGATTTGTCAGAGGAACTCGTTTGCACGTTAATTTGCAGACGAAACAGGTGACTGGCATTCAGCGATATTAGATGCATTCCCTTGAACTTTAGAGTAGCGTGTGATGGTGACTACAACGAGCACTCAAAAATAACCATTAAAGGTTTCAAAGGAGTTAGTGTTTTAAAAGCGCAATTTGCAATGTCAAAAAATTTTCAGTCAAAGAATTTGCTTTTTGCGTAAAGGTGCTGAAGGAGGCTTGTCCTTAGCATTCATTACTGATCAGTATGAAGGTGCAATAAATGTCACAGAACTTCAAGGCACTTTACAAAACTGCTTGTTAAGTTACAAGGATTAGGATGTCTCAAAGACTTGTTAGTCCACCCGAGGAGACATCGCGTGCTCACTTATCTGAAGGAGCAGGTTTTACCATCCATTCACAGTGTGCTAATGATTTTGTCTAGCTTCCTTTTAAACTATTCTACAATGTCGTTGTTTACAACTTCTTGTGGCAGTTTATTCCACGTGTCGCATATCTTGTATGGAAAGAAGTTCCCACAATGGGATGTGTCGTATCTCTTCAGTTCTAGTTTCCATCCATTATTTCTTGTCTGGTTTTCGTTTGATGTAGATAGGTTACTGTCTACTTCTGTTATGCCTTTCAGTATTTTAAATGTTTCTATTAGTTGTCTTCGCAATCGTCGTGTTTCTAAGCCATACATGTTCAGGGTCTCTAGCAATCTTCGGTAGCCTATTTGCCTGATGAATGGAATTAACTTTGTGGCTCTTGCTTGTATTCCTTCTAATCTATTTATGTCTTTTCTTAGTGTTGGTGACCAAAACTGTACTGCATATTCAAGATGGGATCTAACTATTGATATGTAGAGCTGCAGCACCGTTTCCTTGTTTCTGTATTTGAACTGCCTCTTTATGTATCCCACTAGTTTCTGTGCCTTCTTTTCTGCTTTTATGGACTGTTTTGTGGATTTTAAGTCCTTGGTAATAATGACTCCAAGGTCCTCCTCTTGTTTTACACTATTTATGTCATTCCCAAGCAGCATGTATAGCTGGCATGAGAGTTCTTTGTTCCTATTTGTAACACTTTACACTTATCTACGTTAAAAGGCATTTGCCAGTTATTTTTACCACTCTCCTATTTTCATTAGACCATTTCTTAAATTTCCCACTGCATCTGGGTCTGCTGCATTTACACCTAGTTTGGTGTCATTTGCAAATTATGCTATCCTGCTAGTTGAGCCTACATCAATGTCATTAATGTAAACAAAAAACAAGAGAGGGCCAAGGACAGAACCCTGGGGAACTCCGCTTGTTACATCTGCCCATTCTGATTCTTCACCATTTATTACGACTCTCTGTTTTCTATAAGTTAGCCAGTCTTCGACCCAATCTGCTGTTTCTCCTACAATTCCTAAAGCTGGCAATACTCAATGCACACAGTGAATGATGTTTGTTCTACTTCATTTTCAGAAAAATTTTATAAGTTCTGAGAAAAGCCTCAGTCGAGAAATAACATTTTCGTACCTTATACAGAATAGGGCAACAAATTATCCTAATCACATATTTAAGAGGCTCGTAAGACTGATTAGGTGCTAATGTCCAGGTGTATGGACTTCTCGACTGACTTGCCCTCTGAGATCTAACAAAGTTAACCGCCAAGGTTATGTGCTATAAGAATTAGCACCAGAAGATAATGTGTTAATAAAGTTAGCATCTTATAAAAGGTGACCAAAATGCTTCTCAGGGCAATGGCTATAAAAAAAAAAGTTTGTTGATTATCAACGAGACAGTAAGGTCACCAAATCCACATCAAGCACTTTTTGTATATTAACGGAGGGAGAATCACAATCAAATCTTAAGTGAATTTCTATCATTGTTAAACGGTACAAACTCCATGAAGAGTGAGACCAAATATTGCACATAAGGTGCATTATGCTGCTGGGTAAACATGAACAGGTAAATATTTCATACAGTCAAATTCTGTATCTATCCCCTGATCTTGGCAAAAGCGCCGTTGCATTGCAAGAAAGAACCAGGGTAGTATCTTTCACCGGACAGAAGGAACTTGATTCCAAGTGCAGACAGTGGAGAGGGACTTGGTTTCGGAATTCACCATGAATCATCTTGCCTAGACATTTTGATCGACTCAAGAGTTTATTTAGTGTGAATGCCACAAGAAAATATGAGATTCTGCGTTTGCTATAAGTAATGTGTGATGCAAATTTGTCAAGGCATGGAACCATTAGCAGGAGTGGGAAAAATAAAATCTCTTAACAGCAATAAATTATAATCTATGCTTGACTTCGGTGTTATTATCAGAAGACCTGAGACTGTACCTGCAAGCCGAAGTGAATAGTGTGTGGATAGGACTGCAGTTCTTCAGTCTTTCAGTAGACTCAGTTCTTCTTGTGATTGTGTGGTGAGAGGACAGCCATGACAACTCCTCTTACGCCAGAGGATATGGAGATACTTTGTCTGAGCACAGCTGGTGTGTTGGTAATGATGTTAAGTAAAAAGAAACGCAAACGAGAAAAATGAACAAAAGACTGGTTGTTGAAAAGACAAAAGCTATCTCACATGAACATTTTGTCTGTTGTAATTTTGAAACTAAAATATCATAAGACGCGGCCTTTTTACGTCTGTCAGAATAGTCAGCACCTTTTATTTTCCATCATGAAGGTTGTCCTCTATAGAGTTCAATAAACTCCAACCAAAAGTTCTTCTCTTCCCGTGAAGTCGACATCACTAGCCAGTTCATAGACAACCACACTCTCGAAATGTTAGGCCAAACTGACAATATACTTCATATCAGAGCACAGCTGGTGTGTTGGTAATGATGTTAACTAAAAGGAAACGCAAACAAGAAAAATGGACAAAAGACTGGTTGTTGAAAAACTATCTCATATGAACATTTTGTCAGAATTATTATTTGAGAAAGGTGACTGATTTAATTATCTTAGAATGGACCATGAGACTTTTTTGGAATTGCTCTCCATAATAAAACCCTTCATAAAAAGGCAAGATACCTGTATGAGAAAATCCATATTAGCCCATGAAAGGTTGACACCCACACTAAGATTCGTCGCAACTGGACGAAGTTACGAGGATTTAAAGTTCACCACCATCATTTCTGCCCAATCACTAGGGAAAATTAGACCTGAAATTGGCACTTGAACTAGAAACAAAAAGGGGAATGAAGAGAAGTTATAGTGGTGTATATCATGAGTTGAAAAAATCTGGTATCAAGCCATTTCATGTTATCAGCAAGCCCAACATAATTCAGCAACAGAGAGAAGACCGTGCATGGTTTTGTGGTTCATTTAAAGATTGGGATGAAGCTGACTTTCTCCATGTTGCCGCATCAGATGAATTCTTCATTTACACAGTCAGGAAGCCAATTCATAAAAATAACATCATTTGGGCAGCAAAGTTGAATGGTATCAGCGATGACGTGCGCTATCGCCAATTTGTGAAATTTCATGAATGTTTGGGAATTTTTCTCTGTTTCACAGCCAAACGGTTAATGTGGATCATCAAAGAAAAAAGAAAGTCATGGAATGGCGAATACTTCAGAGAAACTGTGCTTACTGGTGGAGGATTTCCTTTCCCCAAAGATCCTGAAAATGTGTTATCTGTTGAAGAAGTCACATTTTTGCATGATAAGGCACTATGTTTCAACTCTCTTCAGACACAGGAGCTGCTTCGGAACAGTGATATCGATTTCTTCTCGTCAAGTGAATTTCCTGACGTTAATGTGTTTGTAAACATTGGTAGTATCATAAAAGATTGTGTTGAAGCTCACACAGTGAACTATGATGGCTTACTAAGCCTCGATGTCCTGCGAAGAGAGGTGACAGAAGTGCTCAGGGAAATGGAGTTTGAGTCTCAGCTTTTTTGCAATTTGCTGAAATCATACCCCTCAAGAAAGCAGGCTGTGGTACAGGCAAGTGGAGGCCACACAAAATATTAAATACTCAGAGAGAAACTTAAATAAATACCTGTTCTGAATTACTTTTGTTTTTGTCCATATCAATTTTAGTTTATGCTGTAGAGGGGGCGGGGGTCTAATTTCGAAACACCCTGTACTTCACGCTTCCCCACACACGATGAAAATGGTTGTCAGTACTACAGTACTGAAGGCTAGTTTTTCGGTAATCACGTACGTCCGTCATTTCACACCAAAGGCCAGTTTTTCAGTACAAACTATCCACATACATACTCAAACTGGCTTGCAAACTTCTAGTTTGACAGTTTAACTGACGTTTGGAGTGACAATGTATGGACCCCCTTAGAGGCAGGGGTGTAAGATTGCTACCACCATAGGTCCTGCGTGTCATAAAAGGCGACTAAAAGGACAGCTGCTGCCTTGCAGTCTAACTTTATAGTAAAAGGCTAGGCCCACCGCCGATCACTGTGGAAACTGCTGCCTTGCAGTCTTACTTTTTAGGAAAAGGCTAGGCCCACTGCCAATAACTGTTGAAGCTGCTGCCTTGCAGACGGACTTTTTAGTCAAAGGCAAGACCCACCACCAATAACTTTGGTTAATGACAGCAAGGGCACACGGTCTTAAAAACACTTTGACAAACAATAAACCATGCCTGATGTTGTTTTTCGAGGAAATGTCATCCTCTAACTCGGTAGCAGGAGGGCTTGATGGCTCAGGGTTTTCCTCTGTTGATCCTGGAAGAGAACCTGTCTCTGTCGATGCTTCTTCATTGTCAGACATCTGGTACTGGAAAGTAAGCTCTTCATCGGGAAGAGATGGCTGTCGTTGGGGCAGATGAACTGTTACCCACTCGTTTTCTAATGGATTACTGAAAAAAATCTTCATTTCTGTCTCTTAAGTATTCTTGACTTTAATTTTCTCTATTTATATCATACCTGGTGAATCATTTTCCTCTGTGTTCTTATTTCATGATGAAACCATTGTAATTGGATTTTCTTTTACAGTGAAAGCACAAAGTAGTTCACTGTTGCATAAACAATGAAAAGTCCCTTATATATATATATACAGATATATAAATATATATATATAATATATATATATATATAGATATATACATATATTGTATTTTTTACGACGTTTACCTTCAGTTTTTTCCTATTTGTATGATCAATAACCCAGTTGTTATAACAAAGAAGTTCTCGGTCACTATTTAGTTTTACTCGTACTTTTCGACATTACTATCATTCATAACTGTAACTTTTATTATAAGTTTAAAATGTGATATGATTAAGAGTTTGGTTTACTTTCATAGCTTGTTAAAATTCCCACTTTTAAATATTTACAAAGTTTTAATCTTCTGTTTCCTTGTCATAAACTTATGAGTTAAGGTATTGGAGAGTAATAAGTTGCCTAAATTTAATGTTTACAATTAAACATCAGAAAACTAATTCATTAATCTGTGTATGCTTGGTTATATAATTATAATATACAACTTGAAATCAATATGGAAGATTTAAATCAGAGTCGTCTGTATCGGTCACAGAACAGATCTTTATTCTACACAATAACCACGATGTAGTCCCACTAGTTTAACCCAAGGAAGAATGACGTCACGCGCGACCCCTAGTGATAGCTAGATATATTTTCTTAGTTACGTTGCCTTATATAACATATAATTTAAAATTCATAAAAATATGTATATGAGAACTTCTTAGCTAACCAAAAACATTTTTAAAATCTATTACTATTCTTAGAAAAGAACTACTAAAAATGTCTTCGCTTCACTTTCCTGGTCACATCTGATCATATGATTGTCAAACCCGGGAAGCCGATGCTACCTACGTTTTTCATAACTTATTATTTTGAAATAGAAATCTTACTTCAAGTTCAAAATTACTTTAAAACTACAAATTAATAAGCCATGATATCAATAAAATGTAAATGATGTAAAAATTTTCTTATAGTTTCCTTTTCATATGATTATAAAGTAAGAAATAAATATATGCTACCAGATAAAAAATGGTTTAGTTTATTAATACAATTAATGCCATTAATATTCAATGCAAAAAAATACATGTGAGTACGGTATATATATGTATAATAAAATAAAGAGATAGAAAAATCTCATTAATATTTCTCGTCGATAGCTCCTGAAAACTGAACGGTACTAGAAGTAGGTACTGAGAAGTCCAAGCAGTAGACCCACTTGAGATCCAAACATCGAAGAGTCATGGCAAGTCAAAGTCAGGGAGTTCAACAATTGTTGGCTGCAGAGAAAAAGGCAGCTGAAAGAGTTGCAGAAGCAAGGAAGCGTAAGTAATTTTTTGTCTGATGTATTCAGTGGCTAAATCACTAGATGTTGCCATGTTTTTAACTTAGGTAGATTACCTGTGGGATACCTACTAACTTAGCCTAGGTAGATTACTACTAACCTATGGGATACCTACTACTAAGCTGATAGCCTAACCTTTGTCCTATTAGCCTACGTACTACTATACCTCAGCAAGTGTTCAGTTAAAATACTGAAGGGAACTCGCGCAAACTGCAGCCTTACTTAGACAAGATGATAGCCCAGTCATAAAAGTTCAAGTTGCTGGGTTCCTGTTCTCAACCACCTTAAGGTGTTCAGGCGAACGTCAGCCAGGTTCCCCCAACCACTGACCCCACACTATGGTACCTAGTAGCTAACTGACTGTGGTGCAGAGTCAGTGATTTTTCGTTGCCCTTTGGGAGCGCAAACTCTTGATAACTCAGTAGATTTCCATGACACGGTAGATCTACAGTACTAGGCAGTATTCCATGGCAGCCTAGACTATGGCAGTTGCGGATTACTATGCAGTTTTACCTCCTGAACAAGAATTTTAAGTAATATTTATTTGGACGACTGAAATTAATCCCCAGGGGCAAGTACTAGGCCTAAACACAGCGAAATACATTGGACGCCCCAATCCCTAGTGGATGTCGTATCCGCGGTTACGTTCCTTGCAGTCCGTGCGGAACTATTCTGTAGAATTACCCAAGATACCAACCAGCCTTCAATACCAGTGACTCATAAAACACTGGGTAGGTTAAGTAAACTAATAAGGTATTTCTATATAAGCATTCTGCATCGTTCATTCCCGCGAATACGAAAGCCACCAGAACTTGGGGTGTCAAATCTATTTCGCCATGTTTAATACAAGCCCCTGGGGGTTAATATAGTTGTCCGAATAAATATTACGGTATTTCTACAGAAGCAGTCCACACGGACTGCAAGGAACGTAACTGCGGATACGACATCCACTAGGGAATGGGGCGGGTGTCCAATGTATTTCGCTGTGTTTAGTACTGGCCCCTGGGGGGTTAATTACAGTCATCCGATTAAATATTACTTAAAATTCTTGTTCAGTAGGTAAAACTGCATAGAAAAACCGCAACTGCCATAGTCTAGGCCGCCGCGGATAAGTACCCTAGATCTACCAATATTACTTAAAATTCTTGTTAAGGAGGTAAAACTGCATAGAAAAACCGCAATGCCATAGTCTAGGCTGCCACGGAATAGTATTGTAGATCTACCACTTGTAAAATTTTACTAGGCTGTGCAGGCACTTGCACGGATTAATGAGCCACTTTTTCACTCTATATTTAATCGGTGAAAAAAAATTACATTTTATTGTAGTGTCTTACCGAACAATTATAGAGCCGTGATTTCCACGAGCGGCAGGATACTAAATTCAAATTTAGCGCGTCGGCGTCGCCAACACTGGTGGTGATGACGTCATCTCCCTCCACTCGCGGGAGAACCAGGTACAACTGCCCAGGTGAATTCAATTCTTTTCCTGCCGGCGTCCGGTGAACATCGGTGGTCGGTGCGGTTGGATAACTTTGCTTCGCTTTTTTCTTGTGGATTTGATCTTCGGAATTGGTGAAGTACTCTTTTTTGGCGTTGTTGTTATTTTTTGCTTTTATTTAGGCGTTACCATGTCGGATTCTAGTCCGTCGGGAGTTAGGTTTTGCATCTCAGGATGTAAAAACTAGATTATCCAAGCTAGAGTATGATTCTCACACTAAATGTGTTAAGTTGTATAGGGGGACATGGTTTGTTCAGCAGATCGAACATGTAACGGACTGTAGTGATTGGACTGATTCTCAATGGAAGTTTTTTAGTTCATACTCGGAGAAATTAGCTAAAGACAGAATTAGAAAAGCAGCGCTTAGGGAAAGTAGACTTAGCTCTGCTTCGTCTTGCGATGCATCTGTTCCTTCTGTTTCTCCTCAAATTGTTATGTCTCCTTTAACTACACCTATTCCTCCTACTAATCCCACTTCTCCGGCTTCCCGTGTATTTCTTCCGACACCATTGCCAGTCTGGAATCGAGGTTAGATCAGAATTTTCGGTAATAGCGAATACGGTTTTGCAACTTGGTAATTCAGTTAAGACGTTTTTGGAGAAAGCGCCTCATGGTAAGAGTGTAGTTGAGGGTGCGTCTGTCTGTCCTGACACGTCTCCTAGACAAAGGTCACTGTCCAGCTCCCCCGCACCGGGGAGAAGACATACCGGAAGTCCAAGGGAGTCGATCGGGATTTGCCCACAGACAGGCGCCTCTCTTGTTGAGCCTGTTTGCGCCTCAACAGGGCTCGGTTAAGCGTTGGAAAGGTGTTGCGGTCAGACGCCTTTCAAATGATTCAAGCGATTCGTCTCCGGTCGCACGGCGCTCTTGGCGAGATTCGCCCGTTTCGCATCCCTTAAAGAGGCGTTCAGGCGCCGATTCTTCGCCTCCTCCAGTCAAGCGGTATAAGGAGCCTGAGAGTAGGGTTGCGCCTCGGCCGTTAGCGGCTCGTTCGTCGCCTCAATCTGTGCCTTTTTCGGCTCCATCTACTAGTAGAGATTGTGGTTTTAGCGCTGTAGCTAGCAGTTCTAAGGGTGTTTCTTTAGCGCTTTTTCGTCTGTCACGCCTGATGCGCCTGTTTCGCCTCGAATTTCGGCGGCTCCGAGCGAGGCGCAAGTAGTTTTCCGCCTCCTGCTGAACATTTAGGCTCTTCCAAGCCTACGTTAACTGTTTTTGATTCGTCTCTGGCGCCTTTGCGCAAGCAGTTAGAGATGTTTTAACCAACTGGATGAATGAGTCCAAGGGTGGTTCGAAACCTTCAGATCCGTTGTAGTTCCGTCTACTTCTTCGGCGGTATCGGAGAATGAAGAAGAAGTAGAGGAGGAGGATTCACATCACCTCTCGTGTTATTCACGTCTCTTAGATTTCTTCTGGTATCTTATCCAGATTATTTTGAGAAAGCGGCTCCGCGCTCCCCAACTTCGACTTTTTTGATGAGGAGGAAAACTTCAGACCCTCTCCTCCCAAAACTTGTTCTATCTAAAGCGGTTAGACATTCGTTGAAAGAGACGGAGAAATGGATGTCTATGAAAAGAGACTTAGGGTGGAAGGCTCTTTTTGCTTACCCTCCCTCTAAGTTGCTTGTAAGAGGTATAGGTTTTATGTAACTGGGGAAGCTCCTTCTCTGGGAGTTTCTGCCTCCTCCCAGGGAGACTTCTCCAGTTTTAATCGACTCCTCTAGAAGATCTGCTTTCGCCGCAGCGAAAGTTTTCTTTACAGCGCCTGAGTTGGACCACGTTGTAAAGAATCAATTTAAACTTTTGGAAGTCTTTAGCTTCCTTGACTGGACTATTGGCGCTTTAGCGGCCAAGATCGAAGACTGTCCTTCTCTTTCCAGGAGAGGTTAGCGGAGGATTGGATTGGTGTTCTGTCCCTGTGCGGACAAATCCATTAGGGATGGATGTGATGAGTTAGCTTTTCGCTCATCGCCTTTGGTACCCTTAAGAAAAGGCAACTTTGGTGCTCCTTTGCTTCTAAAAGGGTTACGTCCCAACAGAAGTCTGCTCTCTTGTTTGCTCCTTTTGTGAAAGATAACCTCTTTCCAGACGATGTAGTGTTGTCAATTTCGTCTGCGCTAGATAAGAAATCTACTTCGGATTTACTGGCACAGTCTACTAAGAGACCTAAAGCTCCTGTGGAGACTGTTCCTTCGGTTTCTCCTCTGGCCCAAGCGCCTTTTCGAGGGAGAAAACCCAAGCGCTTATTTCGGCCGAAATCGAATTTGCGACCTCAGTCTAAGGCCTCGGCCAAGGTTAACAAACCTTCCAAATGAAAGCTCGGTTCTTCATGCACCAGTGGGAGCCAGGCTGGCTCTGTTTTGGGAGGAATGGGAAAAACAGAGGAGCAGAAGCCTGGGTAGTGCAAGTACTCAAGTTCGGCTATCGTATTCCTCTCGTTTCACCTCCCTCGCTCTCACCTGTGCCAATTCCATTCCAGGCATACTCTCCGGGCTCAGACAAATTTCTGGCGCTAGCTGCAGAAGTGGAAGCGCTTGTTCTCAAAGAAGCGATAGAACAGATAGAGGGGAGTTTTCCTCCAGGCTTTTACAATCGCCTTTTTGTAGTTCCCAAGGTCATCAGGGGGGCTGGAGGCCGGTTTTGGATGTGAGCGCCCTGAACTTGCATGTCCAGAAAACAAAATTTCATATGGAGACCACTCGGTCGGTTCTGGAGTCCATCAGACAGGGGGATTGGATGGTCTCTGGACATGCAAGACGCTTATTTTCACATTCCGATACATCGCGAATCTCGGAAGTACCTGAGGTTCATGTTCGAAGGCAAGGTGTTTCAGTTTCGGGCGCTTTGCTTCGGACTAGCGACCGCTCCTCAAGTTTTCACCAGGGTTCTATCCCCGATAGAAGCTGGCTACACTATTAGGAGTAAGAATCTCCCTCTATCTGGACGATTGGCTTCTCCGGTCGGAATCAGAGAGTCGGTGCATGAAGGACCTTGGAACAACTCTGGATCTTGCCAGAAAGTTAGGAATTCTGGTCAACAAACAGAAGTCCCAGTTGGTTCCATCTCAGAGCATCCTTTATTTGGGGATGATTCTGAATGCTCAAGTTTTTTTCGGGCTTTTCTGTACCCCGAAGAGGGTTCAAGGCTGTCTGGAGACAGTTCAAGAGTTCTTGGACACAAAAAAGGTAAGTTCTGCCAATCAGTGGTATGAGGCTCCTGGGCAAATTGACGTCAGTGGAGAAATTTGTGACGTTGTTGGGAAGACTGCACATGAGACCTCTGCAGTTTTTCCTGAGAGCCTCTTGGTGCAGGAAGACAACCAGACTCGATTACCTTTCCTGTCACAGATCAAATAAAAGAGGACCTAAGGTGGTGGCTCTCTCGAGCAAGGTTGGAAGAAGGGTTAGATTTACGACCCATCCTCCCGAACCTACAGTTCTTTTCCGACGCATCGGACACAGGTTGGGGGAGCCCTACTGGGAAATCATCGGACTTCAGGGAGCTTGGTCGGAGAAGGAGAAGAAGTTTCCACATAAATGTAAAGGAAACTGTTAGCAATTTTCTTAGGGCTCAGAAACATTTCGGAGCTTAGTAGAAGGCCGAGTAGTGGCAGTGCATTCCGACAACTCCACGGCTCTCTCGTACGTGTGGAAACAGGGGGGACTCAGTCTTTCTCTCTGTACGAAGTAGCCAAGGATCTCCTCCTGTGGTCAAACGAAGCGAAGGTTCAGCTAGTCCGAGATTTGTGCCGGGAAAGATGAACGTCCTGGCGGACGAGTGAAGTCGTCAACAGCAAGTGTTACCTCTGGAGTGGACTTTTGGACAACAAGATTTGTCACAAACTTTGGCGCCTTTGGGGTACGGACCGTCAATAGACCTGTTCGCGACATCGAGGAACAACCGTCTTCCTCTCTTTTGTTCTCCAGTCCCAGATCCTCTAGCTTGGTCGGTGGACGCAATGCTGTTGGATTGGTCGGGTCTGGAAGCTTATGCATTCCCTCCGTTCGGTCTAATAAGAGAGGTGCTGAACAAGTTCATGTCGCCACAGCAAATGTAACGCTAACGTTAATCGCTCCCATTTTGGCCCAGGAAAGAGTGGTTCCCGGAACCTTCTCCAGTTGTTAGTAAGACGTTGCCCAGGACATTCTTCCTCCAGAGAAGTGGCTTCTCAAACAACCTCACTTCAAGAGGTTCCACCAAAACTTGTCCGCTCTAGCTCTGACAGGGTTCAGACTGTCCGGAATCTTGTCAGAGCGAAAGGATTTTCAAGAAGAGCTGCAGAAGCTATCGCTCGTTGTAGGAGAGAGTCTTCTAACAAACTCTATCAAGGGAAGTGGAGAATCTTCAGAGAGTGGTGTAGAAGTGCTAAAGTCTCTACTTCTGCGACCTCTTTAACAGAAATAGCAGATTTTCTTCTATTTCTTAGGAACTCTAAGAACTGGCTCCTTCGACGATCAGAGGATATAGAGCCATGCTCTCTTCGGTTTTTCGACATCGAGGTTTGGATATTTCCTCCAATTCAGAATCTGTCGGACCTCATTAGGTCTTTCGAAACCACTAAGCTCCGCAGATACGTGGCTTGGAACTTAGATGTGGTGCTTAAGTTCCTCATGGGGCCACCGTTTTGAGCCTTTGAAGTCGGCTTCACTCAGGAACTTGACTAAGAAGGCACTCTTTCTATTGCACTAGCTTCTGCTAAGCGTGTCAGCGAATTGCACGCTATAGACAAAAGAGTCGTTTCTCTCAAGGCAATGCTGTATTTTCGGTATCTTTGACCTTTCTAGCCAAAATGAGAATCCTTCTAATCCTTGGCCGAGGAGTTTTGTGGTAAGGAACTTATCTGATTTGGTTGGACTGATAGGAGGAAGAAAGGCTCTTATGTCCAGTCAGGGCTATTAAGCAGTATCTGTTTGCCACTAAGGGTATCAGAGGACAATCTTCTAAGCTCTGGACCTCGTTCAAAATCCCTCTCGTCCTCTTTCTAAGAATGCTATATCGTTCTTTATTAGAGAGCTTATCAGGGAAGCTCACTCGCAGTCCGAGAACGACAATCTTTTCCGTTCTGAGAGTTAAAGCTCACGAGGTTAGAGCAGTGGCAAACTTCTTTAGCATTCAGAAAGAATTTATCTTTAGCTTCGATTCTTCAGAGCACGTTCTGGAGATCGAATTCGGTTTTTTGCGAGTCATTATCTCAAAGAGATAGAAACACGTTTTCGAGAATTGTTAAAACGTTAGGTCCGGTGGCGGTTTCTGGCATGGTGTTGGAGAAACGGCACAGGGGTCGTCACCTCTATGCTAACTTTTCACCTTGAATAGGTTGTCGAGTTCAAGGGAAGCTGGGGGTACTGAGTACCTGGGATACTCACCAGTCTGTTAGGTCAGATTTTTACAATGGTTGGGTATATATGTTTTTTAAATCTGGTGTTGGTGACAAATGTTTTGTATGATTGAATTTCTGGTCTTAGCCCAAGGGCAAGGGCAACAATCTTTGTTGTTACTATCCTCCGTCAGTCAGCCTTGACTCGCTTGAACTACGGAAGGATTCCACTCCTGTAGAGGCTAACTTTGGTCAAATTCCAATTCCTCTACAATAGTAAGAAGAGCACCGACCAGAGGCAGTAACAGTCTGCTGTAGCTCTCTTACAAGGTAAGGTACAACAGACACCTTGAGTGTTTACTGGTATTGCAATAAATGTAACCATTTAAAAATACTAGTGTCCACTGAATCACCACCTTCCATAAATGTGTAATCAGCTCTATAATTGTTCGGTAAGACACTACAATAAAATGAAATTTCATTATTAAAAATGAAGTTTTATTGTATACTTACCGAACAATTATGATTATACCCACCCTCCTTCCCCTTAGGTGGACGGACGGGCAGAAAGAATTGGATTCACCTGGGCAGTTGTACCTGGTTCTCCCGCGCGAGTGGAGGGAGATGACGTCATCACCACCAGTGTTGGCGACGCCGACGCGCTAAATTTGAATTTAGTATCCTGCCGCTCGTGGAAATCACGGCTCTATAATTGTTCGGTAAGTATACAATAAAACCTTCATTTTAATAATGAAAATTTCATTTCTGCCAATCAGTGGATGAGGCTTCCTGGGCGGGGCAAATTGACGTCAGTGGAGAAATTTGTGACGTTGGAAGACTGCACATGAGACCTCTGCAGTTTTTCCTGAGAGCCTCTTGGTGCAGGAAGACACAACCAGACTCGATTACCTTTCCTGTCACAGATCAAATAAAAGAGGACCATGGTGGGGGTGGCTCTCTCGAGCAAGGTTGGAAGAAGGGTTAGATTTACGACCCATCCTCCACCCGAACCTACAGTTCTTTTCCGACGCATCGGACACAGGTTGGGGAGCCCTACTGGGAAATCATCGGACTTCAGGAGCTTGGTCGGAGAAGGAGAAGAAGTTCCACATAAATGTAAAGGAACTGTTAGCAATTTTCTTAGGGCTCAGACAGTTTCGGAGCTTAGTAGAAGGCCGAGTAGTGGCAGTGCATTCCGACAACTCCACGGCTCTCTCGTACGTGCGGAAACAGGGGGGGACTCAGTCTTTCTCTCTGTACGAGTAGCCAAGGATCTCCTCCTGTGGTCAAACGAGCGAAGGTTCAGCCTAGTCCCGAGATTTGTGCCGGAAAGATGAACGTCCTAGGCGGTAACGAGTTTAAGTCTGTCAACAGCAAGTGTTACCTCTGGAGTGGACTTTGGACAACAAGATTTGTCAGAAACTTTGGCGCCTTTGGGGACGACCGTCAATAGACCTGTTTCGCGACATCGAGGAACAAACCGTCTTCCTCTCTTTTGTTCTCCAGTCCCAGATCCTCTAGCTTGGTCGGTGGACGCAATGCTGTTGGATTGGTCGGGTCTGGAAGCTTATGCATTCCCTCCGTTCGGCTAATAAGAGAGGTGCTGAACAAGTTCATGTCGCACAGCAATGTAACGCTAACGTTAATCGCTCCCTTTTGGCCCGGAAAGAGTGGTTCCCGACCTTCTCCAGTTGTTAGTAGACTTCCCCAGACTTCTTCCTCCAGAGAAGTGGCTTCTCAAACAACCTCACTTCAGAGGTTCCACCAAAACTTGTCCGCTCTAGCTCTGACAGGGTTCAGACTGTCCGGAATCTTGTCAGAGCGAAAGGATTTTCAAGAAGAGCTGCAGAAGCTATCGCTCGTTGTAGGAGAGAGTCTTCTAACAAACTCTATCAAGGGAAGTGGAGAATCTTCAGAGAGTGGTGTAGAAGTGCTAAAGTCTCTACTTCTGCGACCTCTTTAACAGAAATAGCAGATTTTCTTCTATTTTCTTAGGAACTCTAAGAAACTGGCTCCTTCGACGATCAGAGGAATATAGAGCCATGCTCTCTTCGGTTTTTCGACATCGAGGTTTGGATATTTCCTCCAATTCAGATCTGTCGGACCTCATTAGGTCTTTCGAAACCACTAAGCTCCCGCAAGATACAGTGGCTTGGAACTTAGATGTGGTGCTTAAGTTCCTCATGGGGCCACCGTTTGAGCCTTTGAAGTCGGCTTCACTCAGGAACTTGACTAAGAAGGCACTCTCTTCTTATTGCACTAGCGTTCTGCTAAGCGTGTCAGCGAATTGCACGCTATAGACAAAAGAGTCGGTTTCTCTCAAGGCAATGCTGTATTTTCGGTATCTTTGAACCTTTCTAGCCAAAAATGAGAATCCTTCTAATCCTTGGCCGAGGAGTTTTGTGGTAAGGAACTTATCTGATTTGGTTGGACATGAGGAGGAAGAAAGGCTCTTATGTCCAGTCAGGGCTATTAAGCAGTATCTGTTTGCCACTAAGGGTATCAGAGGACAATCTTCTAAGCTCTGGACCTCGGTTCAAAATCTCTCGTCCTCTTTCTAAGAATGCTATATCGTTCTTTATTAGAGAGCTTATCAGGGAAGCTCACTCGCAGTCCGAGAACGACAATCTTTCCGTTCTGAGAGTTAAAGCTCACGAGGTTAGAGCAGTGGCAACTTCTTTAGCATTCAGAAAGAATTTATCTTTAGCTTCGATTCTTCAGAGCACGTTCTGGAGATCGAATTCGGTTTTTTTTGTTTTTTGCGAGTCATTATCTCAAAGAGATAGAAACGGTTTTCGAGAATTGTAAAACGTTAGGTCCGGTGGCGGTTTCTGGCATGGTGTTGGGAGAAACGGCACAGGGGTCGTCGGACACTCTTGCTAACTTTTCACCTTGAATAGGTTGTCGAGTTCAAGGGAAGCTGGGGGGTACTGAGTACCTGGGATACTCACCAGTCTGTTAGGTCAGATTTTACAATGGTTGGGTATATATGTTTTTTAAATCTGTGTTGGTGACAAATGTTTTGTATGATTGAATTTCTGGTCTTAGCCCAGGGCAAGGGCAATCTTTTTGTTACTATCCTCCGTCAGTCAGCCTTGACTCGCTTGAACTACGAAGGATTCCACTCCTGTAGAGGCTAACTTTGGTCAAATTCCAATTCCTCTACAATAGTAAGAAGAGCACCGACCAGAGGCAGTAACAGTCTGCTGTAGCTCTCTTACAAGGTAAGGTACAACAGACACCTTGAGTGTTTACTGGTATTGCAATAAATAACCCAACCATTTCAAAATACTAGTGGTCCACTGATCCCACCTTCCATAAATGTGTAATCAGCTCTATAATTGTTCGGTAAGACACTACAATAAAAATGAAATTTTCATTATTAAAATGAAGTTTTATTGTATACTTACCGAACAATTATGATTATACCCACCCTCTCCCCTTAGGTGGACGGCGCGGGCAGAAAGAATTGGATTCACCTGGGCAAGTTGTACCTGGTTCTCCCGCGAGTGGAGGGAGATGACGTCATCACCACCAGTGTTGGCGACGCCGACGCGCTAAATTTGAATTTAGTATCCTGCCGCTCGTGGAAATCACGGCTTCTATAATTGTTCGGTAAGTATACAATAAAACTTCATTTTAATAATGAAAATTTCATTTCTGCCAATCAGTGGATGAGGCTCCTGGGCAAATTGACGTCAGTGGAGAAATTTGTGACGTTGGGAAGACTGCACATGAGACCTCTGCAGTTTTTTCCTGAGAGCCTCTTGGTGCAGGAAGACACAACCAGACTCGATTACCTTTCCTGTCACAGATCAAATAAAAGAGACCTAAGGTGGTGGCTCTCTCGAGCAAGGTTGGAAGAAGGGTTAGATTTTACGACCACCCATCCTCCCGAACCTACAGTTCTTTTCCGACGCATCGGACACAGGTTGGGGAGCCCTACTGGGCAAATCATCGACTTCAGGAGCTTGGTCGGAGAAGGAGAAGAAGTTCCACATAAATGTAAAGGAACTGTTAGCAATTTTCTTAGGGCTCAGACAGTTTCGGAGCTTAGTAGAGGCCGAGTAGTGGCAGTGCATTCCGACAACTCCACGGCTCTCTCGTACGTGCGGAAAACAGGGGGGGGACTCAGTCTTTCTCTCTGTACGAAGTAGCCAAGGATCTCCTCCTGTGGTCAAACGAAGCGAAGGTTCAGCTAGTCCCGAGATTTGTGCCGGGAAAAGATGAACGTCCTGGCGGACGAGTTAAGTCGTCAACAGCAAGTGTTACCTCTGGAGTGGACTTTGGACAACAAGATTTGTCAGAACTTTGGCGCCTTTGGGGACGAACCGTCATAGACCTGTTCGCGACATCGAGGAACAACCGTCTTCCTCTCTTTTGTTCTCCAGTCCCAGATCCTCTAGCTTGGTCGGTGGACGCAATGCTGTTGGATTGGTCGGGTCTGGAAGCTTATGCATTCCCTCCGTTCGTCTAATAAGAGAGGTGCTGAACAAGTTCATGTCGCACAGCAATGTAACGCTAACGTTAATCGCTCCCTTTTGGCCCAGGAAAGAGTGGTTCCCGGACCTTCTCCAGTTGTTAGTAGACTTCCCCAGACTTCTTCCTCCAGAGAAGTGGCTTCTCAAACAACCTCACTTCAAGAGGTTCCACCAAAACTTGTCCGCTCTAGCTCTGACAGGGTTCAGACTGTCCGGAATCTTGTCAGAGCGAAAGGATTTTCAAGAAGAGCTGCAGAAGCTATCGCTCGTTGTAGGAGAGAGTCTTCTAACAAACTCTATCAAGGGAAGTGGAGAATCTTCAGAGAGTGGTGTAGAAGTGCTAAAGTCTCTACTTCTGCGACCTCTTTAAACAGAAATAGCAGATTTTCTTCTATTTCTTAGGAACTCTAAGAAACTGGCTCCTTCGACGATCAGAGGATATAGAGCCATGCTCTCTTCGGTTTTTCGACATCGAGGTTTGGATATTTCCTCCAATTCAGATCTGTCGGACCTCATTAGGTCTTTCGAAACCACTAAGCTCCCGCAAGATACAGTGGCTTGGAACTTAGATGTGGTGAGTAAGTCCTCATGGGGCCACCGTTTGAGCCTTTGAAGTCGGCTTCACTCAGGAACTTGACTAAGAAGGCACTCTTTCTTATTGCACTAGCTTCTGCAAGCGTGTCAGCGAATTGCACGCTATAGACAAAGAGTCGGTTTCTCTCAAGGCAATGCTGTATTTTCGGTATCTTTGACCTTTCTAGCCAAAATGAGAATCCTTCCTAATCCTTGGCCGAGGAGTTTTGTGGTAAGGAACTTATCTGATTTGGTTGGACATGAGGAGGAAGAAAGGCTCTTATGTCCAGTCAGGGCTATTAAGCAGTATCTGTTTGCCACTAAGGGTATCAGAGGACAATCTTCTAAGCTCTGGACCTCGGTTCAAAATCCCTCTCGTCCTCTTTCTAAGAATGCTATATCGTTCTTTATTAGAGAGCTTATCAGGGAAGCTCACTCGCAGTCCGAGAACGACAATCTTTCCGTTCTGAGAGTTAAAGCTCACGAGGTTAGAGCAGTGGCAACTTCTTTAGCATTCAGAAGAATTTATCTTTAGCTTCGATTCTTCAGAGCACGTTCTGGAGATCGAATTCGGTTTTTGCGAGTCATTATCTCAAAGAGATGAAACGGTTTTCGAGAATTGTAAAACGTTAGGTCCGGTGGCGGTTTCTGGCATGGTGTTGGGAGAAACGGCACAGGGGTCGTCACCTCTATGCTAACTTTTCACCTTGAATAGGTTGTCGAGTTCAAGGGAAGCTGGGGGTACTGAGTACCTGGATACTCACCAGTCTGTTAGGTCAGATTTTACAATGGTTGGGTATATATGTTTTTAAATCTGGTGTTGGTGACAAATGTTTTGTATGATTGAATTTCTGGTCTTAGCCCAGGGCAAGGGCAATCTTTGTTGTTACTATCCTCCGTCAGTCAGCCTTGACTCGCTTGAACTACGGAAGGATTCCACTCCTGTAGAGGCTAACTTTGGTCAAATTCCAATTCCTCTACAATAGTAAGAAGAGCACCGACCAGAGGCAGTAACAGTGCTGTAGCTCATTACAAGGTAAGGTACAACAGACACCTTGAGTGTTTACTGGTATTGCAATAAATGTAACCATTTAAAATACTAGTGGTCCACTGAATCCCACCTTCCCATAAATGTGTAATCAGCTCTATAATTGTTCGGTAAGACACTACAATAAAAATGAAATTTTCATTATTAAATGAAGTTTTATTGTATACTTACCGAACAATTATGATTATACCCACCCTCCCTCCCCTTAGGTGGACGGCCACGGCAGAAAGAATTGGATTCACCTGGGCAGTTGTACCTGGTTCTCCCGCGAGTGGAGGGAGATGACGTCATCACCACCAGTGTTGGCGACGCCGACACGCTAAATTTGAATTTAGTATCCTGCCGCTCGTGGAAATCACGGCTCTATAATTGTTCGGTAAGTATACAATAAAACTTCATTTTAATAATGAAAATTTCATATTCAATATTTAAGCATACCATTTAAAAGATTGAAGTTTCGTCAACAAAATGATGAAACCTCCATACGAATTAAAATAAACGTGAAGTCTTCGTAAAATATGTTTTCAAGAAAGTTTTTCAATCCAATATGGTGTGGTATAGTCTCGCAGACACCAGGCATACAGTGGCAGACACGTCCTTCCCAGCCTTCCCAACGCTCATTTGGACAATTATTTGCTTATCTATGTAACATTTATTGCTTTTACTCAATATTGCAGTTGTAATTAGCACAATAAAACATTTTGTTCCCTATATTAGTGAAAGTATGAGACATCTTATCCTGCGATCATGTTTTGACATGAAATGCATTTTACCTTGTTATCGATGGTTTTATCCTTACTGCCATCACAAATGAAACTCCACAGTGCTTATTTGATTGTAATTTTACACATTTTGTTCTTAATTCACTCCAAATTCAACTTAAAATACATGAGTTTGTTTACGGCAAAGCCACGACGGGAATAATTTTGTACGTCTGGCAGCCAGAATCCACGAGTCGAGCAGATGACGGGTTACTGAATTGTTTATGACAAAAAAATTTACTTTTGCTAGCACTTTTCATTCAAGTCTAATATTACTTTTTTACTTTTATAAACAAATTAGAATTGTATGGCTGAAATAATTGTTTTTAATTTTTAATAATTGTATGGCTGAAACAAATATAATCTTAATGCGTGCTAGGGATGCCAGTCATCGTTGCCAACGCCGATGCCTTTACAAACTGTTTTTATGAATTCTATATATATTATAATATATATATAATAATATATATATATATATATTATATATATATATATATATATTTTATATATATACAGTGGACCCCCTTATTCGCGGGGGATGCGTACCAGACCCCCCCACCCGGGAATAGTTAGAATCCGCGAATGTTTGGAACAACCCCCCTCTAAAATTGCTCATAAACTATCCTGAAACATGCAAACACAAAGTATCCCTTAAAGACCATCCTTCATCAAATATACATAAAATATCCTATTATGGTTCATATTAATCTTTGAAATATTATTAATACTACATATTTTAAAGTAAATCTTACATTTTATGTTTATACATAAATACATACTATGTACGTACTGAATGACTTAGTTACGTATGTGAAAATAATTCAGTCCCCCCATAAGTATTCAGTCATGCACGTTTTCTTTCATACTGTTACTATTTTAGACATCCATTTTCTTTTTAGAAGGGAACAATGGAATGTGAAATCACAATTACCAAATGTCTACTTAAAGTATTATCCTACATCAAATATACCATTGAATTGGTATTATTAATATCATTTTAAAGTAATCTTAAATATTTTAACATTAGAAATATATAAACAGCCAATAGCAGAGAGAGAGAGAGAGAGAAAATGTTATTGTTACTGTTTAATCTCATTAAACGTAATATTATTTGTAAACTAGTACTGTATATTATTATTTTACCATAAAATGTAGTAATGTCCTTAAAGATATACTTATACATACACTTCCAGCCCAAACAGAGGGCGAGAGTTGAGAGAGGGTTGTCCTTATTTAAAAGAGTGAAATGGATAGATTATTGTACTTCTTTAAAATACTATCACATGTGAATTTTGAGATTAGTTATATTATTTATTATTATATTATATTATTATTATTATTATTATTATTATTATTATTATTACTTATGTGAAAATATTAATAAACATACACATGGACCATAGAAATTCTCATATATATCAGCAAAAGAGAAAGAGAGAGAGAGAATCTCAATGATCCGTAAATGGCACACTCGATTTGACAGTTGGAACCCAGCCAACTAAGCTGGCTAAGTGTTCAAAAAACAAGACACGGGGTTACATAATTCTTTTTATTAACTAAAATCTTGCTAATTCACTTTAGTATTTTCTTAAATGAATTTATATTATTGCTGTTTACATTAATATTGATATTTGAAAATTAGTAAATCATCATCCAAAAAACATACATCGTTTTGAGAGAGAGAGAGAGAGAGAGAGAGAGAGAGATTATCATAGTATTTGTAAAATACTTTCACATATGATTTTTGTAATTACAGTTATTATTATTATTATTATTATTATTATTATATTATTATTATTGTATTAGTATTATTTGAAAAATATTATTAATAAACATATTATGCATATATGTACCATAAAAATCTCTCATCTCAGTAAAAGAGAGAGAGAGAGGGGGGGTGGAAATTTCATGCCCACTTGATGGCAGCAACAAATCAGCTCCTTCCCCCTCCGGTCACTTAACTTGATACGTATATCTGAGTTTTAGTACCTGGAGTTAGAGAAAGAATCTGACTGGGATTTAGCACAGGAAATGGGAAGTTTATTGATACAAGTGACTGCAAACACCAAGATGGCGTCAGTCTTCTACAAGTACGTAATATGTTATAAGTAAAATTTTGAAAGTGTCATGGAGGTAAGTTTGCACCGCGCATGGCTAGACTTTCATTAACTTGTGTTTGACCGGAAATTATGGCTTTATTTTGTGACTTGAAAGAAAACTCTTACTTCGAGAGGGAAGTAGAGGTCTCGATCTGTTGTTTCCACGCTGGTTGGATTATGACTGGCATCTAATTCAGGATACTGGAAGTGCTAAAGTTGTTTGTTGGGAAAGTGACTGTGCAGCGGTACAGTGTCCGCCTGTCCGCACAGCAGTGTTTTACCCCAGGACATTTTCGGTGCTTTAGTTAGTATTGAAGTAAGCAGTTGGGGCGGGTATAGCCTAGGGTTTTTTGAGGGGTACGATGACGCGGATATTTGCTTATCGCGGGTGGTTGTGGCCCCCAAGCCCCACGATTATTGAGGCCCCACTGTATAACCTATTTTTGGTAATTTGTCTTTTCTTTACTAGAATACAGGCAGTCCCCATTTATCAGCAGGGGTTCTGTTCTAACGGCTTGACTGTGCTTATCACTGCCGATAACCAGAAATTGGTGGATTTCTTTGCCAAAAATTGCTGACTTCAACGCTAGATAGTGCCATAAAACTGGATTGCCGATAACCAGGGACTGCCTATACTGTTCTCTGGTTTCTGCATACTAATATTACCAGTACTGGCTTGGACCATCAATGGATAGCCTCTTGTTTGTCACTTTTTCAAAAGTTGTATTTTAATAGAGATATTTCACATTCACAACTGATCCCTGATCTCCTTTTCTTGCTGAGAGCAACTAGATTTGCTCTTAGCAAGAAAAACATATGGACATATAGAAACTAGTTTGTTCATACATTTAACTTCAAAGAAGCTTTTTATAGTACCTGGCTATATAGTTTGGAGTAAATCATGCAGAATCAGTTATTCTATACATTAGTATTGGAAAGTTTACCAAAGGTGAGAAAGTAATTTGTACAGTGGTCTCCTCATATTCGGGGGCGGATGCATACCAGACAACCCCTCCCCCCACAAATAGTTAGAACCCGCAAATAGTTGGAAACCCTATAAAAATGCTTAAAATGGCTTTTGTTCCAGCATGGTATACTTCCCTCGAACTGCTTGTATAGGAGATTCCCGGATTGTCAAATCCTTTACCGGCCGGAAAAATCCAGTTATTCCCCCTAACCCCGCCAGGTCCATGCCCTGAGGATTGAAGCTCGCCCACCCTCTGACCTTTCTCGCTAGTCTTTCCTCAGTCGCTGGCATGTTAATACGTCCAGCTTGTCATCCGTTACCGGCCCGTTCCTTTGTGTTTTTCTTGTGTCTTTGCGTGTGTTTCCTGTGTGTATGGTTCCGTGCCCTTGTGTCGTAATGGAGTCCGCTCAGCGGCATTGCCCTGGTGTCGAGGGTAAGGCGTGTGGGATTTTCATTTGCCCCTGAGGATTGACCTCCTACTCTTTGTGCGTGAGATGTCGGGGTCGGCCTTGTTCGAAGAAGTCCACGTGTGGAGAGAGTGCTTTGTGGGACGAGGTCCAATGGGCCATGTCGACTACGAAGAGAAAGAAGGCCGTGTCGCCCTCGAGGAAGACCTCTTCATTGCTGTCGGTGAGTAGGAGTGGTAGTAAGGATTGTATTGCTCATCCTCTTGGAGACTTCCCCGTCCTGGGTGTATCCATCTAAACCCCGTAGCTCTCGGAGACCTGCGTTCCCGGGTCCCCGCTCATGCATGGGTGTCTCGCCCACTCGCTTGGCTTGCCTGAGCCACGCTCTACGTCCCAGGAAGAAGAAGTACAGGAGGAGGTACTCCTTCTTAAGAGGATCACTCTTCCTCATCCACCTCCTCATCCACCTCCTCATCGAGCTCCTCGGAGTCGGAGAGCTCTCCGCTCAAGAGGAAGTGCGTCCAAGAAGGAGCAGTGCAGCAAGCGGAGGAAGATGCTCCTCCTTCAGAGGAGGCTACTCCTGTTCCCCCCATCGTAGCCGGGGCCATGGAGCTCACAGTAGATCCCCCCCCCGGACAGGTTGGACTCTAGGTGCCTCCCTTCCATTCTCTAGAGGCCCCGTTGTCTGCCGTTCCTCGGAAGGGACGGGGTCCCTCACCATCAGTCAGGTGACCGGAGCCAAGTGCTCAGTCTGAGCTGTGTCCCTCATCAGGTTGTCCGGTGCGGGGTTCTTCTTTGACCCGGGGCAGCTCTTGCTCCCCAGTGGGGGAGCGTAGCAGTCGGTTCCTCTCCACCTCTTCTCCCCCTTCTCCATGGGTCACGGTGGGCCCATGCGTCCTGGAGGAGGATCCCAAAGACAAGGTCTTCGCCCAGAGCCCTGTGGAGGGCCAGGGCTCCAAAGACGAAGGTACCACCTCAGGAGGGTACTAACTCTCATTAGGGAGCTGAACCGGTTGGCAGTGCCAGTTCCTCCCCCAGATTCTAGCAGGGTTCAGGCTGTTGACCATCTGCTCGAAGAAGACCAGAAGGAAGTCAACCCCCCCCCCGAGTCTGCCCCAGCTGGTGAGCGTGGTCCACGTCCTGGCAAAGGTGGACCGTTCCATGGCTGGGCCTAAGGATTCCCTGTGGTCCCACGGCTCTCTCAAGTTTCTCCCCTTCGCAAAACCAAGGCAGAAGAGGTTGTACATTCCTCCTTTAGACCAAGGCCCGCGCCTTCCCGCAGGGGTAAGAACGGTCGCTTTGGCCCCAAGAGGAGATATGGATTGAGAACCCCTCCCCTGCTTGTCGCCTCCGGTGGGGGGTTGCCTCTCAAATCATCGGCCGAACTGGGAGGATCACGGAGCCAATCCCTGGACTGTGCAAGTGCTCAGGGACGGTTACCAGATCCCCTTTCTGGACAACAAGCCCTCCCCTGACGGGGGAGCCGGAAGAGCTTGAGAATGGAGCCCTCCAGCTGGTAACCGACTGCTCCCCTGGGTTCTTCAGTCGCATCTTTCTTGTGGAGAAGGCTTCATGGGGGTGGAGGCCAGTCATAGATCTTTCTGTGTTGAACATGTTCATCCTCAAAACACCTTTCAGGATGGAGACCCCGAGGTCGGTTCTAGCTGCCCTGAGGAAAGGGACTTCATGTTGTCCCTGGGCCTGAAGGATGCATACTTCCAGATCCCTGCACACCAGTCCAGCAGGAAGTACCTCCAGCTCAGGTGGGAGGGGAGAACATTCCAGTTCAGGACCCTCTGCTCTGGGTTATCGACGGCCCCAGCAGGTGTTCACAAGTCTTCTCCCTCGTGTCTTCCTGGGCCCACGAGGGGTATTCGCCTCCTACGTTACTTGGAAGACTGTTTGCTCCTTTCCTCCTCAAGGGCAGAAGTAGAGCGTCAAAGAGACGGGTTCCTGGCCTTTTGCGACTCCATAGGGGTGGTCCTGAATTGGGAGAAGTCCCAGTTAGTTCCCACCACCAGAATGATCTACCCAGGGTTGGAGCTGAACACGGAGGTGGCCAGAGCCTTCCAGTCGGAGGACAGGCTCCTCAACATGGAGAGAGTGGCTTGGCCCTTCCTAGACCCCTCTCCCCACCCAGCGAGGGAGTGGCAGAGGCTACTGGGGCACCTCATCTCTGTGGAGAAACTGGTCCCCAAGGGCAGGAGGTGTCTGAGGGCCATCCAGTGGAACCTGAAGGAGGGTTGGCTTCCGAAGAGGGACCCCCCTCAGAAGCTCATGGCTCCCTCAGAGTCCACGAGGGAAGCCCTCCAGTGGTGGCTAGACTGGGGGAACTCCTGCAGAGGTGTACCTCTGTCAAAAGTTCCCCCAGACCACCACCTGTTCACAGACGCTTCAAAGGAGGGTTGGGGGGGGCCACCCTCACTCGAAGACGAGGGAGGGGACCTGGTCGGAGCTGGAGAAACTCCCCCACATAAACAAGCTGGGGCTGCTGGCAGTGCAGAGGGCCCTCTTAGTCTTCGAGCCCCAGATCCAACACTGGTTGGTCGCGCTGATGTGTGACAATGCCATGGTAGTAGCGTACGTAAAGAAGCAAGGAGGCCTGAAGTCCCGGTTCCAGTGCAACCTGACAGAGGAGATCTTGGAGTGGACTTAAAGCGTCAGGACATCCTTGACGGCAAGGTTCATCCCTGGGAGAAAGAACATCAAAGCAGACAGGGTCAGGTAATCGGTTCGGAGTGGTCCCTGCACTCCAACATGGCAGCAGAGCTGATAGGAAGGTGGGGGTCCCCTCTCCCTGGAACCGTTCGCCACGAGTCTAAACAACAAGTTCCCGGTGTTCTGCTCCCTGGTACTCGATCCGGCAGCAGTATGGTAGGATGCCTTCCATTACCTGTGGGATGGCCTAGACCTTTACGTATTTCCTCCGTTTGGTCTGATCAAGCAGGTCCTAAACCGTCTCAGGATCTCAAGGGAAACATCCATGACGGGTGGCCCCTGTCTCCGGACAAGGAGTGGTTCCCGGACCTTCAGGCCGCGGCCATTCAAGATCCGTGGGAACTACCACAAAGGTGGAATCTCCTAAGGCAGCCCCACTTCGAGAGGTTCCACGAAGGCCTCCAAGCCCTGTGCCTTCACGGGCGGAGGTTGTCTAGCGGCTGTTAGTCAGGAAAGGACTTTCTCAGAGGACTGTCTCCCAGATGTCGGGTTACCTACGAAAGTCAAAGGCGGTGGTGTACCAGGCCAAATAAAAGACCTTCACTGGTGTAAGGGACAGGGCCTCAAGCCCTTGGAGGCCAAGATCACCCACATATCCAACTTCCTAGTCCACCTGCAGCTCAACAAAGGGCACTTGGTGCCGGCTCTGAAGGGCCTAGTCCTGGGTAGTTCCAAGGGCCTGGCCATGCTCCTTAGGAGTTTCAAACAACAGTACTTAACCTAGGGTGATCAAGGCGCCTCGGTGGGACGTCGCCAGGGTCCTTGGACTTGATCAGGAAGCCTCCCTCGGAGCCCCTTATGGACATCTTGGACAGGGACCTCACTCTCAAGACGGTGTACCTCCTTCCCCTGGCCTCCTCCAAGCAGGTAGTGGCACACTCCAGTGGGTGGAAAGAGCTCACCTTCTGTTAAGTCCCAATGTTTGTGGCCAAGACCCAGAACCCCTCCGTCTGGGGCGACAGGTTCATAGACTTCTCTATTCCGGCCCTCCCGAAGTCCAAGGGCCCCAAAGATCTCCTCGTGTCCAGTTCGGGCAGTGAGGAAATACCCAAGTAGGACGGCTCACCTCAGGCCGGGAATCAAGAACCTCTTCATCACCACGGGCTGAGAGAAGAAAGCAGTCTCCAAGAACACCATTTCTTTTTGGCTAAGGGAGACAATCAGGAGGGCTTATGAGGGGGCAGGACTCCCCGCTCCGAAGAACTCTTAAGCCCCACGGCATCAGAGGTATCGGGGCCTCCCTCTCATTCTTGAAGAATATTGCGGTCTCCCAAGTCCTAAGGGCAGGCATGTGGAGTAGATAGTCCACTTTCACAGCCCATTACCTGAAGGACTGTACAAGGAGGTCCCTCGACTCCTTCGAAATCGGCCCTGTGGTGGCGGGGTAGCAGAGAGTATAACCCCCTCCCCCTGGGGGGTAGGGGATGTGGGGTAGGTGTGGATGTTGGTGTGAATGGCAGTTCCCTATGTGGTCCCCGTTCCTTCCTTCTCCCCAACCTACCTTCCCCTTTATTGCCACTGGGCCTTCGGACCGGGGGATGGCCCCAATGTGTAGACTTGGTAAGTCTTATGGATCACCTAACAGTTTTCAGTACAAACCATTGCTTTACAGGACTTATTCCAGTTATTCCCAGCGCTTCACCAGGTCCCTCAGGGTTCCCCTCTCAGGTTACCGCCCCAATCTGTTCCCTTAGAAGTCTCCCTCCTCCTAACGACTAAGTCTCCTATACAAGCAGTTCAAGGGAAGTATACAGCGTTGGACAAATAACAAATTCTTAGTAACTTATATTATTCCTAGCTATACTTACCTCGAACTGCATGAGAACTAGGCCCGCCCTACCATCCCCACTGTCTTTAGGGTAGGAGACCAGGCTTTTTTGGGCATATGAGGAAAGACTGGCGAGAAAGGTCAGAGGTCAGGCGAACTTCAACCTTCGGGGCATGGACCTGGCGGGGTAGAGCAAATAAATGGATTTTTCTGGTCGGTACCGGATTTGACAATCTGGGAATCTCCTAGTTCGAGGTAAATATAGCTAGGAAAAATACTAATTACTTAGAATTTGTTATATTTTGTTAGTTAAAACTCAAGAAAACCCCGCTAAAAGTTTTATACCTGGTTTTTTTAAGTTTTATCACAAAGTGCATTTTAATTATACAACTTACCCAGTAATCATATAGCTAAGAGTTTCACTCGCCAGCAGTTAAAATCCTGAAATTCGTGGGTTGCGCTAACTATCTATTTGCTTTGGTCAGGTCTTAGTGTTTTCAACAATGTCAGACACAGGTTGTGCTAGCTTTATGTATTACACTAGAGGTTGCAAGATGCTAACCAAGGAATCGTATGATAATCACACTTTATGTACTAATTATAGAGGGCAACTATGTTCATTTGATAATAACATATATTGAATGTGTTGATTGGGACGAAAGGAAGTGGAGGAGTTTGGAATCTCATTTAAAGAATTTAGAGAGAGACAGGAAGAGAAAGGCTTTGATTAGGGCCAATTCAAAATCAGCTAGCCAGGATTCTTCTGAATTGAATTCACATCTGGGTACATATTCCTGTTATATCTTTAGCTCCCACTCCCACATCTCTTGCTATACCACCTACTCCGTTTGCAGGCTCCCACACTTCTGATCCCAACCCCATCACCTATCTAGAGGAAAAGATTGATATGCATTTTGCTCTGTTAGTACAGACTATGGAGCAGCTTGGTGTGTATGTGAAGGTCCTTATGGACAAGGCGAAAAGTGATAGTGTTGTGTCAGTGGAGGAGGTAGCTGTTCGTCCCACCGATGCTCCTAGGCAAAGGTCACTGTCACACTCCCCAGTGCAGGGAAGGAGTCAGACTGGTAGCCCAAGGAAGGTTGGTAGGGTCTGCCCACGAGCTGTCGCCCCCTCAGTTCAACCTGTTGTCTCTTCCCAGGTTGAAACGGAGAGCTGTTGGAAAGGTCTCTCCTTGGATGTGCATAAATTGTTGAGTTTGGATAACTCCTCTCCACGATGCCAGTGGCGTTTGGAGAGCAAGTCTCAACCATTGAAAAGCGTTTCGGATGCAGCTCCAGTGGTTCCTACTAAGAAACTAGAGAACCATGCTCATCTTGCAGTCAATGGGACAGCCCAGAGTGTTTTTCTTCAGACTGCCTCTCGGAAGTTTTCGCTCCTCTGGCGCCCAAGGCTCGTTGTCACTTTTTGGCTCCTCTTCAAGCTCCTGTATATGTACAGTGTTCCCCCCGTATTCGCGGGGGATGCGTACCAGACCCCCCGTGAATAGTTAGAATCTGTGAATGTTTGGAACCCCTATAAAAGCGCTAAAAACCGCCTATTTCGTTAGTTAAAACTTAAGAAAAACCACTAAAAATTTTCATACTTGGTTTTTTTAATAGTTTTATCACAAAAAGTGCATTTCATGATGAAATTGATCACAAAAACGAGGAATTTGTGGATATTTCTCATAGAAAAATACCACGAATGCGCGAATTTTCCACGAATAATGCGGGGAAACGTTCCCGAGAGAAATCCGCGAATGAGTGAGTCCGCGAATACTGGGGTCCACTGTAGTGCAAGAGCACCCATCGGACATAGTCTGTCGCGCACCAATTAGCTCCCTTTGATTCCCTTGGCTGCTGCTGCTGCTGCTGTTGAGACAGTAGATCCCATTCAGGTGAAGCGCAACAGTATTCTGCTTTAACTGAATAAGTCTCTTTCTTCAGTTCAATCTCCGACAACTCAGTTAGCGCCCACGACGGTCCAGCAAGCACCCACAACAGTTCAACTGGCACCAGTAGTGGGAAAAAATCCCTCTACATTGTCTCCTCAGACACCTAAGGACGCTGCAGTGCCGCAAACTCCTATAGAGGCTGTTTTGACACACACAAGTTGAAGCAGCCACACCTCAGGCTCCTGCAGAAGTGTATTGTTTCCCTATTTTGTCTCCAAAATCGACTTGGTTTATGGATAGTATGCCTTCCTTGAAACGCTCAAAGATGCTGAAGATAGTTTTATAGTTTGTTCATGAAACTTACCTGACAGATATATATATAGCTGTATTCTCTGAAGGTCCGACAGAATTTCAAAATTCGCGGCACAACGGCATGTGGGCGGCCAGGTTGGTAGTACCCATTCCCGCCGTGGGAGGCGGATATCAGGAACTATTCCCATTTTCTATTCATATTTTTTCTGTCGCCGGTCGGTAAACAACTGTTTACAGACCTCCGCCTAGGATTTTGAAAACTTCATTAGCCGCTTAAGTATCCTAATTATTCTTTCGATTATTAACTTGGATTTGTGGCTAGGCATACGCTATCGTAAATTTTTTCATTGCATTTGATGTCTGAAGCTAGTTAGCCTAGTTTCAGACTTTGTTGTCTGCATGGTAAGGTGAGGCTACCGGAACTTTCGGTAGACACTCGCTTAGTATATATGACGTTTACATGTTTTCTTTGCATGAGTTCAATGTAATTAGTGTAATGTGTGACTGATTACGGAAGAAGGAGGATTCATGTACGCATTTTAGAGCGTGTTAGAATCAGAAGTTTTCCTCCACAGTAAACAGAAGTTAGAAATAATGAACCTTCTAACTCCTGTAGATTTTATTTTGCCTAACCCTGTGGTATGGCTTACGGGCCTAGAAGAAGTGTCTGCTAGAGGATTACATCAAGTAATCTTAGACTAAAGTGCTCGCTCTCCAATCAGTGTTGTGAAGTGTAGTGCCCCTTGTGTTGTGGAGGGGCGTCAGATTGGCCCATAATGCCTCTAGGCCTGGACCTCTGTCGGACTCCCAGGACTCAGGGAGAGGCATGTCGAAAAGCCGCAAGAGGGTTACGGGGCTCCCCACCGATCTGGCGTCCCTTCGGCAGGCCCTGTTGACGCTTCCAGGCTGCTAAAGATCGTGCACGTGCACGAATCTTGAAGGATTGCTTCTCGTCCTCCGAGGCGTCCTCCCCGCGCAAGGGTTGGAGAAGGGGACGCTTCACGTCCTCTCTCTCGTCAGGAGGGAACGTCAGATCGGGCCCATAACGCCTCTAGGCCTAGACCTCTGTCGGACTCCCAGGAAACCAGGGAGAGGGCATGTCAAAAGCCGAAGGAGGGTTACGGGTTTTTCATGCTGATCTGGCTTCCTTTCGGCAGGTCCTGTTGTCGCTTCCCAAGCTGCCGAAGATCGAGCACGTGCACGAATCTTGAAGGATTGCTTCTCGTCCTCCGAGGCGTCCTCCCCACACAGGGGTTGGAGCTCTCGGAAGGACTCGCGCCCCACCCCTAAAGAAGCTTTAGAGAAGAGGACACTTCACGTCCTCTCTCTCGTCACGAGAGGATGAAAGAGTCCTATGCCCTGTCAGGGCTCTCGAATTTTATTTACATAAACGAAGGAAGTAAGAGCTCCTTCGGGTAATTTATGGTGCTCAGGAAGAGACCACATTTACCCTTTTCGAAGAATGCACTGGCTCTTTTCCTAAGGGACATATTAAGGAGGCTCATTCATCTTGCCAGAAGAGTGATTTGAGCCTCCTGCGAGTGAACGCTCATGAAGTTAGAGCTGTTTCAACCTCGCTAGCATTCCAAAAGAATTTGGTAATCAAGGACATTCTTGATTCCACCTTTTGGAGGAGCAACTCAGTATTCGTCTCCTCTCCTCATGGCGCTCCGTATACGTTATGTAACGTTCGCTTTACTTCGAAAAAGCAAGCTGATAAGTTTGACGGCCGGCAAGCTGCTTTGCACAGTCAAACAACTTATGTCTCTGGTTCGGCATAAGAAGGGCAATTTAGACGTGAGGAAGCTTTTGGAGGTGCTCGACGTCCTATAAGTAGAGACATTCTCCAGGACGCTCGGCAAGCACCTTGCGAGGGTGTCTTTCGGACGCTCGGCGTTCCTTTGCTGAGTGCGTTTCTGGAGATGTTCTTTTGCATTTCTAAGACGCAAGTTGTTGCACAGGCGGCCACTGTCTTTGTAAGAAGGTATGAAGGTCTTTAAGGCCCGTCTTGAAGACGAAAGCCATACGTCTTCCTTTAGTGTTCACACACTTCAGGAGCAGCGTGCGGTTCTCCATGGAGACTCGCATGAGGACGTCCCTTGAAAATATTCAACGTCATACGCAAAACGCGGTTCGTCATAACATTGAGATGTTGGCAAGGTCGCTCGCCAGGACGCCTCTTGGCGGGCTTTGCATGCATCAGGGCGCTCAACGAGATCCTCTCTGAAACGTCGTTCAGAAGACTTGGTGTTCTCTGCTCAGACACGCTCGCAGCTAAGCAGGACGTTTTTTGAGGACGCTCAGCAGGACGCTTTTGAGGACGCTCGGCAGGACGCTTATGAGGACGCTTTTGTGGACATTCGCCAGGACGCTTCGGTGGAAGCTCGGCAGGACACTTTGCGAGAGAAAAGACTTGTTGAAGGCGTCTTATTTGCTGTTCAGGACGTTTCTTAGGACGCTTGACGCTTTCTAAACGCTCGTCAAGAGGAGGTTTTTTCAGGACTCTCCACAGGACATTTCTTTACAGAAATTTTTAAAAGGATTCGGAGTTAGCGGAGAGACATACCCGAATTTTTTCTTCTGATCCCTCCTTTCCTCTTCATCGATTATTTCTCTGAGAATCGGGAAGATTATATACTCGGATTCCTGGTGACTTTCGGTCATGTTAAAGGGTTTTCCCCTATTAGCAAAGTGCTAATAGTTTTGTCAAGTCAGGACGTTTTCCCCATTGTCAAGATACTAAACGTTTTGTCATTTAAGTGGGGGACCCCTCATAAATGGGGTAGTTCTCATTGACATAGATTTTAACGTTTTTATCGTTTAAGCGGATAAACTCATTAACAAATTTCGGAAGAGCTCTCATTCATTTTCAGAGGCTCATCCGGGGAGTAAGAAAAAGACTTGTAGACTAGATCCAGGAAGTCTTATGTCCAATATCATAAGAACATTGAACGGTCCTTTTTGATCCTCGGTTCTCTTGATGATCTCTATTCGAATATTACTCCCTTTTCTTGGCAAAGAGTCTTGGCAAAGAGTCAAGGAGTTCTTTTAAAAAGTCTGTTCATTAGAACGTGGACAGTCATTTTCCTTTCTTTCTCTCTTCCTCGTCGAGGAAAGATGTAGTAGAGAATTTGATGTTCAAAATTACTACAATACTTACGTAGTTTATCTTTGCGTCATTTTGCTAACGCATGGGTCAAGTCATATACGCATACGTATTTACCTCTGCGGATAGAAGCCGAAAGAACTGTTGTTCTAATGTATTTATTTGACACTCCCTTCAACCTTCCAAGAGTTTTCGGAGTAAGAACAACTCTTCAGGTATTGTTACGACAACACCAACTCAGCTTCTGTATTTAGCGAATTCTGTTTCGTTTAAATAGGCCTGCTTGAGAGTTTCCTTTTGCTCAATAATATCATACCTATTCCTTCGTAAAGGGAGTAGCTGGCAACTCAGGCAGATAGTATTCTGTTCACCATTGAAGCTTTCCTTCGAGGAAGACTTCTCCTTCACTCTCTTTGATAGAGATCGAAGGTGGTCGATCTCCAATCCTTATTTTGTTTTCTTGAAGGAAAGAATTTAGGATGGAGATCGTTGTTCAGAATCCTATAAATATACTACGTATATTAACCTCGCGACATGATTCTACTAAGCAGTTGAATTGTCCGAGGGGTAGGCGCATATCCTAGTTATTCTACGGATTGCGACTTAGACGAGAAGTATTCTAATTGAACTGCAACTCGGGGTTGCCTGCAACCTCCCAGGAGTTTGTTTCAATTTTATAGACTTATGGTTTTTTTTGTCACGACTACACCATTTCAACTTTTATATTTACCGAAATTCGTTTCGCCTAAATATAATTGCTCGAGCATATCTTTTATGCTCGGTGGTTCTAGCCGAACGCATTCCTTTGTGGAATATGGATTACCTGGCAACTCAGGATGACGAGTCAGCGGGAGCTCAGGCTCAGCTACTGCGTATTGAACTGCCTGATAGCAGCTCAGTATCAGCTGGGCAGCTCCGAGATGCACGGTTGTTTATGTCTCTCTCTCTCCCCTGCTTTGATTGACTACCGAACCGTATCTCTGCCCAACAATCATGGACTTAGGTCTCTGATTAACGGGGATTCTCGCAATTATGAAGGACCATCTACTGCTGTGACGATAGATTCCATCGCCTTCGATATTGCGAGAATTTTCAACAGAGATATCTCTTAGACTCTTTCATTTTACTGTTTACCGCACGGTAAACAGAAGTCTGTACAAGTCTCCCGCTGCATCGCACTGCGATAATGCGAATGATTTTGCAGACATCTGAGTTGTCTTTAAAATATCTCATATTCGTAGGTGTACAATTGTTCATTGTTCAACCCGAATTAAACAGATAATGTCAAAAGACATCGCCCTACTCTCCGACCTGACAGCTCTACTTCCAAATGTTCAGCCCATGAGAAGCAGTTCTTCAGGCGGCTCTTTCCCCTGTGTTTTCATTACTGAAGAACGCCCCGCTTTCATTGCAACTACGACTTCTCACCGGACAGCAATGAAATAGCGGTTAGCGTTTTCAGTCATTTGTAAGCACAGGTTCAGAATCTTGAGAATCCTTCTCTCGATTCGTCTGTGAAGACGTAGGTGCATTCAATATCTACCTTCGTCTTCAACGGTACATAGCGATAAGATCTTCAAGAGTAATGGCAGTCTCTTGGCCAAGGCAAAACAGTGCTGCCTATTTTCAGTGTTCAATCGGAGGAGGCCATTTCTGGAGATAGTGAAGGGAAATGACTGTTCTCCACCTCGACCTCTGTGAATTTCCTTATGGTTCTATCTTTCCGTCTGAAGTATGAGATAAGCTAGAAGTCCTAACTATTTGTAGAATATGCAAATATGTTGTTGACGGCCTCTAGGCTCAGAGATTCGGTTCTGTCAAACAACAAAGCTTCACGATCTTTGAGGTCCTGTGGAGATCTTGAAATTCTCTGGATCAAAGGTTCCGGCATGGAACTTAGACGTAGTCTGAGTTTCTGATGCCAAAAGCATTTCGAACCTATCCTTTCTGCGAACTTAATACACGTGACCAGAAAGGCTAATATTCTAACCGCTCTAGCCACGGCAAAGAGGGTGGGTTAGTGAGGTTTTAGCCATCATCAGAGGTTTTGGCTTTAAAGGACATAATGCGGTCTGTCCTCTAAGCCTTCCGTTCTTGATAAGAACGAAAACCTGTCTAACCCTTGACCCGAAGGCTTGGAGACCAAGGGTATGGCACAAATTATTGGGCAAGGGCATTAGAGAGTCCTGTGCCCTGTAGGGTCTCTCAAGTTTTTGTTTTATCTTTATAAAACTATAGAAAGTCAAGGTCAACGGACAATTTGCGGTGTTCCGTAAAAAGACCAGACTGGTTCATGTCCAAGAACACCCTGGCATTATAGCCAAGGAGTTCTTTTAAGAGGTCTATTCATTATGTTTGCATAAAGATTTGAGATTTTTTTCTTATATGAATGCTCAAGAGGTGAGGGCGCGGCCTCGGAAGCATTTCAACAGAGCATGACACTCAGTAACATCCTGAGTGCCAGCTTTAGCGAAGCAACTCTGTGTTCGCTTTCACACTCCCGACAATCTGCGGTGTTCCGTAAAAAGACCAGACTGGTTCATGTCCAAGAACACCCTGGCATTATAGCCAAGGAGTTCTTTTAAGAGGTCTCATTCATTATGTTTGCATAAAGATTTGAGATTTTTTCTTAATATGAATGCTCAAGAGGTGAGGGCGCGGCCTCGGAAGCATTTCAACAGAGCATGACACTCAGTAACATCCTGAGTGCCACGCTTTAGCGAAGCAACTATGTGTTCGCTTCACACTCCCGACGGGATGTGAAGACGACATTTCAGATCCGTAAGTCGCTAGGACCATACATATCCGAGATATATTATTGGGGGCAGGAAGCAACACGAATCCTATCCTATAGAAAAGGGATAGGTGTGCTTTTAACTTTGAAGGTTGGTCGCTTGAGGCGCGTTCCTTTTCTTTAGCCTAGAAGTTATGGAACTAACTTTGATAGGTTAGGTCAGGTGGTGGTTTTTAGCTTCTGTGCCCTCAGAAGTATGGTCATATGGTCTAGTCACATTGTGGTCACGTTACAGATATCTAGAGCGCACCAGCATTACAGGTCTCTACCTCGCTGGCACTCTAGTAACGCAGAAGCAGACTTTGGTGACAGTAATCATGAAGTCGGCTATGCTAACAGGTGAGGAACCAAGATGTATATCATCTACTTAATTTAGTTTCCCAAAAAATCCTATTCTGTCTCTTCCCACCATCCGAAGGTGGGATTCAGCTATATATATATCTGTCAGGTAAGTTTCATGAACAAAATGTTATTGTTATAATACAATTAAGTTTGTTCATACTTACCTGGCAGATATATATAATTAAAGTGCCCACCCACCTCCCCTCAGGAGACAGTGGCACTGATAAAATATGAATAGAAAATGGGAATAGTTCCTGATATCCGCCTCCCACGGCGGGAATGGGTACTACCACCTGGCCACCCACTGCGTGTGCCGCGAATTTTGAAATTCTGTCGGACCTTCAGAGAATACAGCTATATATATATCTGCCAGGTAAGTATGAACAAACTTAATTGTATTATAACAATAACATTTTTTTCTTGCTCAGCTAAGAAGGCTTCTAAAGAGATAGACGCTTGGCTTGCTGAAAAGAGGGAACAAGGCAAGACCTCTTTTTGTTTTCCACCTTCCCGAATCTCCAGGTGGAGATACTTGTCATATGAAACGAAAGAGGTTCCTTCCTTGGGTGTTTGTGCCTTAGCACAGGGAGATTTTTCTGGTCTTGCAGACACTCAGCTTTTTCTTCAGCAAAAATTTTGTTTTCTGCCTCAGAGTTGGCTCATCTTCTGAAAGGTATTTTTAAGGTATTTGAAGTTGTTCCTACACGATATACAAACCCTCGGTCCTATACATGAGGAAGTAATTCCTCATGTAAAGGACTTCAGGTTTGTATAGTTAGGAAAAATAGTTTATTTTCAAAAGTTGTGATTTGTTCCTACACGATATACAAACCCTCGGTCCTTTACATGAGGAAGTAATTCCTCGTGTAAAGGACCCCAGGTTTGTATATTTAGGAAAAATACAATTTACTTTAAAAAAATTGTGATTTTTCAACTTTGTTGATTGGTCTGTTGGCGCTCTGGCCCACAAGATGAGGTCTTGCCCTTCACTTTCGGAGAACCTCTTGGCAGGTTGGATGGGAGTCCTCTCGTGTGTCGATAAGGGAATTAGGGATGGTTCCCATGACTTGCTCTCTCGTTACATAATGGGAACGCTCAAGAAAAGGGAACTCCAGTGTTCCTACACGTCAAAGGGTGTTGCTTCCTCACAGAAATCAGCTCTATTATTCTCCCCCTTAGATAAAAGATACTTGTATTGTGCCGGGATTACACAAGCTAAAAACAAAAACTTGAAACACAAACACATGTACTCACCTCAGACTCAGGGTGAGGAGCTGTGCCGTTGTCCGCTAGATATATAGCTAGGCTAGGCTAATCATCATAACACAACACAATCAACCAAACAAGGACAACCACCACACAACAATTCAATAACTATACAACAAAAAAAGAATAACCCGACAAGTCAACACACCGCCTACAACATCAAGGAACCGCAACAACAACACTCAACACAGGCATAACAACCTTCAAATATACAATACCAACAATAATTCAGAACAACAGCTTCAAGAACCACAAAATAATTGACCATCAATAATACTGCTACCAAAAACCTCTGACAAGCACCGGCTCGGCTCTGCTCCCAGACTCACTCACTTCCCCCTCCCTATGCTTGCCACCGATATACCTGGCGAGCGCCACAACAGACACACGCTTACAACCGCCATTAATCCACTCCCATTTATTCCTCCACCAATATCTCTCTCTCTCTCTCTCTCTCTCTCTCTCTCTCTCTCTCTCTCTCTCTTTCACGCAACCCTCGGAGACGTTGCCAAATATAAACTACCATTACCACTTGACAACATCTCCCTACACTCACAACATCTCCCTACACTCACAACATCTCCCTACACTCACAACATCCACACTAAATCGCCTTTTGCAACACCCAAGGATGCTCGGATGCAGGCCCCCTGGATCTTGTTTGAGGACCCTCATACATTCTCTGTTACATTGCCATTCACTTCTTTCAAACCACTTTCTTTCAAACTCCCATTATCTCCCTCACTACTATCCTCCCAAATCTCATTCACTACTTCATCGATATCTTCTAGCTTTGGTCCCAACATCTCCCCTATTTCTGCTCCCAAACCACTCAGTTCATCCATACTTCTGTCAAACTCTTGCAAAGACTTATCCATCCTATCAACTACCTCATTACTACTAGTTTCCTTCCCACTGAGGTCTCACTTATCCCTGTTAACTCAAACCCACATACACTGTAAGTATCATTCATTCCCTCAAAGTCATCCGTATCACACGCTTTATCAACCATTTGCACCCTACCACTAAACCATGCCTTTCATGCTTCTCCCTTCCACTTCCTTTCTCTACACTCTTCCGCTTTCTTGCATACTCAACCAACACTAACTGTCGATCTCCCAGACCCATTTGTTCACTGACACTCGGCTCATACTTATTCACCCTCAACCATTCACTCACTGACACTCGGCTCATACTTATTCACCCTCAACCATTCACTCATCGCATTCTCCCAAACATACTGTCGCACACTAGAGGACCACCCAACTGAATCCCCTTAACACCTAGTTTCCCCGAATTCCCAGCCTGACTCATCCTCTTTTGCCTACACACAAACGCCACATGACCTTCCATTCCACATTCAGCACACTTTGCATGCTGTTCATTACACATTCTAGCATAATGCCCATTCTTCCCGCAATTACCGCAAATCATACTCACACAGGTACCCGACATCCACTCGCTATGTGCCCTACCTGTCCACACCTGTAACACTTAATACGTATCCTTATCTTCCTTACACTCAATCACCAGATGGCCCGTTTGCCCACACCCAAAGCACGCTCCTAAAGCCCACTGACACTCATTCTTCTTGTGTCGTGGCTTTCCACATCTGTAACACTGCTGCTCTCATTCACGACTAACTGATCCTACTCTTCCAACGCTTGGACTCCGATCTCTCTCAGGTTTTACTACACTTACATTACTTGCTATCACACTCCTATCAACCACTCGCTCTGCCATTCGCCTCGGCCCCTCTAAAACTGCCTTCCTATAGCTCTTAAACTCTGGTATACCCTCAGCTACTAAAGTCCTAACACTAACACTTCTACTCTCTTTCATACACCTATCTAATTAATTATCCTCTACTATTTCTAAAATGTCGTTCCACATCTACCTTTCATTTGTCCATCTCATTTTCTCCTTACTCTCAGGCAGTCGCCAACAACTTCCTCACTCATTTATCCCTTCGTCCCCAAACTTTTTCTTACCTAATGTTTCCAACCTAAACACATACATTGACGACAACCCACCAATATTCATTCTTGCCTCTTCAAAATCATGTTTTGTCCTATATCTAATGCTACTCTTTATCCTCTTCGCCTGTTCCACAATCCTGACTTTCACTCTCTCATAAGGCACATTCCTTACACTCATCATTGCCCCATATATATTCAACAAAAATCCTGTGAAAAAGTTACTCAACTCTCTTTCCCGGACACTCTTGTTATCCCCATATTTATCCCTTCGTCCCCAAACTTTTTCTTACCTAATGTTTCCAACCTAAACACATACATTGACGACAACCCACCAATATTCATTCTTGCCTCTTCAAAATCATGTTTTCATACATTCAACTTACCTGTCAGATATATACATAGCTATAGACTCCGTCGTTCCCGACAGAATTTCAAATTTCGCGGCACTCGCTACAGGTAGGTCAGGTGATCTACCGCCTGCTCTGGGTGGCAGGGCTAGGAACTATTCCCGTTTTCTAATCATAATCTCTCTGTCGCCGGCTGTATCAACATTGTTGTTACTGGTTCCTTCCTGACTAGAATTCGTTTTTCGCAAAGCTTTTGATCATCTCTCGCTGATATTTGGTGACGTACTTGGATCGGTTTGTTTGGCATTCGCTATCGTGGACTGTTTTTTGGACTTGGTTTTTGGATTTTGTGAATATGTCTGATTCTAGTGTTAGTTTCAGAGTGTGTGTGAATGAGGGCTGTAAGGTGAGGATTCCGAAAGCTTCGATAGATCCTCACACTAGTTGTAGAGGGTGTAGAATGGTGAATGTTCAATTGAGAATACGTGTAATGAGTGTGAGAATCTGAGTGCACAAGAGTGGAAGAATCTAACTTCTTACTTGAAGAAGTTAGAGAGAGATAGAGAGAGGAAGAAAACCATAGAAGGTCTGCCTCTCATGATTTACTTTCTAGCTCTGTAGCTTCTTCCTATGATGATAATGACCATTCTATTTCAGCCCGTTCACAAATGGCTAATCCCTCTAGTTCGGCTTCGGAAATAGCAGAACTTAGAGCTTCCCTTCAGAAAATGCAAGAAAAAGTCGCAGCATTGGAAGGTAAGGAAAGTGAATGTGGCAGTGATATTAGTGTCCCCCCAGTGTAGGGTGGGAGGGGGGTCTGGTCGTCTCTGCGACGCTCCCAGGCCTAGACCTCTTCCAAGCTCCCTGGCCCGGAGGAGAAGGAAAGTCGAAAGCCGTACGGGGGTTGTGGAGAATCCCCAACGATCAGGCGTCCCTTCGGCAGAATCGATCGTATCGACTGCTAAAGACCGCTATAAGAGGGTCCTACGAGAGTGCTTTTCGTCGTCGAGTTCGCCTTCTCCGAGAAGAGGGTGGAAGGAGTCGAATCTTTCCCGTCCTTTGAAGAGGAGTATGCAAGAGCCTGCCAGGCGCCAGGCGCCTGCTGAACATGAGATCAATTCGAGTCCCGAGCGCTTCTCGGAAGGAGGAGCGCCTTCGGTAGTAAGAGGGCGAGAATACAGTCAGGCTCTGGGACTGGAGGAGATCCTAGAGCGCCTTACAGATCTCCCTCTCCTATTTCGGAAGATTCCTCAACCAAGAAAATTTTGAAGAATATGCAAGAGCAATTAGCCTTGCTAGTAGGAACTCGTTATAAGGAGCCTACTCGTAAGAAGGATGATAGGCTTCCTATTAAAAGATCTAAAGAACTATCTCCTTCCAGGCGCGACGCATCCTTCAGGGGAGTTGTCGCACAGGCGGCCATCTCTGGGGGGGGCGGTGCGCTTGGCAGGCGAGAAGTAGGAAAGGAAGCCACTCCTGTCAAGAGTAGGGCGCCAACCAGAAGCCAAACTCCGAGTAGGCGTAACGAGCCAGGACAACATTCAAGATCTTCAATCAAGCGCCAAGAGCTGGATGAAGAAGAAGATCCTGTTAGGAGTAGAGCACTTATAAGACGGAAAGCGCCTACTAAACATCAGACGGATACTCCTCCCAAGCACAAGGAGTATTCTGAACTAAATACTCCTCCCAGGCACCGGGGGTATTCCGAAGATTATACTCCTCCCAGGCGCCAGGAGTATTCGGAACTTAATACTCCTACCAAACGCCAGGAGTATTCTGAACAAAATGCGCCTAATAAAGGCCATACTCCTCCCAGGCGCCAGGAGTTTTACGAAGCTTATACTCCTCCCAGGCGCCAGGAGTATGCGGAACTTAATACGCCTACCACGCGCCAGGAGTATTATGAAACATAATGCGCCTACGAGGCGCCAGGCGCCTGCTGAAAACCAGGAGTATTCGAGGCGCTTTGCGCCTGCCAGGCGCCAGGCGCCTGATGAAAATGCGCCTGCCAGGCGCCAGGCGCCTGATGAAAATGCGCCTGCCAGGCGCCAGGCGCCTGCTGAAAGCCAGGAGTATTCGAGGCGCTTTGCGCCTGCCAGGCGCCAGGAGGATCCCAAGCAAGCTACTCCTCCCAGGCGAGATACTCCTGCTGTACACCAGGCGCATTCCTCGTATGAACCTGACACTCGGAAGAGAGGAAGAGAAGAGTCAGTAGAAAGGAGAGAGCCTTCTCCTTCCGAGCCTCTTAACCCAGAAGATGCCTCGGAGGACGAAATGAAGGAAGGATCTTCTAATTATAAAGTCCTTTCGTCCCTTCTGTTGGAGGAATATGGAGACCTCTTTGACACCAGCTGCTCCCCTTCACCACGTTCGCAGTTTTCGAGCACGAAAACACTCAAGTCTTCCTCTTTCCTGAAAATGAAGCCTGCCATTTCTATGAGGAGAGCGCTACAATCTCTTGACTCCTGGTTCAAGAAGAAGAAGGAGTTAGGAAGGACGGTCTTTTGTATGCCTCCCGCCAAACTTACAGGGAGGAGAGGAATTTGGTACGAAACGGGAGAGGATATGGGATTGTCTCTGTCCGTTTCAGCCGAATCAGATTTCTCGAGTTTGGTGGATTCGTCTAGAAGGCACGCCTTGAATGCAGCGAAGGTTACATGGGGGCGGGGGCTTCGGAAACGGACCACCTCATCAAGGGTCTATTTCACACCTTAGAAGTTTTTAACTTCTTAGATTGGTCCCTTGGGGTTCTGGCCAAGAAATCTCAAGAAAATGAACAACTCGACCCAGAAACCCTGAATTGCATCCTAGCCTGCATCGATAAGGCTGTTCAGGATGGATCAGCTGAGGTATGCTCGCTTTATGGTGCAGGAATTTTAAAGAAAAGAGCGGTGCACAGTGCTTTCCTCACAAAGGCCGTCTCTCATTCGCAGAGAGCCGCCTTATTGTTTGCGCCTCTCTCTGAACACCTTTTTCCCTCGCAGTTGGTGAAGGACATCGCGCATTCTCTGACGGAGAAGGCCACCCAGGATCTCCTTAGACAATCATCAAGGAAGAGTAGGCCTGTGGCTAGTGAGGAGAAGAAAGTGGCTCGCCCAGCTCAGAAACAGCCCTTTCGAGGAGGTCTCCCAACTAGACCGATCGCCAGAAGGAAGTCAACCGATAAGAGGGGCAGGTCTTCCTTCCGTGCCTTTAAGAAAGGGAAGTGAGAGTTCTGTCCTCCAGACACCCGTAGGAGCCAGGCTACAGTATTTTGCGAAAGCCTGGGAAGACTTAGGAGCCAACACTTGGACAATGTCGATTATCAAGAAGGGGTATCGCATCCCATTCAAGGACATTCCTCCCTTGACAACATCTCCGAGGGAATTGTCCGCCAGGTACAGGGACCAGATGATGACGGACACTCTTCGTCAAATGGTGGAACAGATGTGGGAAAAAAGGGCAATAGAACTTGTACTGGATTGCAACTCCCCGGGGTTTTACAACCGCTTGTTCCTTGTAACAAAAGCCTCGGGGGGATGGAGACCGGTACTGGACGTAAGTGCGCTGAACAAATTTGTCGAACAACAGAAGTTCAGCATGGAAACGTCTGCCTCAGTCCTTGCAGCACTACGGCAAGGGGATTGGATGGTGTCCATAGACCTTCAGGACGCATACTTCCACATCCCGATCCACCATTCGTCGAGGAAGTACCTTCGATTTATGTTCGAAGGCAGAAATTATCAGTTCAGGGCCCTGTGTTTCGGCTGTCCACGGCTCCTCAAGTCTTCACAGACGTGATGAAAAATATAGCGAGACACCTACACTTGAAAGGGATAAATGTCTCAATGTACCTGGACGACTGGCTCATCAGAGCCAGGTCTCAAAAGTCAGGTTTGGAGGACCTGTTAATAACACTGGAGTTGACAAAGTCTTTGGGACTGATCGTGAACCTCGAGAAGTCTCAGATGATCCCCAGCCAGAACGATGGTTTATCTGGGGATTCAGATGGATTCTCGGGGTTTTCGAGCTTTTCCATCGCAAGAGAGACTAAAGAAAGGCTGTGCCACAGTATCGAACTTTCTAGGGAAAGAGCGCACTTCGGCGAGGGAATGGCTGAGCCTTCTGGGAACCCTTTCCTCGCTCGAACAGTTCTTTCTCCTAGGGAGATTACATCTTCGACCGCTTCAGTTCTTCCTAAGAGAAGTTGGAGTTGGAAGACAGGTCAGCTATCGGATACGTTTCCAATATCGGAAGAAATAAAACATCATTTGAAGTGGTGGTTGCTTCCACTAAAGGAAAACAAAGGATGTCCCTGCAAGTACGGAACCCAAGCCTGACATTGTTTTCAGACGCCTCGGAGGCGGGCTGGGGTGCAACATTGGGACCCAGAGAAGTGTCAGGCACCTGGTCGGCAGAACAGGTGTCATGGCACATAAATTGCAAAGAGCTCTTAGCAATTCACCTGGCGCTAAAGAGCTTCGAACACTTAGTCAGAGGCAAAGTCGTGCAGATAAATTCGGACAATACGACAGCTCTGGCTTATGTCAAGAAGCAAGGAGGGACGCACTCTTTGCTCTGTACGAGCTGGCACGGGATCTACTGATTTGGGCGAACCAAAGGAAGGTAATTCTTCTAACAAGGTTTGTTCAAGGGGAGAGGAATGTGAGAGCGGACAGACTGAGCAGGAGATTCCAGGTCCTTCCCACAGAATGGACACTCCACTCAGAAGTCTGTCAGAGCCTGTGGCGCCTTTGGGGGAAGCCTCAAATAGATCTTTTCGCCACATTCCTCTCCAAAAGGATAGATACATTTTGTGCCCTGGTGGAGGATCCCCGGGCTTATGCAACAGACGCCTTTCTCCTGGACTGGTCAGGAATAGACGTTTACGCTTTTCCCCCGTTCAAGATTCTGGGGGAAGTAGTCAGAAAATTCGTGGCATCCGAAGGAACCAAGATGACTCTGATCGCTCCGTATTGGCCAGCTCAAATCTGGTTCACAGAGGTGATGGAATGGACAGTGGACTTCCCCAGATCTCTTCCAAACAGAATAGATCTGCTCAAACAACCCCACTTCGAGAGGTACCATCAAAATCTACCCGCTCTTGCTCTGACTGCCTTTCGACTATCGAAAGACTCGTCAGAGCGAGGGGGTTTTCTCGCCAGGCAGCAAATGCAATTGCTAGAGCCCGCAGATCATCTACGAGACGAGTGTACCAATCGAAGTGGGAAGTTTTCAGAAACTGGTGTAGGTCGAAGAAGCTGTCCTCTTCCAGTACCTCTGTGACCGAAATTGCAGATTTCCTTCTGTTTCTTAGACAAAAGTCGCATCTCTCGGTACCGACTATTAAGGGGTACAGGAGTATGCTCTCAGCAGTCTTTAGAAACAGAGGATTAGATCTAACGAATGACAAGGATTTGCACGACCTCATTCGTTCATTCGAAACATCTAAATCACTTGTACCTAAGGTTCCAAGCTGGAACTTAGATGTAGTTCTTAAATTTCTTTCATCAGATGAATTCGAACCACTTCACACTGCTTCGTTCCGTAATATCACTAGAAAGTGTTTGTTTCTGATCTCTCTTGCAACGGCAAAAAGAATCAGTGAGTTGCACGCCCTTGAATCAAGAGTTGGCTTCAAAGGAGACTCAGCAATTTGTTCATTTCAACCCCTTTTTCTGGCCAAAAATGAGAACCCTTCGAATCCCTGGCCCAGGAGCTTCGAAGTTAAAGGACTTTCTAGCTTGGTGGGCAGAGAGGAGGCGAAAGATCCCTGTGCCCAGTTAGAGCTCTAAAATTTTATCTGGACAGGAAGAAAGCAGTTTGGGGGGTTCGCAGAAAAGTCTTTGGTGCTCAGTGAAAGACCCCAAGAGAGCAATGTCCAAGAACGCATTAGCCTTCTTTGTGAGAAGTGTTATCACAGAAGCTCATAAGAAGTGTCCAGATGATTCGTTTAATCTCCTAAGAGTGGGAGCCCACGAAGTTAGAGCAATCGCAACCTCGGTGGCGTTCCAAAGAAATATGTCACTAAAGAGCATTTTGGACACAACTTATTGGAGATGCAACTCTGTGTTTGCATCCCATTATTTAAAAGACGTGCGAGTGACGTATGATAAATGTTTTTCGTTAGGTCCGTTTGTGTCAGCACAAACGGTTCTGGGTAAAGGAGAAAGCACCAATCCTTAAAATTATGTACGTAACCCTCTTGTCGGATGTGTTCTCGGGTTTTCGGTGTATGGGAGTGTCAGTTGTCGCACAGGCGGCCTTCACTTCTCTTCATTTGAAAATCGAGTGACATCTGACTATTAGAGGGGTACAAAAATTTCGTTATTTTTGTATGTATGAGTTTCGAGTTTGTGGTTGCTTGCAAAGAGTTTGGGGATAACTCTAGGCAATCTTAGAACTAACACGGGTTAGGATCGGGTGATCGGGATTGGTTGTGTGCTCCTTAAATTAGTGCGTGTTGTCATATAAGCGGATGTGCTCCCATTGACAAACGCCAGTTAGGATTTCTGTCGAGTAAGTGGGAAAGAGACCCCATCGACAGATCCACAAGAACTCTTGGCCACAGATCACTATCTCGCTAAGGCTCTTGAGATGAAGCAGACTCCTGGGCAGTAGCCACGAAGTCTTCCATCTAAAAAGGTAGGAACTAAGGTTTATTAATACCTACAACATATGTTGTTTACCTGTCTAGTCAGTTAGTTAGCTGTCTCTTGCCCTCCACCAAAGGGTGTCAATCAGCTATGTATATATCTGACAGGTAAGTTGAATGTATGAAATGACATTGTTATGATACAATAAAGTTTCATACATACTTACCTGGCAGATATATACAATTGAAGACCCACCCAGCCTCCCCGCAGGAGACAGGTGGAAGAGAGATTATGATTAGAAAACGGGAATAGTTCCTAGCCCTGCCACCCAGAGCAGGGCGGTAGATCACCTGACCTACCTGTAGCGAGTGCCGCGAAATTTGAAATTCTGTCGGGAACGACGGAGTCTATAGCTATGTATATATCTGCCAGGTAAGTATGTATGAAACTTTATTGTCATCATAACAATGTCATTTTGTCCTATATCTAATGCTACTCTTTATCCTCTTTGCCTGTTCCACAATCCTGACTTTCACTCTCTCATAAGGCACATTCCTTACACTCATCATTACCCCATATATATTCAACAAAAATCCTGTGAAAAAGTTACTCAACTCTCTTTCCCAGACACTCTTGTTATCCCCATATTTAGCCACACAATACTTCTCATATTCATTAAACAAGTCCCCTATGTCCCTACTACCATATTCCTCGTATTGTGCACATCGGGGTATCTCTCATATACAAAGCCTTTTGTACTTCCTGCTCACTCTCACTTTCGCTACTTCCATTCTTATCCCTCTTAACCTCGTCCAAATACAACGAATCAACTTCCATACTAACATCCATGTTCTTGATTACGCTCTTCTTACCCTTCTTTCTACCTACCCATTTCCACTCACTTTTATCTAAATCACACTCAGCCCTTTCCCCAACGTATTCAGTCCTGATCTCATCCTGTCCGACATTCTTACTAACCCTCTTTCCCTCAGCCCCTTTCTTGTTCTTGTCCTCAGGTTTATCCTTATCCTATGTCTTCCAATTCTTTCCCTTACTTATCACAGCCAAATCGCCATCATCACTCTTACTCTAATTCACTTGTTCTTTCACTTTTTTAATTGCTCCTGGCCCATCACAAGACCCAGTAGGCCTACCTCCTACTGCTCCCTCTCTCACGAATCCCTTCATCATCTCCTGCACTGCATTCATCATTACTCTGAATTTTTCATCCATTTTCTCAACCATTCTCTCTTCCGCTCTTTTCACCACCTTTCAATTCCACTTTTGCACTCCTTAGCATTCCCTCATTTCCTCTAACTCGTTCTTCAGCCTCCCGAAACCTCTCATTCTCCACTCCCAGTCGTCCTCTCACTTCTCTCTCTGGCCTCAACAACTCCTTCAGCCTCTCCACTAAAGTCAAACCTTCCATATTCACTTTCTTCACCAATCATACAACCCACCACACCAATCGTCCTGCAGCTGCCACTCCAGCAGCCCCACGTTGAGCACCAAAAAATAATGTGACAGGATTACACAAGCTAAAAGACACAAAACTTAAAACACAAACATATGTACTCACCTCAGACTCAGGGTGAGGAGCTGCGCCGCTGTCTGCTAGATATATAGCTAGGCTAGGCTAGGCTAGGCTAGCTATCATAACATAACATAACACAATCATCCAAACAAGGACAACAACCACACAACAATTCAATAACTATACAACAAAAGACCACTGCACAAATAATCACTATCCATACCAAAAAACAATATCCCAACAAGTCAACACACTGCCTACAACATCAAGGAACCACAACACCACCACTCAACTCAAAACTCCAACAACTCATCTATAACCCAACAGAACTCACAAGCACAACAAACTCAACAACAAGAGGCACTACAACCTTCAAACATACAGCACCAACAATAATTCAAACAGCTTCAAGAACCACAAAATAACTGACTATCAATAATACTGCTACCAAAATGCTCTGACTAACACCGGCTCTGCTCCCAGACTCGCTCACTTCCCCCGACGCTCGTAACTGACTACAACATCAAGGAACCACACCACCACCACTCAACTCAAAACTCAACAACTCGTCTACAACCGAACAGAACTCACAAGCACAACAAACTCAACAACAAGAGGCACTACAACCTTCAAACATACAGCACCAACAATAATTAAAACAACAGCTTCAAGAACCACAAAATAACTGACTATCAATAATACTGCTACCAAAATACTCTGACTAACACCAGCTCTGCTCCCAGACTCGCTCACTTCCCCCAACGCTCATAACTGGCACTTGCCACTGATATACATGGCGAGAGCCACAACAGATATGTTTATGACCACCATTAAACCACTCCCATTTATTCCTCCACCAATTCTCTCTCTCTCTCTCTCTCTCTCTCTCTCTCTCTCTCTCTCTCTCTCTCTCTCTCTCTCTCTCTCTCTCTTTTTCACGCAACCCTTGGAGACATTTCCAAATATAAACTACCATTATCACTTCTTTATAGTATCATGAAGCCACAGTTTTAGGAGTTGTTTCAGATGTGGAGAAGAAATGTACTCAGGATCTCCCGGCTCAGTCTTCCAAAAGACGGAGAAATCCTCCAGCAATGGTTGCGAGACAACCGCTCCCCTCAAAGGCCAGTCCTTTCAGGCCAGACAGAGATCCCTTGCAAAATCAAGAGGAAGTACTAGGAACTTGTCTAAATCCATCAAAAAACGTCTTCGAGTGGCTCCTCTAGAAAGTGAGGATGCTGTTCGCCACACGAGTATACGAACTAGACGAAGTAACTTCTCTTATAAGAAAGGGAGCAGTAGAACTCGTTCAAGATAGTTACTCTCCGGGATTTTACAATCCTCCCTTTGTAGTCCCCAAGTCATCAGGGGGCTGGAGGCCTGTCCTGGATGTCAGCTCCTTGAATGTCTTCATTGCAAAGACGAAGTTCAAGATAGAAACAAACCAAACAATCCTGTTGTCCAGTGAGAAACCTGTCTTCCTCTACCATCAAGGGCTATATGTCCATGTTAGCATCGGTGTTCTGCCACAGACGTTTGGACTTGTCTTCCAACCCAGACATCTCTGATGTCATTAGATTGTTTGATACTTCTTTATCTTAAAGATTCTCCCATGGTGCCTTGGAATCTGGATATTGTGTTAAGGTGGTTGTCTGGGCCTTGTTTTGAACCTATGTATGAACTTAGTCCGAAGGACTTGACTAGAAAAACTCTCATCCTAGTGTCCTTAATGACTGTTAAAGGGTCAGTGAGTCATGCACTTGATAAGTAAATGGGCTTTTCCAAAGGGAATGCTATTTGTTCATATTCCTTGGGGTTTCTAGCCAAGAACGAGTCTCCCTCTAACCCCTGCCCTCGCTCTTTTTCAATCCCTAGTTTGACAGAAGTCCTGGGTAATGATGACGAGGAAAAGACTTTGTGCCCAGTGAGGTCCTTAAAGTACTACCTTCACAGAACTAAGACATTCATGGAGATTTTGGCAATCTTTGGTGTTCTGTATAAAACCCTCCAGACTTAAGAGACGTCATCCAAGAAGCACATTCTTCAGTTAAAGAAGATGCTCTCCCAGTCTGCAAGGCTAAAGCTCATGAAATTAGCTGTAGCCACATCTCTGGCTTTTAAGAGAAATTTATCTGTTACTTCTATTATTAATTCTACATTTTGGAAATGCAAATCCGTGTTTGCATCACAGTGCCTCCATGAGATTGAAACGGTGTATGAAGACTGCAGTACCCTGGGTCCATTTCTTGCAGCAGATGTGGTATTGGAAAAAGAAGTGTAGGAAGCAACCCTTCCTAAAATATTTTTTTCTCCTTGACACAAGGAGTGAGGTTTTATGGGAAGCCTGAAGGTATGAAGTACCTGGAGTACCCCTCAGTCCTTTGATAGGGTAGTGGTGGTTATTTTATTATTTTGGTTATAGGTAGCAATCTTTTCTGGTGATATGTTGGTTCTGAGACCTGGGCAGGGGCAATTACTTTTGATCCTTTGTTAGCCATTGGAATTGTCCTTTGCTACAAAGGTCCCACTATGTAATAGCCACTACGAGGCTTTACCACCATGCCATTACATGATAAGATGAGTGGCAACCAGAGGCAGTATTTTTCCTGCTACAACACTCTTATCAGGTAAGGAATCAAAAAACATTTTAACTAATGTTGGCAAAGTTTTTCTATTCTTGGTCTGTATTTTTATGAATCTGAAGTAGAATTATCCATGCTTCCCTCCTTCCCGCAATGTGGGGATCAGCTATATAATTACTGAGGAGGTTGTATAATTAAAAATGACATTTTTATGATAAAGTTTTAATTATACTTACCCAGTAATTATATACTCGGAGCCCACCCTCCGTCCCCTAGCATTGATTCCTGTTAATGAGCTTAAACAAACTGATCTCTTTACTGTGTTGTTCCTCTCTCTTGCCCCAAAAGTGGGCAGGGCACTGTTACCTAACCAAGGTAAATAGATAGATAGCGCAACCCACGAATTTTGGGATTTTAACTGCTGGCAAGTGAAACTCTTAGCTATATAATTACTGGGTAAGTATAATTAAAACTTTATTTTATCATAAAAATGTCATATTTTTTATGAAATTGATAAAAAAAAAATAGGAATTTGTGGATATTTCTCATAGAAAAATACCACCAATAGGTGAAATCCCCACAAATAATGGGGGGATATGTTCCAGAGAGAAATTCCCACATGCGCGAGTCCGCGAATCCAGAGAACGTAAATACAGGGACCCACTGTAGTACAGTATACTGGTATACTAAATATTAATGTACAGTATTTGTTTTGATAATTCATATAGAAGATAAAATATTCACTTGTCACTTTATATTTCAGGTAAAGCTCGTCGTCTGAAACAGGCAAAGGATGAAGCACAGTCAGAAATTGAAAAATTTAGACAAGAACGAGAGCGACAGTTCAAAGAGTATGAAGCAAAGGTACATATTACTTTCCTGTTGTTTTAAGTTGGACTGTGCTATGTGGGAAAGACAAACTTAGTTTTATTTGTTTTTGCTGTGCCAGCCCCCCCCTTTTTTTTTTTATAATTTATGTCCTTTTTGACATTTAATTTAAAGCAATAACTCAGTTACTATTTCTTTTGTGTTTGCTTTTATCTACATACGTACTTTAAACCTATGCTTGTGAAGCTTAAGTTACTGTTTAATACTGTATCTGCAGTTTCTTTTGCTCCTTTCAGTGTTTTATTTTGATAGCTAACCATTTGGTAGTTATGTACATTAATTTTGTACAGTAGATTTTATGGTACAAGAAGTGCTGTATAAATTTAAGGAACCCCTGTAAAAGGCCAAGATTTTTCTTTGAGCTTTTAAGTAGAACATTGGATCCCAACATAAATTAATCTATATATTGTTAATGATGGTATGCATGCACTGAATTTTTTATCAAAAGACTTAAGACTTTCTTGTAGTTTTCTCAAATGTACATGAAATTTATTTTTTAATTATGAGATTTACCCAGTAATTATATAGCTAAGAGTTTCACACGCCCAGCAGGTAAATTTTGAGATTTGAGGGTCGTGGTAATTTTCTGTTTTGTTTTGGCTAGGTAACAATGCCCCACCCACTTCTGGGGAAAGAGAGGAACCACTCGACAAAGACCTCAGTTTGCTTGTGCCGGTTGATGGCTATAGACTGGTTGTCTGCTGCAGTTAATTCTGGAATTTTTAACTTTTCCTTTTGTTTACACTGCAATTGGTGAAGTATTTTTCATTGTGTTGGCCGATTCGCCTTATGATGCACATACTTTGTGTTTGGCTTGCCATGGACAATTATGTTCTTTGGATTTAAGAAGTAATGAGAGTTTTGACTGGGATGAAAGAACTTGGAGGAACTTAAGTCTCTTTTTAAGAAAATTAGATAGAGGTAGAAAGAGAGAGGCTTCAGCTAGAGCTAATTCAAAATTAGCTAGTCAGAGATCGTCGGATTTTAAATTTAATGAACGTGTTAATGTTATTTCTCTAGCCCCATTTCCCAGTTCTCTTGCCATACTACCTTTTTAAGTTTCAGGCTTCCACACTAATGATCCCAATACTATGGTCAGCCTCAAAGAAAAGCTTGAAAAGTGCTTTTTGATGTTAGTGCTGATGATAGAGCAGCTTGGTTCATTAGTGGAAGTCCTGATGGACAAAGCTAAAAGTAATACTGGTGCGGTGTTAGTAGAAGATGTGGCTGTTTGTTACATCAGCTCTCCTAGGCAAAGGTCACTGGCATACTCTGCAGGCTAATGGCTATAGACTGGTTGTTGGCCGCAGTTAATTCTGGAATTTTTTAAGTTTCCTTTTGTTTACACTGCAATTGGTGAAGTATTTTTCATTGCATTGGCCGATTCAGTGACATCTAGTTAGTATTAGGTTCTTGTTATTTAGAAAACTTGATAGTTATTGACTTCTTTTACCAACTTGGCTCTGTTTGCGACATGTCGAACTCTGTTTCTAACAAAAAGTATTGCACGAAAGGATGTACAGTGGTCCCCTTGTATTCATGGGGGATGTGTACCAGACCCCCCCACGAATATTTCAAATTCGCAAATAGTTGGGACCCTAATAAAAATGCTGAAAACAGCCTATTTTGTTTGTTAAAACTCAAGAAAAACCCACTAAAAATGTTTATACATGGTTTTTGAAAAATTTTATCACAAAATGCATTCTATGATGAAATTAATATAAAAAAACAGGAATTTCTGGGTATTTCTCATAGAAAAATGCTGCGAATAGGCAAATCTTCTGTGAATAATTCCCAAGAGAAATCTGCGAATGCGTGAATCCAAGAATCTGGAGAACGCAAATACTGGGGGTCCACTGTGATACTAGGTTGACCAAAGAGTCTTATGATGCACAGACTTTGTGTTTGGCTTGCTGTGGACAAGTATGTTCTTTGGATTTAAGATGTAATGAGTATGTTGATTGGGATGAGAGAACTTATTTTAAGAAAATTAGATAGAGATAGAAAGAGAAAGGTTTCATCTAGAGCTAATTCAAAATCACTTAGTCAGGGATAGTCAGATTTTAATTCGGAATAGCGTGTTCCTGTTATTTTTCTAGCCCCATTTCCCAGATCTCTTGCTGTACTACTTTCTCAAGTTTCAAGCTACCACCTTTCAGGCTCCCAAACTTCCAATCCCAACACTATGACCAGCCTCAAAAAAAGCTTGAAAAGTGCTTTTTGCTGTTAGTGCAGTTGATAGAGCAGCTTGGTTCATTAGTGAAAGTCCTGATGGACAAAGCTAAAAGTAATATTAATAAACATTACCTTAATATAATTTATCTAGCCCTAAATCCCCCAAAACCCCACCAAAATTGACCACATTGGCAACCCTGTTACCTCCTATTCTGTCCACCAGTTGGCAACACTGCCGTTGACAGTTACAAAACCTTCCTGGAAAATCAGTAGTTAACGAGCGCCTGTGCTGTTTACATCACGGCTGCTCTTTATAAATTTTCTAAACCTTTTTGTGCTTTTAAAGCTCTCATTAATTGTTAATGCGACTTTATGTTAATTTCCACTCACGTATTAATCCAAGAAATAGTGAATTAACTTTTATTTCTATTGTGGTATTTATTTTATATTACAAACTTCTGAGCGACTCGGAATTACGTGACCTGTCCAACAGTCCAATGGATTGCCAAGATAATTCGATGCTTCCTTCTGCCTGCAACATCAGGAATTGCCTGGCTTGTGGGACAAGGATGAGTAGCAGGGAGTATGAACCCCATGACTTTTGTAGCTCTTGTCGTGGACAGGTTTGTGACATGACTTCTCGTTGAGACTTATGTAAGCCTTGGTCTGATGAAGACATGACGACTTATATGAAACATCAAAGAATCTTGCAGCGTAAAAGATTGATTAAGGAGAAAAAGAAATCGGTAGCTAGATCTGTATCTAGTGATTTCCTTGACGTGTGCGCCCTTGGTTCTAGCTCTTCGGTTTCGGTATCATGTGATTCAGATTCCGAATTAATTGATGCTTTGCCACCTGTACAACCGTTAAATAGTGAAGTAATTTCTGATGTTGATTCAAAGTTTTTGGCGATGGAAACCAGTTGGAAACAGAAATTTGAAAAATTACAGCTTAGTTTAGATAAGAGACATTTCAGCCAATTTTAGCAAGCTGTCAGAGAATTTTGAAGAAGCTTTTACTAGAATGTCTAACACACTTTTAGATTCATTTTCAGCTCCTCGTCAGGTACCTGTCGACAGCACCATGGGTAATGGTGCGACAGATACCCCGGCTTGTGAACCCTGTCGTGGCGAAGACCTACAGGGGATCTGGGCCGGGCAGGTGCCTGACGATTCTTTACCCAATGTGTTCCCTGTTAGTCCCGTAACAGTGCCAAAGGGCGCTTATTTAGGAGAAGGGGGAGGGATATTAGTGTTAGACCTAAGATAGCTAGTCGTCAGGATCTTACTTCAGGGGAAGTTTCTCAGTTAGGATCTGACAGTGATGATGATGATGTGGATTTGTGTGATATTGATGTTTCCTTGAACAGTGGTCATGATGTCGAGTTCAAGAAACTTTTTTATTTAATTTTGAGTTTTCTTCCTCAGGCGAGGCCTAAAGAGCAGAAGCAGCCTCTGCCTCGTTGTATTACAGAAGGGATTTTTCTTGAAAGTCCTTCCCGGTCGCAAGAATTTTTACATTTTCCCTTTGCTCAGAGGTTTGCGAGAGTGAGGGTGGACGTCGCCGCTAAACTTTCAAGTGTGATTGGGGAAGGGAAGAGGAAGCTCTCTTCTCTTCTATGACACTGGAGAGGTGTTTATCAGGTGGCGGATGATACTTCATGCTCTCGACCCCCCAAACCAAATCCTGATTTTGTCCGACTTTCGGGTCAACCTTTACTTTCCAAGGCTTCGGTCTCTGTCTCAATCGAAGACTTTATTGCCATGGAGTCTGTTATGAGCTCCTTACAAGAAGCTCAATCCTTCAATATGTGGGTCCTCGGACGTATTTTAATGTATATCAAGGACTCCGGGTTTGTTCCTCCCGATGCTCCTATTTTTGAGAAATTCTGCTCGTCTATTTCAATCGCTTCTGTACATCAGAACAAGCTTGCCGCTTCAATGCAGGCCTTTCTTGTTTCTCTAAGGCGTAACCTGTATTTGTCGCAGTTACCCCCCTCTGTATGGGAGATTCAGAGAAACCGTTTATTGTCCTCTTCTCCTTTTGGCAATTCCCTAATTGATATGTTGCTCTCTGAGGTTTTAAAGGAACATCAAGGTGATGCCTCTTCCCAAGCTCACTGGGCCTTATCAAGAGCTTTTTCCTCTGGTCTTCCTCCTGTTCCTTCAAGGAGTAAGCATAAGTTTAGTGCCAGATCCATACCTTCTGCTCCAGCCCAACAACCTCCTTCTGACTCATTTTTCCAGAGTACATTTCAGGTTTCTGGTGCCTCAGCTTCCTCCTCTGGTGTTCACCCTTTGAAATGTGGGAGAGGTTCTTGGCGAGGTTCTAGGGCAGAGGAAGAGCTCAGCCTCCAGGAGGACCTCCTTCTTCCTTGTCTCTGCGTAAGAATTTTCGGAAGTAGGAGTCATTACCTCGCCCGGAGACTGCAGTAGGAGCTTGTCTCTCTCGCCATTGGTCAGCTTGGCAGGAGAGAGCAGTGGATGCTTGAGTAGTGGAGGTCCTGAAGGTAGGTTACGAGATCCCTTTTGTTTCTTGACCTCCACTTTACAATCGTCCTCTCGAGTTCAGCAGTTATTCCCCTCACTCAATCAGGGGTCAAGCCTTGGAGAATGAGCTTTCGGCCCTTTTGGAGAAGGATGCCTTAGAGCGAGCTCCTCCTTCTCCCAGGTTTTACTCACGGGTGTTTGTAGTTCTCAAGGCCTCGGGTACCTGGCGCCCCATCATAGATCTTTCGGTCTTGAACAAGTTCATTCTAAAGTCCAAGTTCCGGATGGAGACGGTTCAGACTGTTCTTTCATCCGTCAGGATGGGGGACTGGATGATTTCCATCGATCTGCAGGATGCTTATCTGCAAATCCCCTTCCATCCGAAGAGCAGACCTTTCCTTCAGTTTTTCACGGACTCGGGAGTTTTCCAGTTCAAGACCCTTTGTTTCGGCCTCACCACTGCTCCACAGGTCTTTTCTCGGGTGATGGCTCCTTTGTTTCGGCCTCACCACTGCTCCACAGGTCTTTTCTCGGGTGATGGCTCCTGTTTTGGCAATTCTGCATCAGTTAAATGTAAGGATGCTTCAGTATCTGGACGATTGGCTAGTCCAGGCCGAATCTCTAGAGAAATGTCTCCGGTCGAGGGAGTTAGTTTTGTCTCTTTGTGTCGAGTTGGGCATTCGTGTCAACTTCAACAAGTCCAGTCTGATCCCTTGCCAGATCATGACTTATCTGGGGATTGTTTTGAATTCCCAGAATTTGAGGGCTTCTCCCGCTCAGAAACGGATAGACAAGCTTCTAAGTATGGTCAAAGAATTTTTGTCCTCCGTAATGCAGCCAGTTTCTCTTTAGAGGACTCTCCTGGGCCATTTGTCATCCCTCATCCAACTGGTTCCCGGAGGTCATCTCAGAATGAGATCCCTTCAGTTGACACTTCGCCAGTCATGGGATTTCGTGTCCAAGGACACGATAGTCACCTCCTCTCCACAATGTCGGAAGGATCTTCGTAGGTGGATGCAAGTTCACCCCTCAAGTCAGGGACGTCTCTTCTCTCAGTTCCGCCGGACCTAATGTTTTGGTCAGACGCCTCGGATCAAGGTTGGGGCGTGCACCTGGGCTCCGAAGCCTCTTCGGACCTTCAGAGGAAGAGAGGATCATGTCAATAAATTGGAGGGAACTAAGGGCAGTGTATCTAGGTCTTCTTTCATTTCTGGATCAACTGTTGAAGTGGGTTGTCGCGATCTTCGTCGACAGCACCACAGCACTCTCATACTTAAGAAACCAAGGTGGCACACAGTCGAACCTTCTCACTCAAGAAGCCCGATCAATCCTGTGTTGGGCAGAAGTCGGGGATTACGTTGGTCCCTCAGTTTATCCTGGGCCATCACAATGTCTTAGCAGACGCCTTGTCGAGACCGAACGAAGAATTGGCCTGTCACAGTCGATCTGTTTGCCACCCCACTGAATTTTCGGTGCCAGATGTTCTTCGCCCCGTACCAGACTCCTCAGAGTGCCAGGACAGATGCTCTTTTGCAGGACTGGGAGGGCCTTCAAGCTTATGCATTTCCTCCATTCGCTCTGGTGAGGTCAGTCCTCAACAAAGTGAGGGCAACCAATCATCAGGATCTCGCCTTGATCGCCCCCTTCTGGCCACAGAAGTGGTTTCCTGACCTACTGGAAGCACTGGTGGAGCCCCCCATTCGTCTGACAGAGAGACCAGATCTTCTCAAACAACCCCATTTTCATCGGTTCCATCAGAGGCTCCACATGCTTCATCTTCATGCCTGGAGACTGTCAGGAGATTCTCCAAGCACGAAGGGTTCTCCTCCAGAGTGGCGTGACAGTTGGCTCTTGCCAGACGGCAATCAACCAGAGTAAATTATCAGGCTAAATGGTTGGTTTACAGATGTTGATGTAAGTCTCAAAGACATTCAATTTCTAGACCTTCCTTACCGAAAGTAGCGGAGTTTTTAGTTCATTTACATCATGACAGGGCCCTGTCACCTTTGTGCATTAAGGGTTATAGGTCGATGCTTTCCTGTGTTTTTAAGGCGAGGCTACCTGAAATCTCTTCATCTTATGTCATTAGAGATTTAATTCGATCCTTTTCCCTATCTCGACCCAGTCCGCAGTGTTCTCCTCCGACATGGGACGTTAATAAAGTCCTTCAAGTCTTAAGGTTCCCTCTGTTTGAGCCTCTGAATACGGACAATTTTAGGGACCTCTCTTCTAAGACACTCTTCCTTGTCTCGCTGGCTACAGCCAAGAGAGTGGGTGAACTGCAAGCACACACTTTTATGGTTGCCAGATCTGGACAAGACATGATTTTGTCATACCTTCCCGAATTTGTCGCAAAGACTGAGTCGTCTGATAATGCCATTCCCAGGTCTTTCATTCTGAAGTCGCTGGTCGACTTTGTCGGTAATTTAAATGAAGAATTACAGTGGTCCCCCCGTATTCGCGGGGGATGCGTACCAGACCCCCCCGTGAATAGTTAGAACCAGCGAATGTTTGGAACCCCTATAAAAATGCTAAAAACAGCCTATTTTGTTAGTTAAAACTCAAGAAAAATCCACTAAAAATTTTCCTACATGGTTTTTTTAATAGTTTTATCACAAAAAGTGCATTTTATGATGAAATTCATAAAAAGACCAGGAATTTGTGGATATTTATCATAGAAAAATACCGCGAATTTTCCGCGAATAATGCAGGGAAACGTTCCCGAGAGAAATCCGCAAATGTGTGAGTCCGCGAATCTGGAGAACGCGAATACGGGGGGGTCCACTGTAGTTCTTTGCACATGCTATTTACGCCGCACGAAGGACATTCAGGGTCGTCCCCATCATTTGTTTGTTTCACCCCGAAATGTCAAGAGACCTATATCAAAGAATGGTGTATCCTTTTTTCTCAGAAATCTTATTGTTAAAACTGGTGGTTCAGCTGCCTGTGAAGGCCAGACGCCAAGAGCACACAGTATTAGAGCAGTTGCTACATCAGTAGCTTTTATGAAGAAAGTCTCAGTTGCCAAGGTGCTTGAGGCAGTGACTTGGCGTTCTAATTCTGCTTTTGCCTCTCTTTACTTGAGGGATATTTCTCTAGTTCTAGGCGACCTTCGTTCTTTGGGCCCATTGGTGATGGCAGGACAGGTCGTCAGACAGGAGAATTAGGTAGTCATCCGGTTTTACGTTTGGTTGCTACCTGTATATTATTTTTATTGAACCAAACAAAAACTTCTTTCAGTTTTCTTCTGAAGATTGAAAAAGAAACCCACAAAATTACTTTGTAACTTGTTTACAAAGAGTGTGGAGTAAAACTAAATGTAAATACTTAGAAGTAAACAAGTTACAAAGTGATTTTGTGGGTTTATTTTTTTCTCTTTTTTCATTATTTTTATTATTTTTTTTTATATATATTTTTTGTATTTTGTTTTTGCATTATAACTTCTGGCAGTTTTTGGTTTAGTTATAATGGGAATTAGGGAGTTTGGTATTTAGGTGTTGATGACAAGGACTGGCTGCTTGACAACTCATGCTGCTTCCATTGTCAGTCTGACATGGGACTAGCCACTGGGTTGTTGGCACTGGCGACTACACTTCTCCCAAAGTCGATGCCGACCTAGGACTAGCCACTGGTTCGCTTGTCCTGACTACTCATGCTTCTTCCATTGTCCTTCTGGACAGGGAGTTAGTCGATGGATTGTCTGCTGTCCTCTGGCGACTCGTTCACCATCTACTTTTTGTCTCTCCTATTTTCTCGGAGTCAGACACTCGTGCGAGATCTGGCGACATTTAGTAGCCCTGAGTTTCTTGTTGACGAAGTCAGTTGCCTTGATACACCCTCTAATGATCGTTTAACATGAGACCAGGTTGGACTGTCAGGCACTCGTCCTTCGGGACTGAGTCGCCTTTTTGCTCCGCGCTCCTTTCTCTTGGCACCAAAAAGCTCGAGTCAGGAGTTGCTCATGAGCCGATATTGCTGCTGGCGACGTTGGGTTGTGTTGATACACCCCCAATGTTTGCTTAGCTTTGAATCGCCCAGGCACTCATCATTCAGGGAAAGAGTTGTCAATTCCCGCTCCTCTCTCTTAGCACCAGACATTCGTGAGAGAGCAGGTGTCGTTGTAGTGCTTGATAAAGTCATCAGGGTGCAGCCTTGCTGTCCTTGATTCGTCTGACTGGTCACCTGACTTTAGTACAGACGGACTGACTATGCACTTTCTCCTTGTCCTTTACTACCACAGTTCAGCAGCATTATGGTAGGAGACTTTTGAGTTCTTAGTATCTTAGACCTTGGGTTGAGTTTTTAACTGCCTATGATATATATTTCTTTGATTGTTTTATATCCTATTCTGCCCGAAAGGGAAATTGTACTCGGATTCCCTCCTCCTTTTCAATGTGGTTAATTGGGCTTGATAAATTATATTAAGGTAATGTTATTAATATGGAATTTTTATTATAAAATTAATATTAATAATACTTACCTGTCTAGTCCCACCCATCCTACCCCACAATCTGCTTATCACAACTGATTTTCAAGGGAAGGTTTTGTAACTGTCAATGGCAGTGTTGCCAACTGGCAGACAGAATAGGAGGTAACAGGGTTGCCAATGTGGTAAATTTTGGTGTGGTTTTTGGGGATTTAGGGCTAGATAAATTATACAGGTAAGTATCATTAATATAATTCTATAATAAAAATTCCATATTGTTCACAGATTTACCTGTATTTTGCATACACCATGAAGATAGTAGCTGGAAAATTGGTAACAATTCTTTCTGAACTATTTGATTGGAATTAAATGCTACTAAAATAAAAAATATAATCTTTTTAGTCTCAATAATATGATTATTTTCTAAATGAAGGATTATCAGTGGCATCTCATTTCTTGGTGTTACTTGTTATTTTATTGTAGAAACGTTTTTGTAAAGAATAAAAAATTGGATTTCTTCAAACAAACTAGAAGTAATGGAAAGATAAAATACTGCTTTTGAACTACCTTACTTGGAACTAGATAAAGTTACGGTATATTCAAATTCAAAATCTCGTGTATCGTAAAAGTGTAGTAATTATTTTTTTACCCTTTCAATGAATTTTTGTTACTTTTTATCCTTTTTATTTTAAAAATATTTTATATTATTTCACAGCACCTTGGTTCACAAGATGATGCTGCATTAAAGATCAAGAATGAGACCCATGAGAAGATTCTTGCAATGAACAAGCAAGTGGGTGCTCATAAGGACAAGGTAAGTGGGAATACTTGTTTTTGTTGGAATTTGCCTCTCTTAATATGAAGTAAGGAATTTAAGTATTGTAAGCATTTAATTTGTAGTGGGACTAATCGAACTGAGTATATCTGTAGGAACTTGCCTTTTAAATGCCATGGATTATAAGGGTATCAGCATCCGGTACAATAATATTTTACATAGGTTTGTGGGTGCAGTCTGTCATTTTTCCTTTGACTTTCTTCTGGAGTTTTAGTTTTGGGAAGTTTGAGCCACCCAAAATCTTGATCCTTCCAGATGCTGCATTTAGTTGCTTTTCCCATGTGGTGGTCATTTAACCAATGTCCTTAACCATGAGGTGTGCCATAGCCATTGAACCACTCTGTTCGTTACTTGCAGGGCTATGACTGCGTATTTATGATTTAGTGTGTCTTTATACAGATGTTATATGTTGGGTATGACTGCATATTTATGATTTAGTGTATATCTTTATACAGATATTATATGCTGGGTATGACTGCATATTTATGATTTAGTGTATATCTTTATACAGATGTTATTGCCGGGTATGACTGCATATTTATGATTTAGCGTATATCTTTATACAGGTGTCATATGCCAGACTTTGCTAAGCAACAGAATAATATAAAATGGCCAACATATAAAACAAAACTGAGAAAAATGAAAAGATGATGATTACCAACCTTCGTTACAGTAATACCTCAATTTTATGCGATTCAAGTTGAGGAAATTCACAATAGCACAGACTTTTCATTGGAACCTCTCAAATTATTATACACTAGTTTTTTAGAGAGACAAACGCAAATGCAACATGTTTGAACGCTCAAGATACCTTGCAAAAGTGTTTGTTTGGTTTTTTATGTAATTTATAGTTTTATTGTAGTGTCTTACCGAACAATTATAGAGCCGTGATTTCCACGAGCGGCAGGATACTAAATTCAAATTTAGCGCGTCGGCGTCGCCAACACTGGTGGTGATGACGTCATCTCCCTCCACTCGCGGGAGAACCAGGTACAACTGCCCAGGTGAATCCAATTCTTTTCCTGCCGGCGTCCGGTGAACATCGGTGGTCGGTGCGGTTGGATGACTTTGCTTCGCTTTTTTTCTTGTGAATTGATCTTCGGAATTGGTGAAGTACTCTTTTTTGGCGTTGTTGTTATTTTGCTTTTTATTTAGGCGTTGCCATGTCGGATTCTAGTCCGTCGGGAGTTAGGTTTTGCATCTCAGGATGTAAAACTAGATTATCCAAGTTAGAATATGATTCTCACACTAAATGTGTTAAGTGTAGGGGACAGTTTGTTCAGCAGATCGAACATGTAACGAGTGTAGTGATTGGACTGATTCTCAATGGAAGTTTTTTAGTTCATACTCGGAGAAATTAGCTAAAGACAGAATTAGAAAAAGGGCCAAGCGCTAGGGAAAGTAGACTTAGCTCCGCTTCGTCTTGCGATGCTTCTGTTCCTTCTGTTTCTCCTCAATTGTTATGTCTCCTTTAACTACACCTCCTATTCCTCCTACTAATCCCACTTCTCCGGCTTCCCGTGTAGTTTCTTCCGACACCATTGCCAGTCTGGAATCGAGGTTAGATCAGAAATTTTCGGTACTAGCGAATACGGTTTTGCAACTTGGTAATTCAGTTAAGACGTTTTTGGAGAAAGCGGCTTCAGGTAAGAGTGTAGTTGAGGGTGCGTCTGTCTGTCCTGACACGTCCCTAGACAAAGGTCACTGTCCAGCTCCCCCGCACCGGGGAGAAGACATACCGGAAGTCCAAGGGAGTCGATCGGGATTTGCCCACAGACACGCCTCTTGTTGAGCCTGTTGCGCCTCAACAGGGCTCGGTTAAGCGTTGGAAAGGTGTTGCGGTCAGACGCCTTTCGAATGATTCAAGCGATTCGTCTCCGGTCGCGCGGCGCTCTTGGCGAGATTCGCCCGTTTCGCGTCCCTTAAAGAGGCGTTCAGGCGCCGATTCTTCGCCTCCTCCAGTCAAGCGGTATAAGGAGCCTGAGAGTAGGGTTGCTCCGCGGCCGTTAGCGGCTCGTTCGTCGCCTCAATCTGTGCCTTTTTCGGCTCATCTACTAGTAGAGATTGTGGTTTTAGCGCTGTAGCTAGCAGTTCTAAGGGTGTTTCTTTAGGCGCTTTTTCGTCTGTTACGCCTGATGCGCCTGTTTCGCCTCGAATTTCGGCGGCTCCGAGCGAGGCGCAAGTAGTTTTTCCGCCTCCTGCTGAACATTTAGGCTCTTCCAAGCCTACGTTAACTGTTTTTGATTTGTCTCTGGCGCCTTTGCGCAAGCAGTTAGAGATGTTAACCAACTGGATGAATGAGTCCAAGGGTGGTTCGAAAACCTTCAGATCCGGTTGTAGTTCCGTCTACTCTTCGGCGGTATCGGAGAATGAAGAAGAAGTAGAGGAGGAGGATTCACATCACCTCTCGTGTTATTCACGTCTCCTTAGATTTCTTCTGGTTTCTTATCCAGATTATTTTGAGAAAGCGGCTCCGCGCTCCCCAACTTCGACTTTTTTGATGAGGAGGAAAACTTCAGACCCTCTCCTCCCAAAACTTGTTCTATCTAAAGCGGTTAGACATTCGTTTGAAAGAGACGGAGAAATGGATGTCTATGAAAAGAGACTTAGGGAAGGCTCTTTTTTGCTACCCTCCCTCTAAGTTGCTTCGTAAGAGGTATAGGTTTTATGTAACTGGGGAAGCTCCTTCTCTGGGAGTTTCTGCCTCCTCCCAGGGAGACTTCTCCAGTTTAATCGACTCCTCTAGAAGATCTGCTTTCGCCGCAGCGAAAGTTTTCTTTACAGCGCCTGAGTTGAACCACGTTGTAAAGAATCAATTTAAACTTTTGGAAGTCCTTTAGCTTCCTTGATTGGACTATTGGCGCTTTAGCGGCCAAGATCGAAGACTGTCCTTCTCTTTCTCAGGAGTTAGCGGAGGATTGGATTGGTGTTCTGTCCTGTGCGGACAAATCCATTAGGGATGGATGTGATGAGTTAGCTTCGCTCATCGCCTTTGGTACCCTTAAGAAAAGGCAACTTTGGTGCTCCTTTGCTTCTAAAAGGGTTACGTCCCAACAGAAGTCTGCTCTCTTGTTTGCTCCTTTTGTGAAAGATAACCTCTTTCCAGACGATGTAGTGTTGTCAATTTCGTCTGCGCTAGATAAGAAATCTACTTCGGATTTACTGGCACAGTCTATACTAGAGACCTAAAGCTCCTGTGGAGACTGTTCCTTCGGTTTCTCCTCTGGCCCAAGCGCCTTTTCGAGGGAGAAAACCCAAGCGCTTCTTTCGGCCGAAGTCGAATTTGCGACCTCAGTCTAAGGCCTCGGCCAAGGTTAACAAACCTTCCAAATGAAAGCTCGGTTCTTCATGCACCAGTGGGAGCCAGGCTGGCGCTGTTTTGGGAGGAATGGGAAAACAGAGGAGCAGAAGCCTGGGTAGTGCAAGTACTCAAGTTCGGCTATCGTATTCCTCTCGTTTCACCTCCCTCGCTCTCACCTGTGCCAATTCCATTCCAGGCATACTCTCCGGGCTCAGACAAATTTCTGGCGCTAGCCGCAGAAGTGGAAGCGCTTGTTCTCAAAGAAGCGATCTAGAACAGATAGAAGGGGATTTTCCTCCAGGCTTTTACAATCGTCTTTTTGTAGTTCCCAAGTCATCAGGGGGCTGGAGGCCGGTTTTGGATGTGAGCGCCCTGAACTTGCATGTCCAGAAACAAAATTTCATATGGAGAGACACTCGGTCGGTTTCTGGAGTCCATCAGACAGGGGGATTGGATGGTCTCTCTGGACATGCAAGACGCTTATTTTCACATTCCGATACATCGCGAATCTCGGAAGTACCTGAGGTTCATGTTCGAAGGCAAGGTGTTTTCAGTTTCGGGCGCTTTGCTTCGGACTAGCGACCGCCCTCCTCAAGTTTTCACCAGGGTTCTATCCCGATAGGAAGCTGGCTGCACATATTAGGAGTAAGAATCTCCCTCTATCTGGACGATTGGCTTCTCCGGTCGGAATCAGAGAGTCGGTGCATGAAGGACCTTGGAACAACTCTGGATCTTGCCAGAAAGTTAGGAATTCTGGTCAACACAGAAGTCCCAGTTGGTTCCATCTCAGAGCATCCTTATTTGGGGATGATTCTGAATGCTCAAGTTTTTCGGGCTTTTCTGTCCCCGAAGAGGGTTCAAGGCTGTCTGGAGACAGTTCAGGAGTTCTTGGACAAAAAGGTAAGTTCTGCCAATCAGTGGATGAGGCTCCTGGGCAAATTGACGTCAGTGGAGAAATTTGTGCGTGGGAAGACTGCACATGAGACCTCTGCAGTTTTTCCTGAGAGCCTCTTGGTGCAGGAAGACACAACCAGACTCGATTACCTTTCCTGTCACAGATCAAATAAAAGAGGACCTAAGGTGGTGGCTCTCTCGAGCAAGGTTGGAAGAAGGGTTAGATTTACGACCCATCCTCCCGAACCTACAGTTCTTTTCCGACGCATCGGACACAGGTTGGGGAGCCCTACTGGGAAATCAACGGACTTCAGGAGCTTGGTCGGAGAAGGAGAAGAAGTTCCACATAAATGTAAAGGAACTGTTAGCAATTTTCTTGGGGCTCAGACAGTTTCGGAGCTTAGTAGAAGGGCGAGTAGTGGCAGTGCATTCCGACAACTCCACGGCTCTCTCGTACGTGCGGAAACAAGGGGGGGACTCAGTCTTTCTCTCTGTACGAAGTTAGCCAAGGATCTCCTCCTGTGGTCAAACGAAGCGAAGGTTCAGCTAGTCCCGAGATTTGTTCCTTGGGCCGGGAAAGATGAACGTCCTGGCGGACGAGTTAAGGTCGTCAACAGCAAGTGTTACCTCTGGAGTGGACTTTGGACAACAAGATTTGTCAGAAACTTTGGCGCCTTTGGGGACGACCATCAATAGACCTGTTCGCGACATCAAGGAACAACCGTCTTCCTCTCTTTTGTTCGCCAGTCCCAGATCCTCTAGCTTGGTCGGTGGACGCAATGCTGTTGGATTGGTCGGGTCTGGAAGCTTATGCATTCCCTCCGTTCGGTCTAATAAGAGAGGTGCTGAACAAGTTCATGTCGCACAGCAATGTAACGCTAACGTTAATCGCTCCCTTTTGGCCCAGGAAAGAGTGGTTCCCGGACCTTCTCCAGTTGTTAGTAGACTTCCCCAGACTTCTCCTCCAGAGAAGTGGCTTCTCAAACAACCTCACTTCAAGAGGTTCCACCAAAACTTGTCCGCTCTAGCTCTGACAGGGTTCAGACTGTCCGGAATCTTGTCAGAGCGAAAGGATTTTCAAGAAGAGCTGCAGAAGCTATCGCTCGTTGTAGGAGAGAGTCTTCTAACAAACTCTATCAAGGGAAGTGGAGAATCTTCAGAGAGTGGTGTAGAAGTGCTAAAGTCTCTACTTCTGCGACCTCTTTAACAGAAATAGCAGATTTTCTTCTATTTCTTAGGAACTCTAAGAAACTGGCTCCTTCGACGATCAGAGGATATAGAGCCATGCTCTCTTCGGTTTTTCGACATCGAGGGTTTGGATATTTCCTCCAATTCAGATCTGTCGGACCTCATTAGGTCTTTCGAAACCAGTAAGCTCCCGCAAGATACAGTGGCTTGGAACTTAGATGTGGTGCTTAAGTTCCTCATGGGGCCACCGTTTGAGCCTTTGAAGTCGGCTTCACTCAGGAACTTGACTAAGAAGGCACTTTCTTATTGCACTAGCTTCTGCTAGCGTGTCACGAATTGCACGCTATAGACAAAAGAGTCGGTTTCTCTCAAGGCAATGCTGTATTTTCGGTATCTTTGACCTTTCTAGCCAAAAATGAGAATCCTTCTAATCCTTGGCCGAGGAGTTTTGTGGTAAGGAACTTATCTGATTTGGTTGGACATGAGGAGGAAGAAAGGCTCTTATGTCCAGTCAGGCTATTAAGCAGTATCTGTTTGCCACTAAGGGTATTAGAGGACAATCTTCTAAGCTCTGGACCTCGTTCAAAATCCCTCTCGTCCTCTTTCTAAGAATGCTATATCGTTCTTTATTAGAGAGCTTATCAGGGAAGCTCACTCGCAGTCCGAGAACGACAATCTTTCCGTTCTGAGAGTTAAAGCTCACGAGGTTTAGAGCAGTGGCAATTCTTTAGCATTCAGAAGAATTTATCTTTAGCTTCGATTCTTCAGAGCACGTTCTGGAGATCGAATTCGGTTTTTGCGAGTCATTATCTCAAAGAGAGAGAAACGGTTTTCGAGAATTGTAAAACGTTTAGGTCCGGTGGCGGTTTCTGGCATGGTGTTGGGAGAAACGGCACAGGGGTCGTCACCTCTATGCTAACTTTTCACCTTGAATAGGTTGTCGATTTCAAGGGAAGCTGGGGGTACTGAGTACCTGGATACTCACCAGTCTGTTAGGTCAGATTTTACAATGGTTGGGTATATATGTTTTTTAAATCTGGTGTTGGTGACAAATGTTTTGTATGATTGAATTTCTGGTCTTAGCCCAGGGCAAGGGCAATCTTTGTTGTTACTATCCCTCCGTCAGTCAGCCTTGACTCGCTTGAACTACGGAAAGGATTCCACTCCTGTAGAGGCTAACTTTGGTCAAATTCCAATTCCTCTACAATAGTAAGAAGAGCACCGACCAGAGGCAGTAACAGTCTGCTGTAGCTCTCTTACAAGGTAGGTACAACAGACACACCTTGAGTGTTTACTGTATTGCAATAAATGTAACCATTTAAAAATACTAGTGGTCCACTGAATCCCACCTTCCCATAAATGTGTAATCAGCTCTATAATTGTTCGGTAAGACACTACAATAAAAATGAAATTTTCATTATTAAAATGAAGTTTTATTGTATACTTACCGAACAATTATGATTATACCCACCCTCCTCCCCTTAGGTGGACGGACGGGCAGAAAGAATTGGATTCACCTGGGCAGTTGTACCTGGTTCTCCCGCGAGTGGAGGGAGATGACGTCATCACCACCAGTGTTGGCGACGCCGACGCGCTAAATTTGAATTTAGTATCCTGCCGCTCGTGGAAATCACGGCTCTATAATTGTTTCGGTAAGTATACAATAAAACTTCATTTTAATAATGAAAATTTCATGTTTTCAAGCTTTTATCCTTGTTAATGAAATAATGTTTAATAATAAAAGTAATAATTCTCTCTCTCTCTCTCTCTCTCTCTCTGGGAAAGTCTGCTGTATGCAATGCACATGAAAATATCCTTTCCCTTATCTTTTGTTTTTAACTCAGAGAAGCTCAGAGCTAGAGCTGTCAGATATGTCAAGTTAATGTGACAGATGGGGGGAGTGTTGCCAGTTAGCATTTCAATGATTGTTACATATTTCTCTCTCTCTCTCTCTCTCTCCCTTCCTTCTCCCTCTCTCCTCCCTCTCTCCCTCCTCGTCTCTCTCTCTCTTCTCACTCTCTCTCTCCGGTCTCTCTCCTCTCTCTCTCTCTCTTTGTAGTTAGTGATAGATAATTTTTGATTGATCTAGTCTTGCCTTTACTGTCTAGAGCTGTAGAGGCACCGTTCTAAATCATAGACACAACTGTGAGTTGTAATAGTTCAAATAAAAAGCACTGTTCATGAAAATAATTTCAAAACAAGGATAAAGAAAGAGAATAACGTGTTTAAATATAATTTAAACACTTAAAATATAAATAATTTTTTTTTTTCTTAAAAACAGTTTGGCAAATGATGAACAAATTCCAAACACGAAGTTTGCAGGGAAGAAAATGTTATTCTTATCTACTGTAAACGTTAAAAGAAAATGGCAAAGTTTGAATGCAGTATGAAAGAAAATGTGAGTGCCTAAATATAGGGGTAACTTTATTAGTTTTCACCTTGTAAGAGTAACCGTTGTAGGATTGTTCACGTGTGCTTGTAAATCATATATATCCGTATTTTTAAGAGTAATACTGTAAGATGACTGAAATATTAAAGTGTTTTTGGATGATGGAAGTTTAAGGTATATTTGGTGTTTGAATTAGTAAAATATGCAATCGTGAGCATTTTTAGAGAGGGTCTTTAAGTTATTCGCAGATTTCAGCTATTTGTGGGCAGTTGTCCTTAACATCCGTGAATACTGTGGTGCAACTGTATTGGGGAAAGATCAATAGTACTTTGTAATCTAAGGGCCTCTTTCCTAATATAGGGGTAGCATTGGGGAAGGACTAACCTCTGTGCAGGTTTCTCCACTTTTATTTGCAGCATTTATTGCCGCAGATCGCTTCTAAAAAGTTTTCGGTCCTTATAGGAGATTCTTTTTTTACCAAAGCAGAGGTTTTCTCATCAAGGTCATATCATTTTGTGGAAGCTTTTTGACCTGGTAAGAATCAAGTGTGGGTTCTTTCCTGTTACCTGAACATGGGTCATCAGGTGTGTGTTATCAGATACGATGTTAAAGTTCTCATGGGAGGAAGGATCCAGTACTTTAGATACCCCAGTATAAGTCTGGGGTGCAATCATGCGAGATCTAGATTTTCAGAAGTTTAAATGGTATTAGAGGAGGTCTATTAAACCTATAATCACAATTTCTTAGCAATCAGTGGAACTTAAAGCAGTATGTATGTACAGTCAAACCCTCCCCCCCCCCTCGTATTCACATTCTTGAGATTTGTGGACTCCTATTCGCAGATTTTTCTTTGGACTACATCTACCCATTATTTGCGGGAAATTTGCCTATTGTGGGTTTTTTTTCCAATGATAAATATTCACTAATTAGTGTATGTTTTTGTTATTTTCATGACGAAATACATTTTTATGATGAAAGAATCACTAATTTTCAAATATTAATACTAATACTGTGTTGGTAAGTTTAATGAGATTCAATATCATATAATAAAGAGATGCATGTTTTTCATATGGTAAATAAATGATTTACTAATTTTCAAAATATTAATATTAATGTAAACAGCAATAATATCAATTCATTAAAGAAAATACTATAGTGAATTAATATGATTTTAGTTTATAAATTAAAATGCAAGAAAGAAGGAAATTCATATTTTCCTGCATCTTTCCTTTTATCTCCAGGTACTAAAATGAGGTCCAAAGCTGTCAAATATAATAAGTAATGTGACAGGAAGAGGAATAAGTATGTTGTGTTGTCACTAAACTTCATGTAATTTCTCTCTCTTTTACCGAGATAAGAAAATTCTTATGGTACATGTACGTATGTTTATTAATACAGGCAGCCCCCGGCTAATGGCAGGGGTTCCATTCCTGGGGGCCTGACACTAAGCGAAGTTTGCCTAACCGAAATTCAAAAATCTACGGGTGTCACAATCCACCTTAAAGTGCCCTAGACATGTTAACTATGCCTTAGTGTCATAGCCAGATATTAAGCTCTAATATATAAGAGAGAAAGTGGGGGGGGACTGTATTTTTGCATTATACCTTTATTTGGTGTTGAATCTTTACTTGTTAAGAAAATATTAGCAAGGAAATATAGTACTAATAAATGTAGGCTGCAGTTGTAGCTGAAGCTGAGAAAACAAAATGTTCACACTGCTAGTGACTTTAAATTACTGTGCATCAGCAACATGAATGCAACTCTACTGCAAATAATAGTGGAGAAAAAAATTATTTTAATAAAGAATATATTGGACTTGAAAGAATACATTTTACTGTTGTTTTCATGCTGATAATAAATTAATACGTAAATATCGTATTGTTATGAAATAAGATAAAAATAACGAACGTAATCAGTTATTGACACAAAATAACATGCTCCTGACACCATCCATTAACGAAAAAAATAACAATAGAGTTCACAACAAGATGTAAATATTTAAGTCATATTTCAACTTGGAAGCACTTCATATAACAAAAAATAACCTATTTACGCTAAATAGAAGCAAGAAAATCACTCTGAATCGAGTTAAGTAGGGCGAAATAACTGCGTCTTCCCTCAGCTGATTTTTCCAAACCAAAACATAGATCACTTTGTATTTTATAATATTATACATAGTAATATGAGACTAAGTACGTATAAAATTGTTTTATGATTTTTTAAAAAGTATGTTAAGCATAATGCTGATTCAAAAAGTATAAAATGTTTGCTTCCTATATTTCAGGTAATTGAGCGTATTTTGCAACTTGTGAATGACATCAGGCCGGAAATGCACATTAATGCCAAGAAGGAATAAGACACACTTTCCATTTGATGTGTTTCTCTATTTATGGTGTTATAGTAGGTGGTTGTAGCTGTTTATGGTGTCATAAGAATGGAATGTTTACATTAACATTGATTAAATATTGGGTTGACAAATTTAGCTTACCTCTTACAGTTTCAAAGAGCCCATTCCTTTTATAAACTTTTTTTAAGGTTTGTATTTTAGTGTAACATAGTTCTGGATTAACACTCCCCATGTATTATTTTATTGCCGATATGTCATAGTTCACAAAGTTATTCATAAGTCATTCCATCAGTGAAATGAGTAAATGTTGCCATGTGATGATGTGTATAGTGTATAATAAAATATTTGATTTTGTATTATGTTTTTTGTAAACCTTTGACAAAGGAAAATACTATGCCTACACAGTTTAGATCCAAGAGCAAATACATTCACCATAATATTACTAGCCTATTTGGAAGATCACTTCCATGAAGGATTTGAACACAAGCAGGTGACAATAGTTATTTCCTTTAATATACAAAAAGCTTATGGTACCACCTGCAGATACTTAATATTAAGAACATTGCAAAAAAATATGCACTTAGTTATTATTGGAAATTTTCTAATAAGCCATCCTTTCAAGTATAAATAGATATTCAAAGACTTCCTCACTTGAGAACGAAGTTCCCTGCAGCGCACTCTTCACACTAACAATGAATGACATTAGTCGATGAAAAAAATGTTTACGTACATGAACAATTTTGCAATACTCTTCACGGCATCAAACATAGGACATTGTTATATGCCAGCCTTGGCCAAGCAACAGAATTCTATAAAATGGCTAACCTTGGCCAAGCAATAAAATGGCTGACATATAAAACAAAATAAAAAAAAACGGGAAAGTGGAAAGATGATTACTAATTATACTCTGTTAACATTTAATTACATTTACTCAGCAATTAATAACAGTTTACAATTAGTACTAGGGACATGTGAATAATAAATAACCTAAAATTATCAAGATTTGCAGGTGCCGTAAAAGATGATAAAAGATGAAATTTTTGTCACAGGTGGATGGATCCAGATGACGAATGCAAGGGCATTGTGTCCTTGGTCACTCCCAATCAAGGCATCCCTCTGGAAAAGAGAGATGTTGATTTAACTACAGGATTGGTGAAAATTGAGGCCCTAATACCATGCATTGAAATAATGATTCACTATCAACGTGCTGACAAATGGCATAGCTGACCAAAACTCAATAGTATCGCACTGTTAACAAATTGTTTTTAAGACCAGTACGCAACTGGTGGGTGTCAGACTGAGGAAAGGATTGAATGGGAGAACAAATTTAGGGTTTGCCAATGAATTTCATGTGGTGGATCACAGGAGATAACTTGAAGGGGTTTCATTAACCCTTAAGAGCCAGACTAAAAAATCGATATGCAGCACCCCAGATCAGTGAAACTTTGTCAGCCAATTTAAGAAAATATACCAATGGAAAGAGTCAGATAATGCAAATGCACATGGTGTAAGAAAAAAATTAAAAAGAATTTTCCCTATCTTCTAAGGGAAGCTAAAAATTACTGTCTATAACCCCTTGTGGGCCCTCTTTTACAAGACAATCTTAAATTTTACCAAGTTATATATGTTTTTTCTGTAAAATTACAGCTCGTACAATATCATAACAGATACAAAGTAAAATCGGTAACAAATTTTGATTATTTGGTGCAAAATATTTACATACATTTACAGAGATTGAAGATGCAGTAACTTTTTTTGTATTATAAAGTTCTTTTCTAATATTTCTTTGCAAAATTACAAATATAACTGACATACTATCATAAAGATAAAAAGTAAAACCAACAGCAACCCGTGGGTATATTTATGAGCAAATAAATAACGACATCATCCCCGTAGTGGTGTCAGTGGACCTCATGCGGCGCACTGTAGGCATTACTTAAGGTTCTTTGCAGCATGCCTTCGGCCACTATCTGCAACCACTTTCTTTCCTTTTATTGTACCTCTTTTCATATCATCTTTCTTCATCTTACTTTCCACCCTCTCCTAACACTTAATTCATAGTGTAACTGCGAGGTTTTTCTCATGTTACACCTTTCAAACCTTTTACTATCAATTTCCATTTCAGCGCTGAATGACCTCATAGGTCGTAGTGCTTGGCCTTTGGCCTAAATTTTATATTCAACTCAAGACATCATGTGAGAGAGAGAGAGAGACAGTACATGCTCCCTTCAAGTCAAGATCACAAGTAACTCACTCAAGAACTGCCCACTTGATTTGTTCATATGCAGAACAAACCTTCGGTCTTAACAATAGACTATTTCCAAGCGCATCTGGTAAACCAGTCGATACAATTAGAGATTGTAAGCAAGGAATCTGCGAGATCTGGCAACGCCTGCGCATACAAGGTGAGATCTGGTCGAAGACCGTATCTAAACCCTGTGATACCCAGTCTTTTCCTAACTGCCTTGGAGAGTATAGCCTATTATACTATAACCTTTTGTTAAATAAAGGTATATTCTGGTGTTGTAGAGTGCAGTCACTGCTTGTCATCCCTCTGAATGTGTAAACGATTTCAGTGAAATAGATTTTAAGACTATTGAAATGTTAGTAAAATTTCCTGAAATCAAATATGAAATACCAATCTGTATAGCTCTGAGAAAGTTTTTGTGGTTAAAATTAAGAACAGAGAACACATTTGATAACGTCAGATGGTAATTACCATTATCCAGTGATTCAAGTGCACCGATTCGACCGCACATTCCCAGAGACACCTCTGTATTCAGGTGAACCTCATTTACAAAACACGAGATTGCAGAAGCATGGAGCACTTCTGACTTTATACACATTTTGCTGTATTTTTACCATTTTCAAGATTTGTATTATGATTTTATTTCAGGGGAAAATATAATGTTTCCTTTTGATAATCAGCACAACGTATTTTAGTTCTGTAAAACAACCATTGCAAAATAAATGAAGATGAAAAGAACCACAGATTAACCAACTTTTCTAAACTACTACTAACCAATCAGCTTCAAGGAATGGTCGTGACGTAATCAGTGGGCGGGGCTTAGCTGCAAAGCTGGCTGGAATCTGCTATAGGTATGGTAACAGATACAGCAGTGTCGAGAATGTTTCCTTTGGACCCGAGGTTAGAGAGGTTGTGAGTAGTAGCACACAATTTCCTCTCACAACCAGAACAGTCAGCTCGCCTATGGCAGGTTCTGCTAGGGATTTTGTCTTCTCTCAAGAAGCTGGTCCCTCACGGTTGTCTACATCTTTGTGCGAAGAGGTGAGAAAGGACATTCGTTGGTGGTTGGACAATCAGAATCTCTTAATAGATGTTACTCTGAACTCTCCCTCCGGACTTCCTTCTGTTTTCGGATGCCTCTCTCGCGGGTTGGGGTTCTCATCGCATTGGGTGTTTGGAGTTTGGAAGAGAAGCTTCTGTACAACAACATCTTGGAGTTGAAGGCAGCTTTCCTGGGTCTGAAGGATTTTTGGAAGAAGGTAGAGGGTCATTCAGTGGTTCTGATGTCGGACAACACCACGATGGTAGCCAGCTCCACTCTCTTGACAGTCGAATCACATCAATGGGCAATCGAAAACTCAGTGGAACTCTCAGCAAGATACATTCCAGGCAAAAAGAATGTGGTCAAAGACAAGTTGAGCCATCAGAACCAAATTCTAGGCACGGAGTGGCCTCTACATCAGGTAGTGGCGGACAGGCTTTTTCAGGTGTGGGGGAGGCCTATGTTAGACCTCTTTGCAACCCACTACAACAAGTAGCTAGAGGTCTATTGCTTGGTGGTTCCAAATCCCCTGGCATTAGCCGAGGATGCCTTTCAACATCCTTGGGACAACTTAGAGGTGTACGCATTTCCTCCATTTTGCCTGATCCGTCAAGTGCTGAACAGGGTGATGAGACCTCGAAACTTCAAGGTGACATTTGCAGACCTTCTGCTTCTGCTTTCAGGGGTTCCAAGAGAAATTCCATCATGGAGGTCAGGGGTTCTGAGAGAAATTCCCCCATGGAGGCAATTACTTGACCAACCTCATGTCGAAAGGTTCCATCACTCAGTAGAATCCCTGTCTCTACACAGATGGAGGCTATCAAGTATCTCCCCCGAGAGAGAGGATTTTCTCAGGAGACAGCAAGGCATATATCCAGCCATTTCATGAAGTCCTCGGCTGCAGTCTACCAAGGGAAATGGGCAATGCACTGTGATTGGTGTCGTCGACGGGGTTTCTCTCCACTCAAAGCCTCTATTCAGTGCATAGCAGATTTTTTGGTCTTTCTCAGAGATGAAAAAGGTCTTTTTATTTCTGCTATCAGAGGCTACAGAGCAGCTTTAGCCTTGGTGTTATGCCTAAGAGGTGTAGATATCTCCTCATCCTGGGAGATCTCTTTATTGTTCAAAGGTTTCAAGCAGACCTGTTCTCAAAGGGAACTTAAGCCTCCTGTATGGGATGTTTCACTTGTCCTTAAGAGTTTCACTAGAGCTCCTTACAAACCCTTACGGGATTCCTCAGACAAATTTAACGCTGACGACAGTTTTCCTTTTAGATTTGGTTTCTTTGAATAGGGTAGGAGAGCTTTATGGCCTTAGTTATGATGTGAAACATACCAGGGGTTGGGGGTCTGTGACCTTCGAATTTATCCCGGAATTCATGGCCAAGACCCAGAATCCCTTGGTACATGATGATAGATTTGCCTCCTTTCCCATACCATCTTTGAATAACTGTAGATAATGACCCACAAGAGCTCTTGTTATGTCCTGTGGGAACCTTACATAGCTATCTCAAAAGGACTCAACACCTCAGGCCGGGGTGTCGTAGGCTTCTTGTTGGTATGGGACGAGCAAAGAAAGGTTTCCAAGAATACCATTTCTTTCTGGATTCGTGAGGCAATCAAGCAGGCTTATTTGTCTCTTGATGGTTCTGTCACTGAGTCTGTGCAGGCTAGAGCACATGACGTCAGAGGTATAAGTTCCTCTCTAGCTTTCAAGAAAAATTTCGCTGCTTGTAGAGTTTTTAACGCTGGGACTTGGTTACGACAATCCACAGTCACCTCCTTTTATTTGAGAGATGTTGCACACAGGCCTATGGACACATTTTCCCTAGGTCCTGCGGTGGCTGCCCAACAAGTGGTTTAACTCGTCCTCGACTGGACCAGTTTGTATCTTACCTATGGTGATTGTGTGAAAGAGAGAATGAGTGAGTGGGCTGGTCTCTTTCTTTCTCTTATTTCCATTCTTCTTCCTTCTGGCAGGTTGAGGAATAGACATGTCACATGCATGACTGTCTGATACAGGTGAGTTCGGTAACCATACTGATAGTCTGTTGGTTGAATGTATCTACGGATATCAAACCCTCTATTCAGTAGCATATACTCCACCTTCTGGCAAGGGAAGGTCTGGAGTAATAACAGACCTCTGTGATCATATGGTTTGATATTTAACAGTCAGAATTTGTTTAGTCCCTTAAATGCAATGATCTGCTCATATATCATTGTATCGTAACTCAAATGATTGAGTTGTAGATATCGGTTTATCTATATTCTCATGGGCATTTGTCTAGCTCCTTTAGAACTCCTCTTGTTCTTGGGGGGTTCAGTTTAGGATGTCTATACCTCCCTCCAAGTATATAAGTATATAAGGGTATCCTATTGCTAAGACCGAAGGTTTGTTCTGTATATGAACAAATGACAAATTTTAAAATCAATTTGTATTTTTCATAGCAAACAAACCTGAGGTCTTACCACATACTGCCCACCTCTAGCTGACCTTCTATTAATTTTTTGTTATTCTTGGGTTGGGAAAAGATTGGGTATTGCAAGGGTTTAGACACAGTCTCCAACCAGATCTCACCTCGTATGCACAGGCGTTGCCAGATCTCGCAGATTCCTTGCTTACAATCTCCGATTGTATTAACCAGTTTACCAGCTGCGCTTGGAAATACCCTGTTGTTAAGACCTCAGGTTTGTTAGCTATGAAAAATACAAATTGATTCTAAAATTTGTCATTTTAGCCAGTCTAAAAGTTGCCATTAGTGAATTTATCGGCTATAATAGTAATGGAAACTTTCCTGCCCAACTCCTTCAAATCAGTGGCACGTAATATTGACGCTCATATGAGTGGATCCGTCCACCACCCAAAACCTGTTATTGCTACACATATGAGAGGATCCGTCCATTAAGGGTTAATCTAATTCAAGAAATATATCAGTAGGAGTTAAAAACAGGCCACCAAAATACTCTAGTCTTAGGCTTACCGTAGGAGTCGAAAGCATTGATCCAGTATATGGGTGTCCTGAACTGAGACCTGTCACACATGGAATGTGCACATCAGGAAGTAAGCGTCTGTTAGCTTATAAAGCCAATAACTGTCAGAATGAATTCAGTAGTGCCTGGGTGATGCCAAGGCAGGAGTGCCTCAGGGTTCAACCATGGCCACCGAGAGAAGGAGGCCTGGCGGATTAAACATCATCAGGGATTTCCCAAAGAAAGGTAGTCTGACTGACCTATGGTCAGTCACCTACCTGCTTTAGTATTCATCGAAATTCAGAAGAGGTCACACCACTGATTTTTGTCAAGTGAATTACTAAATTTTTTGTATTATTTGTGGAATGAATGGGCTATTGACACAAAATCTAAGTTTGCGAGTGTTTTTGTGACAATGCTGTATCATTGTGTTGTCCCAAATTGCAAGGGGAATTATGTTACAGGACCCAAAGTCAACATGTTTTCTTCACCCAAGAATGAAGAATGCAGCAAAATGACTGAGAGCCATAAAACGAGAAAGCTACACGCCGACTAAATATAGCAAAGTGAGTACAGTCAAACCTCAATTTTCGTACGCCTCTCATTTCATATATTTCGGTTTTTGTAGACTTTTTCTACAAAATTTTGTTTCAGTTATCATACATTTCCTCGGTTTTCGTACACTCGGAAATGCTCCATCCAGGGCCCAGTGCAAGACTGGACCCCAAATGGAGCGCCCGAACAAACCATCCCATCCTCTGTCGTGACCCATTTTGCTTTTGTGTTCATTGTTTTTGTACTTTTTCATTCGAGTGCAACTGCTAAATAAGCCATCATGGGGCCAAAGAAAGTTCCAATTGCTAGCCCTTGTGTAAAAAAGGCGAGAAACACAATAGAATTTAAGAAAGAATTCGTAGCAGTGTCGGAGGAAGTTGCATGCCGATCTCAGTGAGAAATGCCTAGAACAAGCGCTGCTGTTAGTGAATTTAAGGCCAGCAGAAGCTGGTTTGAAAAATTCAGAAAATGAATGGGCATACATAATGTGCCTACTTCAAGAATTAAGGACATGTTTGCAAAGTGGAATGATGTAATAAATTTTGTGGAGAATTATCATACCAACAAAGAAGTTGTATTCCGTGTCTCCAACATGTTTAGTGACAATGTCATGTTTAACTTTAGGCAAATTTTAAAGAAAACACCAGAAACAAATGTCTCTGGACAGTTTTGTTGTGCAACAGGGGCCCAGAAACTCTCAAGCTGGTCCTAGTGCCATTAAAAAATGAAGGAAGGGAGTAACCTCAGATAGTGCCAGTAGAAAATGAAGAGAAGTAACCCCAGATAGGTCATTGATATCTGAAGTCCTTGTGGAGGGAGATTCTCCCCCCAATCCAAACAATAACCTCTCCTCCTCCCTCTCCCCTCTTCTCCGTCTTCCATATGCTAACAAGTGTTTTCCATAAAGGTAAGAGTGATGTTAAATGTTCGCTTATTCATTTCATTAGTCGTTTATATTTATTTCTCATTATTTTCTGTATGTAAAACTGTTTATTCCCTATAAAATGTATTTTTTGTTAATATTTTTGGGGTCTGGAATGCATTTACATTATTCCTTATGAGAATTATTGTTTCGGTTTTTGTACGTTTCGGTTTTCATGGGAGGTTCTGGGACAGATTATGTACGAAACCGAGGTTCCACTTTATATAAATACAATACATTTACCTACGTACTATTGAAATTGTAATATTGTTTGTAGGAAAATTGGTTTAGTTTTTTGCTAATATAAACAATATGCGGAGCTTAGGAGGATCATGAACTTATTATACAGCTACTTTTGCATTAATTACTATTTGATGTATTTATTTGTGATATTCAGACACTAATATTCGTTAATGGGCAATACTTTTAATATACGTACTGCAAATCTGTTTACAGGTTTACAGTTTACAATTTGTGCCAGAGGTTATTAGATGGGAAAAATCCTGTTATGACAAAAATACTGCCACAATCTCTACTATAAAATTGAAAAGGCCACAACTTCGTGAAGGTGCCATTCCATCACAGGTACCTAACTGTCCCTCGTATCTGTCCGGGTCATCATATCAAAGAGAATCTCCAGATTCGAAGAGAGCAAGGAAGGAGCAATCAGCAATGCAGGCTGCAATAGCAGAGTGTTGCAATGGACAATCACTATAACAAATATAGGTTATTCAATTCTGTTGACAAACTTTTTGGGAAGCTACAATTTTTAGACATTCAGTATTGGACCATGATAAAAAAAAAATGAAGGACTTTCAATTTGTGTGTTGTGCAATTCCCATACACAAAAATAGTTCATTCCTTAGTGATCAAGAATAACCGCACAGTGCAAGCTTTTGTTCAAGACATTGAAGTACTACATCGATTAGGGCCCTTCAAGATTCCCGTAGAAGTTCATGATACAAATACACTTAAAAAGATATTGGATAACTTAACTAGAGTACATATCAATAAAAGGAGTTCAAAAACTTGCAACAGTATTAGTGTTATTCAATTCGTTATTTCATTTTTATCCATTCTTTTAGATGAAACATCATTCAAACACTCTACTGTACTGAAATTTGTTTGTGAATAGGTAACTGCATTTAATGATTTAATAAGATGGATTATTCATCTGAGTTAGTGATATTTTCCTCTATCTTATATAATTGTTCTTCCCAAGGATATAGGCTCTTGAGAGATAAGGGATTTCTTATATTATCTAGCTACTCCACAATAAAAAGTGTTTGTATTTAAAAAAAAAAAAAAAAAATTAGGATGCCCCGGAACAAGATGATACAAATTTCTTGGTGTACATAAAAAATAAATATAAATCATTATTACCCAGTGATAAAGAAGTGATCCTGATGGTTGATGAAATTCATCTTAAATCATACTTTGATTGTAAAGGGGGGAATATTGTTGGCTCAGCCTCTAATAGCGTATGATCAAAATTCAAGGATGTTGTCCATACTATTCCTGCTAAGTGTATGAAAGCCAAAACTCTGCATAACATATTGAAGAAAGTGATCATTGGATTGGAAAAAAATAGGCTTTACAGTGTTCGGTGTCGTGACTGATAACAATGCTATTAATGGAAAAGCTATGTCATTTTTTGCCAACCCACCAAAATTATCGATTGCGTTTCATCATCCTTGTCAGAGTGGTACGCCTCTCTTCTTTATGTATGATTCCGTGCATTTGTTAAAATGTATCGGAAATAGCTGGGTAGGTCCAAAAGATACGAACCAAACGATGAAGTTTCCTCCCTTCTCTACTGAAAATGATACCATACAAACATAACTTTATTATGCACCATTTACTACTTTGAAGAAACTTCAAAAAGTAGAGGATGGCTCACTTTTGATACATTCATATAAGCTATCGTTAAAAGCATTATCTCCCTCAAAGCCCTCAAGCTTTGAAAAACAAAATGTTAATTTAGTATTGCAAATATTTACTAGTGAATATGTGATTCAGGCATTGCTAACTGTTGGAAAAAATTACTGCAAACCTTATTATGCACAAGTCTGAATATATAGATTTTTTATATTACTTGGTGGACAATAATGAATGTAAAAAGCCCGCTTAAAGGAAAAAGACTAAATCATGAATATGCCACGCCCATGAATAATAAGAGTGATGACGCAAAGTTTCAGTTTCTGAAAGATTTTTATGCTTGGCTGGAAATTTGGGATGAAACTAAAGAATTCGGTGAGACATTAACAAAAAAGATGTTCACATCATTGAAACATACAACCAGCGCAATGTTAGAGGTAACAAATTACTGCCTGTCTGAATTACATGTGGAGCATGTATTGATAGGAAATTTTCAAACTGACAATCTCGAGTCTAGGTGGCCACTGCAATATTTCTGTGCGGCAAGTGTTTGAATGTGAATGTGAAAAGAAGCCGAGTATGATGTCTGTCCTGACACAAAAATTACCATTCCATGACAGAGCAGTGCATGTAGCCATTAATGATGAAATGAATTGGAATGATTTAGAAACTACCATACTATAAAATGTACTCAACGTGACATATCTTTACAAGTAACACCAAATGACATTGAAAATTGCAAGGGCGTATTCCCAATAATGATATATTTAGCAGGTTACTGTTGTTATTCTGTTTATAAAACAAGGAAATGTAATGCTTGCAAAGAAATGATCACTGGAGCACATGATGAGGAAACATTTCCAGAAAATCACAACTATCATTCTGGAATTAGTAATAGGCTCTTTATTACTATATCCTCATGGCACGGCAGCAAATATTGTATGAATTGTTACATAACAATGAAAAATTAACACAAATCCCTAAATTCATAACTTCTAATGATCAGAGAAACTTTGCCTCAGCACTGATATATAACATTCTTGTTGACGTGAGGCTCTGTTTCCAAATGAATTTTGTGACTCAGGACACAGCTCTGAACAAATAGAGAAAATGATCATATTGTTGAATAATTATTGTTGTCAGGAAAATAATTCTATTGTAGCAAGTAAAAACTTAACCAAAAAAAGAAAGTTGGAGACTGTTATGAAAAACTAAGATTTTGTTTCCCAAAATGCTGGAATTTAGAGTAAATTATGTATATTTTCCCAGATTGCTAGAATTTAGAGAAGAAATAATTTATTCCAAATTTATATCACTAATTTATGATTATGATTATACTTTGTAAAGTCATTGCTTATTTTTATTTACTTGCATGAACATAACTTATTTTGAATGATTATCGATTATACCATAGCAAGTCAAGAGGGTTTCACAAATGTTTAAGAAAGTTCATCCGGGCTGCAGATTAAAGCACAGCCTATCGGACTACCTTCCCTGCCTCGCTCCCCCATCGCGCCAGCCTTCTTCTCTCGGTGGCCATGGTTCAACATGATGTTCTCAAAAGGCTTTTAGCCATAACAGCAAAAATCATCCTAGATTCTTCTGGAAGCCTTTTTGTGGCTACTTCTAACAATGAGGAAGTGGTTAAGACACTAAGGAGGTGGGTCCTAGCACGAAACTCTGATGCTGATGCACCCTCTGAAATCCTTCTCATTAGAGTAGCAAATTCCTGAGTTTCAATATCTAAGGGGAGCTTTTTCCTATCTTCGGTGCAGTTTTCTGAAACTGAGATAACTGAAGCAAACGGTTTTGGTTCTGCCAATTGTTCACGCTTTCTGGTTAATACATAATTTTGAAAATGTTTTCACATGATTTTAAATGTGAAGGGGCAGAAGGCTGGTGGTACATGGTGAGCCACCTGAGTCTTGTTCATAATGGAAGTATAAATTCCTGTCCCATTTACTTGGTGAAGAGTTTCATCTACAGCTCTTAATGCCAAATTACCAGCTAAGAGAATAGTTACCTTTTGAAGCTTCTCCATGTCTGGCACAGGTGGTATCAGGCACCATTCAGTGTTAAGAAAGGCTGCCCTGTCCTTAAATTCAACAAGTACTACAGTGGTACCTTGACATATGAAATTAATCCGTTCCGTGGCAGCCTTCGTATCATGAGCTTTTCGTATCTTGAACCGCATTTTACACGTAAAATGCCTAATCCGTTCCAAGCCCTCCAAAAACACTCCAGTAAAATTTATAATAAAGCTAAATTGACCAATAAACAATGAAATACTACAAAAATTTGGACCATTCAATACCTAACTTAATACGTACTATGTAGTACTAATATGGACATACCTGTAAATAAAGTGTATTAGTGTAGGTACATGGTATACAAGAAATACTGTACGTACATACGTACGTATGTAGTAAAATGTGGAACCTTACCTTTCGAGTGAGGCTATCTCCGAAAGTGGCGACAGAGGAGGAGGACAAATGGCAGAAAACTTCTTATAGTACGTACAGTTAACTTTATGAAGCACATTAAAAAATGTCAGGAAACATAAACTAAACTTTACAAAATGCATTAACAAAACTGTAACACTTAACTTTACAAAAAACTTAAAATTAAATTTTTTTTTGTCTTTTGTTGATTTTTACATTTATTTTTACTTTTTTATACTTACATTTTTTTTCAAAATTTCAATTTCTTCACCACTTTCAACTTTTTGTATTTTCATAGCATCAATTGGATCTTCCTTTTTGCTTATTCCTACTAAAGGCCTCTTTAAAAAATAACTATCCAAGGAAGATTGCTTCTGCCTGCTTTTCAAAATGCTCCTGAAACGACCCAGGCAAACGTCATCGAACTGCGCAAGCATATGGCCTGTGTAAGCCATTTTGAGGTGTCTCTTTTCTACAAATGATTGCACCTTATGAAAAGCAGCTAGAGCATCCTTAATTTCTGCCGTTGTCATAGGGTCGTCCTCCTCCTCTCCACTGCTAGAGAACTCTTCTTGAACGACGTTATGTTGCATGGCCTCCAACTCCTTCAGGTCATCCGTCGTAAGCTCCTCTGGGTGTTCCTCGAGAAGGTCATTGATGTCGTCCTCGTCGCCGACCAGCTCCATGGACTTGCCGAGTGCAATGATCTCGTCAAGATCTGGTTGCGAAACAGTTTCAGGATCGTCAACTGTTCCTGAATCTGCAGCACCAGCTTCGCCCACGTCAAATCCCTCGAAGTCTCAGGCGGATATGGCATCAGGCCAGAGTTTCCTCCACAAAGAATTCAAGGTTCGCCTCCAAACCTCCTGCCAAGCTTGATCGATGAGTCAGATGCATATCACAACATCGAAACATCTCTTGAAAAGATGTTTCGTATACAGCTTCTTGAAGTTCGATATCACTTGCTGGTCCATGTGCTGGAGGAGAGGGGTGGTGTTAGGCGGAAGATAAAGAACCTTGATAAAAGAATACTCAGCTAGGATATCTTTCTCGAGGCCAGGAGGGTGAGCAGGGGCATTGTCCAACAACAGCAGACATTTCAGAGGGAGGCGCTTCTCTTCCAAGAATTTCTTCACTGTCGACCCGAAACACAGATTTACCCACTCAGTGAACAAAAGTCTCGTTACCCAGGCTTTTGCATTAGCCCTCCACATCACTGGAAGCTTCTCCTTTAGCACTTTGTGGGCCTTGAAGGCTCAAGGAGTCTCCGAATGATAGACAAGTAGGGGCTTCACCTTGCAATCCCCACTGGCGTTCAAACAAAGCGCGAGTGTAAGCCTGTCTTTCATAGGCTTATGCCCGGGTAGCTTCTTCTCTTCCTGCGTGATGTACGTCCAAAGAGGCATTTTTTTCCAAAATAGGCCAGTCTCATCACAGTTGAAGACTTGCTGAGAACTGTAGCCTTCGTTGATTGTCATCTCGTTGAACGCCTTAATTAAAGCTTCGGCCGCTTTCGTGTCCGAGCTGGCCGCCTTCCCATGCCGCACCACCGAATGGATGCCAGTCCGTTTACATAATTTTTCGAACCACCCATGAGAAGCCTTGAACTCTGGGGTTGGCGTCGATGTCTCTTCTCCGTCGTCTTCGGCCTGGGTAATCAAATCGCCGAAAATAGCGCTGGCCTTGTGGCAGATTGCCGTCTCGGTTATCGTACCGCCAGCGATTTCTTTGTCTTTTATCCAGACAAGAAGCAGCCTTTCCATCTCGTCGTGCACGTGGCTCCTCTTGTTGGACAAAATAGTCATGCCCTTGGAAGGTATAGCTGCTTTGATGGCTTCCTTCTGCTTAAGGATGGTGCCTATTGTCGACCGATTTCAGCCATATTCCTTGGCGATCACACTCAATCGCATGCCAGCTTCATACTTTTTAATTATCTCCATCTTTGTCTCCAAAGAAAGCATCCTCTTCTTTCCTACTTCAACTTTCTTGGGACCCATGACTATGTGTATACTGTACGTAATTAAGTTATGTAGTACGTATATGTATGTAGTAAAGTTCTCACACAACACGATAAAGTAGTACTACAATGAAATCACTAACGAATTTACATTAATAAACAAAATCATATAGAACGAATGAATTCCGCATGCTTACGATAACGATGATGTTGCCGAGTGGCCGAAAAAGCACGCCGCTACGTAGATGCATGACGGGATCATGGGAGAGATGCTGACCAATAGGAGAGCAGGATCTTATGGCGGTGACTGGCATCAGGAACCAATGGGAGAGTGGGAGGATGGTGGCGAGTCTACTCAGTTGGCGGCGTGCGAGTTTTAAAATTGTTATCGGTGCTCCGGGCGAATCTCAGGACTTTACAGCAACAACCTTTCGTATCCTGAACTATTTTTGTATATAAAAAAATCTTCGTATTTGCTTTCGTATCTCTAATTTTTCGTAAGTTGTTCGTATGTCGAGGTACCACTGTACATCTATCATGGTCTTTCTCTCATTAATAAGATACTTACCATCCTATGAGAAAATACACATTGAGCCATTTTGCCAAAGATTATCAACATCAGAGTAGGATTTTGGTGTCTCTGCTAGATTTTGGTCGTAAGACTCATAACCGGGACTGGCCATTTTGTTGGTTCAAGTTGGGTTTGCACTCTTAACTCTTGTTTGGGCAGATTTGGTTTCAACTCTCCCCATTCTATTGTAAGATGCAAGATGTTTACATTTTGGTGTATCATGCAGTATGTCCATTATCTGTTGCTTTCAGCAGCAAAAGCATCTTTAATGTCATTCATTATTTCCTTATGGAAGTGATCTAATACCCAAACTATGTATCCCTTTTGGGGGAGCTTGCAAAACCTGATTGTGTATCTACAGCTGAGCTGCAACTGTCTGTTCCCCATGGGGCAGAAGTCCTGGGTGAATTGCTACAACCTCTGAAATTGCTGCTATTTCCATTGGGTTCAGGTGGATCCTTATATCCCTTTTGGGGGTTAGGATCCTGATCAGCTTCTGAAAGCTGCATGGGAGATCGACTTTCTTCTACAATGTTTTTCCCATGGCTGATTGACATCTGTGTACCTGGTCCTTCTGGGTTCAGCAAGGTTCTTTCGGTATCAGTGTCTACCTCAAAGTCTTTGAACACTTCACCTCTAGGTGAGGATTCCTCTAATTCCTCCTCAGGATGTACCTGAGGGGTAGCGGTGACTGATATTATTGGGTTTTGGCACAAATATGGAACATCAGAGAAGGGTTTAAATATATGCTGCCGGAGTTTTGCCGGATAGATATAATCTTCCCCTTCCTCACCTTTGCTAAACCCTACGAACCATCGAGACAGTCTAAAGCGAGCAGTTTCATCTTTAAAGCTTGCTGCCAAGAGCACGCTACAAATCTTGCACATATCAGGCGACCAAACAAATTTGTCCTGATTATCACAAGGACTATGTCTATGCCAGGTGGTAGTCACTGGCAAAAATCGCACCGAACAACCAGCTACAGCACACCTTAATTGAGAGTCATTTCTCAAGATGGCCCTGTAGTGAAAAAACCAAGTTGTTATTAGAAAAATTTCATTTTAGTATAAAAGGGATTTTGACGAAGGAAAAATCTATTTCTGGGGGAAGACCTGTGTCGCCCGGTGAAAAGTTCCTGTAGCTCACTTTTCTAAGTATAAATAGATTCTAAATATACCAGAGAAAAAAGCCAGCATGGTGTGCTGAGGTTACTACCCTCGCGCGAGCACCCAAAGGGTGTCGGGTATAAAGTACAAGGCGAGTGGAAGCCACTATTCACAGGTCTTCTGCCAATTAGAGGATTCCTTTCCAAAATCCCTCTCATGGAAAGAGCCGTTGCAAAGGCCACTCCTCCCTCTCACTCCTGCTACAACTACCAGACCCGCGAGCCATCTGCATTCCTGGATTAGACATCCTAGCTTGGATTGGTTAAGGGTGGGGAAATAATTAGAAGGGATGGGTTCACCGAGCGACACAGGTCTTCCCCAAGAAATAGATTTTTCCTTCATCAAAATCCCTTTTCTGGGTTCGACCTGTGTTCGCCGGTGAAAAGGTATCAGAGAATTCCCATCCAAGCTTACCAGTTACCAAACAAGTCTATAAAGAAGGAGTTAATGAAACCTAGGGTTCATTTAAAAATAAATTTTTTTCTTGCTTGCTAATTACACTAGGACTTGAACTATGAATTAGAACTTGAAACAACTTAATAATATAATACACTTAAGTATGGTATCTAGAGCAATATACTAGGGTATGTACAGACAGGTCCATAAAACAAATATGGCCTCAAAATTATATATACATGTTCCAGTGGCAGGATGACGACCAAACCATCCTGATCCGGGGGAGAGAAGTTTGGTAGGGAATACGAGCGAAGCAGGTAGAAAGGAGAGAGTATTAAGGGAAAAAGAAGTGACCAAAGGCTAAGGAAAGGAGTTTGATAAGATTCATCATTCAGGGGAGACTATGCTCCCTGCAGCAACTGCTGGGAATTTAAGGGCCTCTAAATTCTTTAGATAGTGGTGTTTAAAAACTGTCGGAGATTTCCAACCCGTATATTTCTTCAGGTCTTCGAAATTCATGTTGTGAAAATAGTTAATGGAGGTAGCTACTGCTCGGATATCATGGACGTGTAGGACTGAATCCGGGTTGGCCTGTTTAATAAAGTAGAGTATTTGTTGTCTAATACGTTTAAGAGAAATCGTACCACCTTTCTGTCTAATGAAAAGGGGGCCTGAAGATTTTTTGGATGTCCTGGCTAAGAAGGTTTAAGGGTAACGACAGGACACAATGATGTGTCCTGTGTCAGAGGAATGATTTTCCATGGGGCCCATCTGTTTTGTGGGTCCTCGTTTTTAGCCAAGAACCTCCGATCTGGGGATAGTAATACTTTACCCGACGGGAGTAATTCCATATGGTCTGGATTCCTAGAGAGAGCCGAGAGTTCAGATATTCTGGCACCTGACGCCATGGCCATTAGGAATAAAGTTTCCCTAAGCAGGGTTATATAAGAGCATGACTCATTATTAGTGTCTGAGGCTAATTTAAGTACATCATTAAAAAACCAGGAGACCGTATGAGGGCGGTGTATTGGTTTCAGACGGGCACATGCTCGCGGAATCTGACAAGTTAATATTAAAGCCAACCTGAAAAATCTTCCATAAGGTTGACTTGGTTGTTGTAATAGTACTAGCGGCTAGGCCTTTCTCAAATAGAGTTCTATAGAACAAAATTGCCAGATTCGTGGTCATTTTATGAGCCTCTGAGTCTTTTAGAAATTTGGCCAACTTCTTCACTGCTGAATCATATTGCCTGAGCGTTGAATCTCTTTTATCTGATTCTATGAAAAGATGTTTAGTGGATCAATACTAACGTCCTTTTGGGCTGCAAACTTTATGATGTCCATAACGTTAGGGCACCCAGAATTCTTGAGGAAGCTGACACAGTCTGAGTTTGTACTGTCTGTGTCAGTTCTGGACGAGGGATCCGTTTGGGTCGGAGCTTCAGTTCTAGAAGAAGCAGGAACCAGTTGCTCTCTGGCCAATTGGGTGCCACTAATGATACTTGTCCTGTGAAAGATCTTAGCTTGTGCAGGACCTTCATCAGAAGATTCACCGGTGGAAATAGGTAAATCTTCTGCCAATTGTTCCAATCTATGAACATCGTATCTGTGGCGTAAGTTAGAGGGTCCAGGTTGGGTGCCACGTAACATAGTAGTTTGTGGTTGGATTCTATGGCGAATAGGTCTACTTGAAGGTGCGGGCTTTGATTGCAAATCCAGCGGAATGACTTCCTGTCCAGGGACCACTCCGATCCCAGCAGAGTTGTCCTGGAAAGTGCGTCTGCGATAACATTATTTACTCCTGCCAGGTGAGTTGCTGACAGGTGCCAATGATTTTTCGTTGCCAATGAGAATATCGCAATCAATATGTGATTTAGTTTGCTTGACCTGGAGCCTCCTCTGTTTATGCAGTGTACCACCACTAGGCTGTCCGAGACTACTCTCACCTGATTGTTCCTGGCTGGAGTCAGTCGTTTTCCAGGTTCCGGCATTTTGTCCATGGACGAAGCTGCTTGTTAGAATAGGTGGAATTATTGAGATCTTGTCCCTGAGATTGATATTGGCTCTCTTTCTCCAGACTCGAATGATGTCCTTCAATCTGGCTTTTAATAGGACGTCTGTTACTGACGCGAACTGCAGCGAACCTAGGATTCTCTCTTGGGTACGCCGAGACGCCTTCTTGTTCTTGAGGAACTGTTTTGTAGCCACTGCTATCTCCTTGACCTTCTTGGGTGGAAGAGATAGCTTGTGTCTTATTAGGTCCCATTGGATCCCCAGCCTTTGGAAGCGGGAAGCCGGAACAAGCCAAGATTTTTCCGTTTATCTGGAAGCCCAGAAATTTCAAGAATTTTCAGTGATAATAAATCTACTTGTATATTTTACATCTATTTGGTTTGTATTAAACAGTAAATCATGCAAAGTCATATCGGGAGAGGGATCAGGAGAGGGAGAAAGAAGTCTCTCTCTCTTGTCCCTTGATAACTGCGATAGGCTACTAGTAGCCTACCGATTTTACCTGAACAATATATTGATATTACACCGAGATAGGCACCAACACGCTCTTGGGAAGCTGGGGGAGGGGGGGGGGGAAGGGGGGTCTAAACTTAAACAACATTTCTTTAAAACCCCAGTCCTTAACCCCAGAGTACGTCAAGAGCATGTTAGGGCTCTCTACAAACCAATTCTACTCGAATAATAGATAAACACGTAATATAAGATACGTTTGACGATTGTATTAATAAAAATTTTTGGTTTATATTATATTTAAAAGGAAATTAATGAGAACCAGAGCTCCACGTGTTCTGATAATGCTCCCGAAATGGCGGACATGCCGACAGCCCCCCCAATACATTTCTAAGGGGCCGAAGGCCAATTTGGGAAGCCCCGCAACTGTATAAGTTATGAAAACACAAATTGGAATACTCAACTTAGAAGAAGGAGGAAGTTCTGCAGATGCCATCACTAAAATCGCCGAAATTAAGGGAGCCACGAGAAAAGCATGTACTGGTTGTGAAGTCTAAGTACAGGAATGCAGATGGCGCGCGGGTCGGGTACTAGTAGCAGGAGTGAGAGGGAGGAGTGGCCTTTGCAACGGCTCTTTCCATGAGAGGGATTTTGGAAAAGAATCCTCTAATTGGCAGAAGACCTGTGAATAGTGGCTTCCACTCGCCTTGTACTTTATACCCAACACCCTTTGGGTGCTCATGCGAGGGTAGTAACCTCAGCACACCATGCTAGCTTTTTTCTCTGGTATATTTAGAATCTATTTATACTTAGAAAAGTGAGCTACAGGAACTTTTCACCAGCAAACACAGGTTGAACCCAGAAATTATTTTTAAATACTGGAAAACCGTAAACATTAACGAGTAGTAGATATAAATTTATAAGTTAGTTTGACTACAAATGTACATTTCTTGTACATTCTGTAAAATATTTAGGCAATTCTACGTACTAACTCCATGCGGACTGTAAGAAACGGTCCCATAAAAACAGAGGCCACTAGGGACTGGGGCATCAAAGTAATTTTTCTGTTTCTGATATTAGTCCCTGGGGGTAAAATCAACCCCCCAGAAATAATGGTTAAATTTCAATTATCAACTCAATTACTTTTAGAGAATTGTAAATCTATGTTAACTCAAACCTTTAGAGGGTTCAATTACCTTTGAAGCCTTGTTTATTTCTATACAGGCAGTCCCCGGGTTACAACGGGGGTTCCGTTCTTGAGACGCGTTGTAAGCCGAAAATTGTCGTAAGCCGGAACACCGTCAAAAATCCTAAGAAAACCTTACTTTTAATGGTTTGGGTGCATTAAAAATCATGTAAACCGCATTCATATTGATTATTTTGCATTTTTGATGTCATATTTCTTATGCCAGATCAGCGTTATAGGCGTCGTAACCCTGGAACATGTGTCCTAACCCTGGAAATAATTTTTGATGAATATAATTGAAAAGCGCCTTAACCTCGGAACGTTATAAGCTGAACCCGTCTGACCCGGGGACTGCCTTATACTATAATTTGCGGCCACCCAGTGGTAATATGTTTATTAATATTTTCAAATATTCAATAATAATAATAATAATATAACTGTAATTACAAAGTTCATGATATTATTTTAAAGAAAAAACCATTCCATTTCCCTTTTTAAGTAAGAACAACTTTTCTCCATCACTCTCTCTTTCTTACTGAGATAAGAGAATTTTTTCAATGCATCTACTATATCTACTATTTGTTTATTTCTGGGTTTGACCTGTGTCGGCCAGTGAAATGGTCCTGTAGCACGCATTTCTAGATATAAATAGATTCTAAATATACCAGAGAAAAAAGCTAAAATGGAATGCTGAAGTTACTACCCTCAGCTCGATCACCCAAGGGCATCGGTATAAGCACTAGGGCGAGTGGAGGCCACTATCACAGGACTTCTGCCAATTAGAAGATTCCTTTCAAAATCCCTCACAAGGCAAGAGCCGTTACAAGGACTACCATATCTACCTTCCGCTCGCCACTACTACCACCCACGCCCGGCATCTTCATTCCTGTAATTAGCGCATTGCTTTCCGCACGTGCTATTTCATAAGCCATCTTGGGTGCACCATCAGATGCGTGCGTTCTTTCCCTTTGTTTGATTATGATTACATTTACTCACGGTTTAGTTTTTACCGTTTTTTCATATTCCCGTGCATTTTCATTGCTCCTGCCGTATCTGGAGTTCTGATTTTACGTTATTTATTTATATGACGTAGGCTCTAACGTGCTCCTGACGTCCTCTGGGGTCTCTAGTTTATTGTTTATTTCACCCTTTCTAGCCTTTGGCTTTCTCCTCAGTCCCTCAGGAACGTGTTCGTTCCCCTTCGTACGTATTCTTTATTTGTCTTATTATATATTTGTGCAGTATTTGGGCTTCCAGTTAGCCTATTGTACGCTATCATGGTAGAGAGGGCGATTCCTCTCTTCTCTCGTGATTTTTATGCATGCATGCTTTATTGTTTTTTTCTATGCACTCAATTTTATGCACATTTATGATATTCATATCACTGTGAGGTTGGAAGTTTTGCTCTCTTTCCCTGGCTTACCCGACCAGACCTAGGCTAGGTTTTGGAAGGTAGGTCAGGTGACTCTAACCCTCTACCCCTTAGGCCCTCCATTACGGTGCTCGCTGGGAGGTCGATCCAGGATAGAGAGTCCCTCTCTTGTCATGTTTGTTGGGCCTAAACCCTCCCTACCTGACCAGATCGAAAATTTCGATTTTGGAGAGTTTTGTTGGGTTCCTTCCGTCCATGTCATGACGTCCTTGGAGGCCTAACTAGCATACCTGACCGAATCCGTACCGATCTCGGAGGGTTAGGCTAGGTCTCTGCTGGGTATATCCATTTTCCTCTTATTGTTCCTCTTCGCAATTCTTCCAGTGATTCCTCATTATTTTATTATGTTTATTATGTTGTTTTGTTGTGTACTGCCTTGACCTTGCCTCCTTTAGGGTGCCAGTTGGCCTACCGTCTCCTGTCCCCTTTAGTAGTAGGCTAGTACAGTTCCCTGTAAGGTGGTGACCAGTGATCGGTTGCTGTGGCCAGGGGTTCACGACTTGTCCACTCCCCTAGACCCCCCCGCCCCCCGCACCAGTCCTGTCCGGCGCTGCCTACTAGCTCACGGTGGTTTGCAAAGTAATCCATACCGATGAACGGCCGCTAGCTTAGAGGTATCTCTTTCTGTCCAAACGGGGGGGGGCGGGGGGGGGGGCATGGGTTGGAGGGGAGTGGTTACTTGTAGTTGGTGTAATCTCCTTATTTATGTCTCCGGACCCACATGTCCACTGGTCAGGTGGGATCTACCATCACACCAGCCAGCAGGCTATGCACCGGATTGTACGTTTTTACTGCTCCGCCACTCAGTTGTCTTTTCTCCCTATTGTCTCCGCCTTCCCACTCACGTGGGGACGGATTTGGGCTCAGAGTTGCGTTTCTAGTCACCTTAGAATTGCTTCTCTCCCCCCGATGCGTTCAGGTTCAGGCCTAGGTCTTACCTTTTCCCCTGTTCCACTCGTATTAGCCCATCTCCGCCGGTGTTACTTTTATGATAACGGGATTATGAGACTCCGGAGTAGGTCAAGCCTTTAAGGGATTACACCAGATTTATTAGATATTATTCATATGTATATTTCGTTAGATTCTGTAGGTATATCTCCGGACCCGTAGGGTTCCAACGTAGTGTGGCTTACCATCACACTCGCCAGGTAAAAGATACCGGAGTTTATTATACCGTGGTTTCCGTCGCTCAGTTTTCTGTCTTCTTTGCTATCACTGTTCCCCATTCCGGTGGGGACAGTTAGGGGTTCAGATATGCGACTACTTTAATTCGTTGCTTTTCTGATTTGGTGCGGTCAGATTCAGGATTAGGTCTTACCTTCTCCCCCTGTTCTGCTCGTATCAGGCCCCATACACTGGTTATAGCTTTACCATCCCGAAGACAGACTCCGGAGCAGGCGGTGACACCCAGAGCTTTTCTTTTATTCATTCAGTGAGTTAAAATCATGAACCGATATTTCCTTTAAGATTCAAATATCTGGTTAAAGTGCATGCTCCTGCCGGAGTTAACTCCGGCGCTTTTACGTATAATACTCATTTGACCTTTCAACTTACAGATGGTCTGCTGCCAGGTAGAGGGTTGCTCCGCCACCCTAATCAAGCCGCACAGGCATGTAGTCTGCAGGTCCCACGCCAACTGCGCCATCCCGCTGGAGGACTACCTGGTCTGGCACCCGGACCCCTGCACTGTGTGTTACGAGATGGTTGGTATCATCTCTGACGAGTCTGTAAGTAACATTCTCACCTCGTCATTTCCGTGAAATTTCTGCTATACATCAACTTTATGAAATTTCTTTGACACGCAATACTCCAGATGGGATACTAATTCGATTATTTTTTACAGGCTAGTTTGGCGCTCCGGACGGAGACCAAAGCGTCCCTGAAGTCCTGGGTGGGAGGATTCGGCAGGAACACCAGGGCCGGACAGCCCTACGTGCTGTCCGAGAGTCTGTGCTCCCTTCTGTACCCGGGAGCCACGGCTTCGACGGCTGTTCCTGCGTCAGTGGCGGATCCTATCATCGAGGGCATCCATCTGGAGATGCTACCCCTCGCGGAGGACCAAGAAGGCCTGTGTGACCTGGTGGCAGAGGAGGTTGCGGCCATCAGCCTCCACCACGAACTGATGGCCACCGAGGATCAGGAGGTAGGTAGGGAGGTAAGTGAGGTAGGTAGGGAGGTAAGTGAGGTAGGCAGTCTCCCCTTTAGCTCCAATCCTTCTTCCCCTTCCTTCCAGAGCTTCTCTTCTAAGTTTGTGCCCTCTTGGGATAGATTGGCCTCGGTCATTCCTAAAGTTAAGGTTTGGAAGACGAGATCCCTTCCAAAGGGATCCAAACCTGCTCCGGCAAGTTCTGCAAAGTCATCCTCGGCCCCCAAGCCGTCGACCTCTACTGCCAAGCCTTCCTCTTCCAAGGCTTCTCCCCCTCCCAAGGGGTCGAGAGCCAAGACCTCCAGAGTTAAGCCGACGGAGTCCGGCTTTGACCAGGAGGCATTCGCTAATCTTCTAATGATGAAGATGAGTGAAGCAGTAGACACCAAAATTGAGTCGGTGTCCACTCGACTCGCATCAGGCCTGGAGACCTCGGGTCAGTCAATACTATCCCTGACCCAGAGGATCAGAGCCCAGGAGGAATTGGTGTCTGGAATCCTCCAGTCCAGGACCACGGCACAGACCGTGACAGTACCGGACACATCAAAGCTGCCGCCATTTGACAACAGTAACCCGTGGCGGTTAGCTTTGCATGCCCCGTATTCAGATGGGAAACTGACGATTGAAGGTTGCGGAACCCGAACAGTAGAAGACTTTGAGTTCTTCCCGGAGGGCCTTCAGTTTCCGTTCCCAGGTTACGCTAGACTAACAGAAGATGCGCTAGTCAGGGTAGACAAGGTCCCGAAAGAGACCGTCATCTACCCTAGGGACCAGGCCCAGGCTGCATGGGTCCGCACCCTTACAGAATGGGAATGCGTCAACACGAAGTTGATGCCCCATAAAGGTTGCTTCACAATGTTTATGACCCCGCGAGGAGTTCCGTCTCCTTGCACTTCAAAAGTGAAGTTGACTCTACAAGCAGCGGTAGAGGACAAGCCCTTACCTCTATTAAAAGAGACAGAGGCTACCTCCTTACTCTTCCAAAGAGATGTAGAGTTTTGGACTGACGCTCCAGCTACGTTCACGGTGGGCAAACTCGACCCAGCTACCTAGAATTCCGGACCCCTTGGTCAAAGCGGAATTCGAAGCAAGATGCAGACTGAGTAGGTCGATTAACTCAGTCACCTCAGCTGAGTTGATCTCTACGACGTTTGCCGATGAGGCTCTTTTTATAGTCCACACGAAGTCTCTATTACAGGCCTTCCAGTTGGACCTGTATGATTTTATTGTGGCTAGGCGAGCCTGCAGGAAGCATGTCTTTGCGAATGCTTCCATAAGGCATGAGCCAAACAAACTTATAAAGGCTTCAATCTGGGGCGCCAACCTTTTCCCTGAGGATGCGGTCAACAACGTCCTCAGTGAGGCGGCTAGAGCCAACCAGAACCTTCGTGTCTGTTGGAGACATCCTTTCAAAAGGAAGTTTGACACCCTGGACCACAATCCAAACCTAGGAAGAGGCCGAGGAAATTCCATCCTTACCAGCCCTCTCATCCTCAGACGGTTGTCCAGGTGGTCCCTGTCTCCCAGGTTCGGCAAGCCTTCAACATCCAAGGCTCAGCCACAGCAGCAATTTGTCTTGGTCCAGAGTCCTCCAGCTCAGCAACCCTCAACCTCAACAACCTTGGTAGCCTCCCCAGCCTTCAACGCCTCCTACGAGTCGCGAGGAGCATTTCGCGGCTACGGTAGGCATGCTGGAAGTAGCAGCCGGAGGTGCCTTCCAGTAGAGAGGTGGCTCTGAAGGAAGAGGCTTCAGGAGAGGCAGCGGAAGCAAAACTGCAACCAACCAGTGAGAGGACCACTGGACCTTCAGTCCATGGGCCCACAGCATTGTTTCGAAAGGTCTAGGGTGGAAATGGGAGAAAGGGCCTCCTCCACCAGTCAGTTTTCACCAGACTCCAACAACGGACCTACTAGACTATGCCAAAGATCTCCTCCAAAAGAAGGTCAAACGCCTAAAGTTTCAAGGACGTCTGTTCAGTGTACCAAAGAAGGACTCGGACAAACGAAGAGTGATTCTGGACTTGTCCCGTCTCAACTCATACATTCAATGCGACAAGTTCCGCATGCTGACCATCTCGCAGGTGCGGACCTTACTTCCCCGTGGGGCCGTCACCACCTCTATAGATCGTACAGACGCTTACTATCATGTTCCGATAGCAAGAAATTTCTCTCCGTACCTAGGCTTCAAACTAAGAAAACAGGCTTACTCATTCAGAGTCATGCGATTCGGGCTCAACATAGTGCCCAGAATATTCACCAAATTAGGAGAGACGATAGTTCAAGAACTAAGAGCTCAGGGGGTAATGTTAGTAGCTTAGCTAGACCACTGGCTCATTTGGGCAACCAACGACGAGGAGTGTCACAAAGCAACAGCCAAAGTAATAGAATTCCTAGAGTATCTGGGTTTCCAGATAAACAAGGAAAATTCTCGGCTCGTTCCAGCGTCCCGCTTTCAATGGCTGGGAATCCAATGGGACCTAAACTCGCACAAACTATCTCTTCCATCCAAGAAGGCTGGAGAGATAGCAAAGGCTACGAGACAGTTCCTCAAGAACAAAAAGGCTTCTCGTCGTACCCAAGAGAGAATTCTAGGTTTGCTGCAGTTTGCCTCGATAACGGACATCCTGTTGAAAGCCAAGCTGAAGGATATCAATCGAGTCTGGCGAAAGCGAGCCAACGTCAAATTCAAAGACAAGATCTCTCTAATTCCGCCGATATTAATGAAAAGATTCCGTCAGTGCCACTGCAATTTCCTCCGCAATATCTGACAGTCCACACGGACGCCTCTCTGAGCGGTTGGGGGGGTTACTCACAATACAAGAAAGTTCAAGGAACATGGTCAAAGATGTTCTGCCAGTTCCACATTAATGTCCTAGAAGCAATGGCCATTTTTCTGACTTTAAAACGTCTGGCTCCAGCCAAAAACATTCATATAAGGTTAGTCTCGGACAGTGCAGTGATAGTTCATTGCATAAACAGAGGAGGGTCCAGGTCGAGCAAAGTAAACCATGTAATGATTGCGATTTTCTTGTTAGCGATGAAAAATCGTTGGCACCTGTCAGCTACTCACCTGGCAGGAGTAAGAAATGTCATCGCAGACTCACTATCCAGGATGACTCCGCTGGAGTCGGAGTGGTCCCTGGACATGAAGTCATTCCGCTGCATTTGCAATCAAATCCCGGCCCTTCAAGTAGACCTGTTCGCCACGGAGTCCAATCACAAACTCCCTTGTTATGTGGCTCCCAACCTGGACCCTCTAGCTCACGCCACAGATGCGATGTCCATAGACTGGAACAGTTGGCAGAAAATTTACATATTTCTGCCAGTAAATCTTCTGATGAAAGTCCTGCTTTACAAACTCAGATCTTTCACAGGACAAGTAGCATTGGTCGCACCCAACTGGCCGAAGAGCAACTGGTTCCCTCTTCTGCTAGAATTGAATCTCCGTCCCAGACGGATCCCCTGTCCGGAACTGACTCAAGTAGTACAAACTCGGATTGTGTCAGCTTCCTCAAGAATTCTGAGTGCCCTAACTTCATGGACTTCATGAAGTTTGCAGCCCAAAAGAATGCTAGTATCGACCCACTAAATATCTTGTTTATAGAATCAGATAAAAAAGAGTCAACACTCAGACAGTATGATTCTGCAGTAAAGAAATTGGCCATCTTTCTAAAAGAATCAGATGTCCAAAAGATGACTACAAATCTCGCAATTTCATTCTTTAGAACCCTATTCGAGAAAGGTCTAGCTGCTAGTACCATTACTACAACCAAATCTGCCTTAAGGAAGATTTTTCAGCTTGGCTTTAGTATTGATTTGACTGATTCGTATTTCTCTTCAATCCCGCGAGCATGTGCCCGTCTGAGACCATTAGGCCGCCCTCATACAGTCTCCTGGTTTTTAAATGATGTACTTAAATTAGCCTCGGACACTGATAATGATTCATGCTCATATTTAACCCTTCCCAGGAAAACATTATTCTTAATGAGCCTGGCATCAGGCGCCAGAATATCTGAACTGTTGGCTCTCTCTAGAGACCCAAACCACATCGAATTCCTTCCGTCAGGTGAAGTGCTACTATCCCCGGATCGGAAATTCTTGGCCAAGAATGAAGACCCACAAAACAGGTGGGCTCCGTGGAAGATTGTTCCTCTTACGCAAGACACATCATTGTGTCCTGTCGTCACTCTTAAATCCTATCTGGCCAGGACTTCCAAAAAGTTTTTAGGTCCCCTTTTTATTAGAGAGAAAGGCGGAACAATTTCCTTAAAAGGTATTAGACAACAAATCCTTTATTTTATTAAACTAGCTAATCCGGATTCAGTTCCACACGTCCATGATATCCGAGCAGTGGCTACCTCGGATTAACTATTTTCACAATATGAACTTCGAGGACCTGAAGAAATATATGGGTTGGAAATCTCCGGCAATATTTAAAAGCCACTATCTCAAGAATCTAGAGGCCCTTAAATTCTCAGCAGTGGCTGCAGGAAGTATAGTCTCCCCTGAGATGACCGAGTCCTAAAACTCTATTGTCTATTGCTCGTTCTGCTTAGCCCTTTTTTCCTTGATACTTACTCCTTCCTACCTGCCTCACTCGTATTCCCTACCAATCTTCCCCCCCTGGTGCCGGGCTGGTTTGCTTGCCATTCCGTTGCTGGACTTGTATATAGCATTTGGGACCCACCTTTTGTATTCCTTACCTGTTTTGTACATACTTGTATGTATATAGTCATATTGCTTCATATGCCATTCCATTTGAATATTACTTTATTACTGGTTATTAAGTCTTAATTTTAAGAATTCAACTAAGTTTGCTTGTTTCTTTTCACAGCTTATTAAATTTATTCTTTAGTGAAGTTTAAGTTTCATTATTCCTTATATATTTTTGTTTTGTATCTTTCAAGCTTGTATGGCAATTCTCTGATACTATTTCACCGGCCGACACAGGTCGAACCCAGAAAAGGGATTTTGACGAAGGAAAAATCTATTTCTGGGGGAAGACCTGTGTCGCCCGGTGAACTCGTCCCTCTTTCTTTTCCTGATCCCCACCCTGTAGCCAGTCGAAGCTTGGGTGCGTATTCCAGGAATGAAGATGCCGGGCGTGGGTGGTAGTAGTAGCGAGTGGAAGGTAGATGTGGTAGTCCTTGTAATGGCTCTTGCCTTGTGAGGGATTTTGAAAGGAATCTTCTAATTGGCAGAAGTCCTGTGATAGTGGCCTCCACTCGCCCTAGTGCTTATACTGACGCCCTTGGGTGATTGAGCTGAGGGTAGTAACTTCAGCATTCCATTTTAGCTTTTTTCTCTGGTATATTTAGAATCTATTTATACCTAGAAATGCGTGCTACAGGACCATTTCACCAGGCAACACAGGTCTTCCTCCAGAAATAGATTTTTCCTTCGTCAAAATCCCTTTATTATTCTCAAATAATAGTAATAATAATAATATAACTGTAATAACAAAAATAACAAAATGGTGCATGTAAAGAATTCTTTCCTTCATCTTTCTTTAAAACTTCACTGATGCTGGAAGTCCAGAACTGCCAAATATGCCAAGTAATGTGACAGGAGGGAGAGTGTTGCCAGATTAGCATCAATAACTTACATAGTTCTCTCTCTCTCTCTCTCTCTCTCTCTCTCTCTCTCTCTCTCTCTCTCTCTCTCTCTCTCTCTCTCTCTCTCTCTCTCTCTCTCTCTCTCTCTGCATATGTAATCTTCACACACTCCTCTATTTTTACCGACCATTTATTTTTTTTAAGGGTAATGTATTAAGCACTGTGGAACTGCAGCACCACCAATATATTTCATATATATGCACAAAATCATGAATTATATTATATATACATGAATATGAGAAATTAGGTATAGATTTTCAATAATCTTTAAAATTTTTTTACCATTTTCTTGTTTTTGTAAATAAAAAAAGCAAATGAATTGAAACAATATGTGGAACTGCTGGTGCTCAGCAGTTCTGATTTTGCTAGCAGGGTGTGGTAGCCAGCCTGCACGTAAGAGTGAGGGGAACACTGTCCTCTCGAGCAGTGTTAGTCTAACAGCTGGAGGAGGAAGGTTTGTTTTGAAATTCGTCAAAGCTTAATCAATAAGTACTATTAGTGATAGTGATCAATTCAGTGACAATACTGATATATCATGTAATGCAGAATAATCAATTAAATGGCAAGTTGCAGTAAATGGGGAAAAAATTATAACCACATTAAGGTTGTAACATACATACACAAGATGTATGTTAAAGCCCTCATTCTTAAGAAATCTTCCAGAAATAAAAGTACAAACTTTTTTACTTTTGTAAAGAGGAAATTCACGACCACCCAAGACGGCCCACAGAAGCCGTGCCTACCACTTCCTTTAGTCATTAAAAATTTGACACAACAGATTCCCCTACTTCGCTCCTCCCCCTCCAAAGTCCACCTCTCCTACAGCTAAATGGACCCCCATTGTCATACTTTTCACGCACCTAGTGCTGTCGTTCAAATTTCATTTCCAGGCAAACCATCAACACCCTGAGAAAGCTGGCGATGAGATGTGACAAACAAGGGACAAAGGAAAGGAGAAAAATAAGACTGCTGGAGCAGCGAATGAAAGTCATTCTCATAGCAAACGCAATTTTGTTCACACCGGGGTGATTCCCAGTCACTCACACCCTCCTATTACTGTCCAGGGTCGAGACTTTTCTCCCCCTAAGCCCTTACCCTGTGTCCAGCTCTACTTCAAGACTTTGATTGTCAAAGAACAAGGTACAGTTTGCTTTTGAAATTTGTTTTTGATGCACAACCCCTTTTCCTTCCCACATTTCTGCCTGCTCTCATAATATATAACTAATTCCCCATTGCATCTCCTTCAGAGAATAAGTGCAATGGAAAATATTTGTGACTTGCATCCAGAATTGTTCATTTACTTGCTATTCTGTGACAGTGTTAAATTACTTATCCTCTCTGCCTTACACCACTCCCAATTATATTAATTGCGTTTAGATCGAGAATTACAGTGCACACTTAATTTGCAGAATTAGGAGAATGCAAGAAGTTGTGTACTACATCTGTATTCCACGGTGCCAGGGTAGCAACCATTCAGTTCAAGTCCCAGGGTGAAAGAATGAAGAGCTGCTTTTAATTATTACTTATTGATTGGTGATAATTGAAACATGACAAATTTTCTAAGACAATTTGTATTTTTCATAGCTACAAACCTGAGGTCTTAACAATAGGATAATTTCTAGTGCCTAGCTGGATCCGGCTAAAAAGCAGATGAAAGCAAGGAATCTTGTGATATCTGGCAACATATGTGTAAATCGGGTGAAAAGTGGTCAAACACCGCTCATCTGCGCCAGTCTTTCACAACTCAGGATGACTTAACAAATAGAGGGGCGGCTAGAGGTGGGCAGTATAACGTTAAGACCACAGGTTTGTAGATATGAAAAATACAAATTGTCTTAGAAAATTTGTCATTTGTTCATACGCAAACAAACCCTTGGTCTTAACAATAGGATAGACTCATAATTGGAGGGAGGTATGAGACATCCTAGACCAGCTGTGGCCTACCCGCCAGTCCAGCTCTCAAAAGAAATAGTTCTTGGAGAGGGACTGAAGCTCGTTGAGAAGCTAGATACACTAATATCTAACCACTCAGAACCTGAGTGACGTACAATGATATAAGGATAACCACTGTATAGGGAACCAAAGAGAAACTTTGACTGTCCAATAAAAAACCAAGACATTAGGGTTTGTAGTACTCCCAACTCCTCCTTGCCCAGGAGCGGAGCCTATGCTACCAAATAGTGGGCAGCTTGATCTAAGGTGACGAGTTCTTTTAAGATAGCAATGCAGGGCCCGGACAGGGCACAACAAAAGCTCTTGAGCATCACCACCCACAAAGTCAATCAGTGATGGAATGGAAAATGAAGGGAACCTGTCATCATGCATCGAGGGATTTTGGGTCTTGGCCACGAATTCTGGGGCAAATTTGAAGGACACTGACTTCCAACCCCTGGTGTGCTTCACCTCATAACTCAGACCATGAAGCTCTCCTACCCTGTTGGAAGATGCCAAAGCCAAAAGGAAAACTGTCTTGAGCGTCAGGTTCCTGTCAGATGAGCGATGCGAGGGCTCATATGGACTCTTAGTTAAGCTTTTAAGCACCAAGGAAACATCCCACGTTGGAGGCTTGAGCTCTCTAGGAGAACTCGACTGCTCAAACCCCTTAACTAGCAGGGAAAATTCCCAGGAAGAGATGTCGATACCCTTCAGGCATAACACCAAACTCACTGCCGCCTTGTAGCCTCTAATAGCAGAAACGGACAAATTTTTCTCGTCTCTGAGGAAGGTTAAAAAGTCTGCTATTCGCTGAATAGAGGTCGCGAGTGGAGAAAAACCCCGTTTACGACACCAATCACAGTAGATCACCCATTTGCCTTGGTAAACTGCGGAGGTTGACTTCCTAAGACTGCTGGACATGTGCCCAGCTGATTTCTGAGAAAAGCCTTTCTCTCGGAGGAGATACTTGATAGCCTCCAACCGTGAAGAGACAGGGATTCTACCAACTGATAGAACCTTTCTGCATGGGGCTGACACAGGAGATGCCACCAAGGGGGAATCTCCCTCGGAATCTCTGACAACAATGACAGCAGATCTGGAAACCATTCTGCCTGAGGTCACAGAGGGGCTACCAAAGTCATTCTGAGACCCTGTGAACTCACCAGCCTGTTCAGAACCTGACGGATCAAACAAAATGGAGGGAAGGCATACACCTCCAGGTTGTCCCAGGGATGTTGGAATGCATCTTCTGCCAATGCTAAGGGATCTGGAACCACTGAACAGAACACCTCCAGCTTCCTGTTGTAGTGTGTCGCGAAAAGGTCCAGCATGGGTCTCCCCCAAATCTAGAAAAGCTTGTCTGGCACCACTTGATGAAGGGACCACTCTGTGCCTAGGATTTGATCCCGGCGACTGAGTTTGTCTGTGACCACGTTCCGTTTCCCTGGGATATACCTAGCTGAGAGCCCTACTGAATTGCTGATTGCCCACTGGTGAAGCTCGATGGTCAAGGCATGAAGTTGCTGAGAAACCAGGCCTCCCTGTTTGTCCACGTAGGCTACCACCGTGGTGTTGTCCGACATGAGAACGACAGAGTGACCCTGTACCATCCCCCGAAACTCCTTCAGACCCAGGAAAGTCGCCTTCAACTCCAAGATGTTGATATGTTGCTGCTTGTCCTCCAAACCCCAAATGCCTGAAGCAATGAGGCCGCCTAAGTGCGCGCCCCAACCTGCGAGGGAGGCGTCCGAGAACAGAAGGAAGTCCGGAGGGAGAGAATGCAGAGGGACGCCCTTCAATAGATTCTGGTCGTCCAACCACCAATGAAGGTCTTCTCTCACTTCCAAAGACAGTGGGACCATAAACAGGGGAGAGTCCCCCGCCGGAGACCAGAATTCCCCCAGTCTCCATTGCAGAGACCGAAGATGAAGGCGCCCATGAGGGACCAGCTTCTCCAGGGAAGATAGCACTCCCAGAAGAACCTGCCACTGATGAGCTGACTGATGCGACTTTGACAGGAAGTTGCGCGCTAAGCCCGCAACTTCTCCAATCTCTGATCCGACGGGAAAGCTCTATCCACTGTCGTATCGATGACCATGCCCAGGTAGAGAATCCTTTGAGTGGGTACAAGGTTTGACTTTTCCTGGTTGACTAATATGCCCAGGTCTAGACAGAACCGAAGAAGACGATCCCTGTCTTGCAGCAGCTTCTCCCTGGAAACTGCCAAGACCAACCAATCGTCGAGGTACCTCAGCAAACGGATCCCCTGACCATGGGCCCAACTTGACACGACAGAGAAGACCCTTGTGAACACTTGAGGGGCTGTCGTCAGCCCGAAGCACAAGACTTTAAACTCGAAGATCTTGTCCGCCAGAGAGAAGCAAAGGAACTTCCTGGACGTGGGATGAACAGAGATTTGGAAGTATGCATCCCTCAAGTCTATCGACAGCATGAAGTCGCCTTCCCTCACGGCTGCCAACACCGAGCGCGGGGTCTTCCTGATGAAGCAATCCAAGGTGGATAAGTCGATCACAGGCCTCCATCCTCCCGACGCCTTGGGCACCAAGAAGATGTGACTGTAAAACCCCGGGGATGGACGCACTACTTCCTCTATCGCATCCATGATGTCATCAAAGGGGTTGACGCCGCAGCGTCACTCCGATACAAAGCAGCGGCAGACACTGGCGGAGCAATACAAGATGGCCGACTGCTCCTACCCGCGAAGACGAGGCCAGGAGGAGGGGGATGGCTTGGGTGGACTGGGAAGGGGCGTGTGCGAGCCTCGACAAAATGCGCTAGCAACCCCTCCAAGGACGGGGTACCCCCTAGCCCAAGCGTCTTCCAAATCGCCGCCATTTTGGCCGCCTCTGACTCTGGAAGAGAAGAAAATGATGAAAAAACCTCACCCTTCTCGGGAACCAAAAAAGCTCCCGAGGAAGAGGGGGCTACAATACAAAAATTACCCTGGCAACCTTCCAATACTTCCATCAACGAATCAATGGAAGAAAAGGAAGGAGAAGCAGGGACAACGCTACTATGGGGTAGACTACTGCGGAAGACGAAACATCGGGAATAGGAGCAAAGCCTTCCCAAGTAGGAAGAGTGGAGACTCTCCGATGTTCCCTCTTACCATAAAACTTCCTCCACTGCTCCTTAGGCCATGACAAGGGATGTACATTTTCTGGGGTTTTCACAGTGGCACTAATTGATTTGTTAATTAATCATTTGTAAGCTCAGTGCCCCAGAGCTAGTGCCTTCAGCTCCTGTGTAAATTATCTTCTGAATTAAATAATAATAATCTTAGTTAAAAGTAATATTGCATTTCCCTTAAATCCATCAATTTTCATACCTTTTTTTCCTGTTCTCTGTTGTTACCTGTGTGGCCCCAGTCTTGTCAGATATCAGTAAATTTTAGAGTAAATGATAAACCTCACGCAGCCACGCACGTAACAATGGCAACCTTGGCCAGCGTTGTATAATTGCCAGCATTGTATAATTAAAGCCTTAATTAATCTCTCGTTAGAGTAGAAATCATTTCCACTGACTATTATTGTAAGGACGACATTCAGGCGAATGTTTGCCCTTCCATTGTAAAAATCTGTATATGCATATGTCCTCTCTTTTCTTCCTGGAACTTGAATGTAGAGCATTTTACGCCCTTTCTTTTGATATATATATGTCAGGAATCCATTCTCTCTATGTAAAATTATTCATGTATTTTTGTCTGTGAAGAAACACATTCACAGCATGGGCCCTGTCCCTTTTGTTTGTTTGTTCATGTGTGCATGATGGGCGTTACCCTTCTGTCTGCACGCCGTCTTATGTACAGCCTCATTTGCTGAATAAAAATAGTTTGCTCGCTCTCCTCATCTTACTCAGTCCTCACAATTGGTGACCCAGGAGTAGGTGACCCAAGCGGTTTTGGCTTTGCCATTAAAGGACTAATTACTGCTGCATAACTTCTGAGAACCTTTAAAGGACCCATACGATGCCTAGTCTAGGTTCTCTGGTACTCCTCAAAGCCATTCACAACTTCTCATAGACCGAAAGTGTGAGACTGACAATACGATGAAGAGTTCAGCATCCTGCGATCTGTGAGACGATCCTTCTTTGCGCTCAAGTCCTCCTCGACGCCCATTCCTGCACCCTGGACGACCGCACCATCAGAGCCCTACCACGTCAAGCTGCCACCCTTCGGCAGTGACCACGTCGCAACATGGCTGCAACGGGCAGAAATACAGTTCCGGATCCATGGCATCACTGGGACAGCACCAAGGCAGACGTCATCGCTGGGACCCTCACAGCGGATGCCTTCAAACGCCTCGACCCATGGATGCGCAGTCAGCATGGGGAGCTGCCCTATGAAGGCCTGAAGAGGGAGCTCATCCAGGTCTTTTCCCTCCCAGTTCCCCAGTGAGCCGCCCAAATTTTCGACCTCATGGTCAACCCCATGACCAACTCGGATCCCAGACTGCCCTGGCACAAGCTCCAGGACCTGGTTTACACCTGAAGTCCGAAACCAGAACCCTAATGCTGAGATCATGGAGATGGAAAGTCTGGTGCAGTGGGCTTTCACGCTGTTTACCGCCACCCAAGCTGCAAAACTCTCCTCTCCTCTGTCAGCCAACAGCCTACAGCAGGAGGACACGGTGCAGCATACCAGCAACTGCCGAAGACCCTCCCAGACGTCGGGTGGTGCCGCTTCCACCACCAGTTCAGCAGCGAGGCACGGAAGTGCCTCGCTGCTGAAGCAAGTGCGAGTGCTCTTGCTTCTTCCGCCCTTCAATAAATGATGGAGGCAGTGCCCAAAACAAGCCCCCCATGGCAGCAGCAGTAACAAAGTCCCAACCCAGTGGCTTCTATGTCCAGGAAAGCATCTCCGGCCTCAGGATGTTGGTTGACACTGGTGCCATGTAGTCGGTGTTCCCTTTGTCTGCAGAGGATCGCAGCCGCACCTCCAATGACCCGACCATCCTCATAGCTGCAAATGGGATGCCCATCCACACCTAGGTCCACCTGGCCCTTCGTCCTCACAGACGTACGGACCCCTCTCTTGGGGGTGGACTTCCTTGCCCACCACAGCCTCTTGGTGAACATAGCCAGCCAGCGCCTTCTCGATACTGAGACCTGCCTCTCCCACCCACTCGCCAAGGACCAAGGGCGCCCACCATCAGCTCCGTCCTTCCCCACCACAGATACGCCTCCCTTCTCCAGGAGTTTCCGGACGTCTTCCGCCCTGAGCTTCATCAGTTGGCTGGGGCCACACCCAAGCACAGTGTCTTCCACCATATTGAGACCAAGGGCCCCCTGACACAAGCTAAGTTCCGCCACCTCCCAGTGAAGCCCCTCCAGGAAGCCAAGACTGCATTCAAAGAAATGGAGATGATGGGGATCTGTAAAAAGGCAGCGAGTCCGTGAGCATCCCCCCCTCCACATGATGAAGAAGGCAGACAGTATGTGGAGGCCCTGCAGTGACTACCGGCACCTGAACCTCATCACCACACCCGACAGCTACCCCCTGCCAAACATGCAGGACCTCACCAGGTCCCTCCACGGCGCCAAGGTCTTCTCCAAGATCGACTTATTAAACTCGTATTTTCAAGTCCCCATCCATCCCGATGACATTCCGAAGACAGTGATCATCATACCCTGCAAATCTTCCGTGTTCACCTTCTCCACCTTCGGCCTAAGGAACGCTGGGGCCACCTTTCAACGCCTCATGGACAGCATCCTCTGTGACTTACCCTTCTGCATCTGCTATGTGGACGATATTCTTAACTTTTCCATATCGCAGGAGGAGCACCTGAACAACACCTGGGCCGTCCTCAAGCCTACAGGAGTACAGACTTGCCGTCCGTTTTGACAAATGTACCTTCGGCGCCAAGAAGGTGGATTTCCTCAGCCATGAAATTACAGCAGCAGGAGTTCATCCCATGGTGTCAAAGGTGGCCGCAGTGGAGAAGTTCCAGACACCGATGACCGTCAAGGCCCTCCTAGATTCATCGGGATGGTGAATTATATTACCGAAGGTTCGTCTCGGACATCACCCACACCATGTGCCCTTTGACCAAGGTCCTGCAGGTCAAACCCAAGAAACTGACATGGGGAGAAGACCAGCAGTTCACCTTGCCCGAACCAAGTCTTCCCTCAGCAGGGCCACCGCCCTGGTGTACCAGGACCCCGATGCACCCCAGACACTCACCACCAATGCCAGCAACATCGCATGCAGTGCCGTCCTGGAACAGCTGGTCAATGGAGTCCCCACACCACTAGCCTTCTTCAGCAAGAAGCTCAAACCCGGTGAGACTCACTACAGCACATTCGACCGTTAGCTCCTTGCCGTCTACCAGCCGTCTGCCACTTCAAATATCTTCTCGAGGGTGTCCCCTTCACCATGAGGATGGACCATCAGCCACTGGTCCATGCCTTCGTCAAGGCGGGTGACGCCTGGTCCATGCCTTCGTCAAGGCAGGCGATGCTTGGTCCGCAAGGCAGCAACGTCATCTCGCGGCTGTCTCCAAGTTTGGGTGCTCCATAGAGCACGTCCCCAGCAGAAGAAATCCCGTAGCCCAAGTCCTGTCAAGGGTCGAGATCCATTCCCTTTACCTCGGCGTCGACTATGAAGACCTAGTGCATGAACAAGACTCCGACCCCGAAGTACCAGCCTACCGGACCGCCATCACTGCCCTTCGTTGGGAGGACATCCCCTTCCGCCCCTCCAGGACGATGCTCCTCTGCGATACCAGCACAGGACACCCTTGTCCGGATACCCGCCTCAGGAAACAGGTGTTCGACGTCATTTACGGCCTCTTCACCCGTTGCCCTGCACAACAACTAGGCTTCTGACAGAGAAAATCATGTGGGCACGGCATCAGGAACGACGCTCGGGAGTAGGCCAGATACCTCCATGCCAGAGTAGCAAGATGGGAAGGCACACCGAATCGGGGATAGACTCTTTTCCCCAGCCCACACGAAGATTTGGACAATCCATGTCGATGTTGTCGGGCCTCTTCCTCCATCCAACGGTACCAGATACCTCCTGACAGTGACTGACCGGTCTACCAGGTGGCCCGAAGCCACCCGGACGTCAGAAGCCACTGCAGACGCCTGTAACCAATTTGTTATCTAAACCTTTGAATTCTCTTTTACAAACTTTAACTTATTCGTAAATTGGGATAGTAGTTTGTTTCACATACCATTGTAAAAATTAATTCATACAGGTATTCCATTATTAGCCATAACAACATAAATAGCGAAACTGTTTGCATTAATTTGACGACTATTTTGTACTGTCCCTCTCACCAGTACAAGAGTACCCGCCACTGTCTACTCACCCCAATAGACAGACTTAACGTTTGACAGTTCTTGAGCGCTAAGCATTAAACCCTTTTCACTTTCACTCAAAGCATTCCATAACACAAATAATCTTTCTGGGCTCAGCTCGTGTCGGCCTATGAAATATCCTTAAGTTCATTATTTCTAGGTAAAATTATCCTAAAATTAAATTACCAGAGAAAAAATAAAATCAAGAAAATGTCAGTAAAACTGACTCGCTCACTCTATAAAAGAAGTGTCGGTATGTAAATAGGGGCGAGTGGGATCACTACCACGAGTCATTTACCATTTAGACCTTCCAACATAAAATCCCCACCTGAGAGAGCTGATACTAAAGGGTGATGCGACCACTACTACTACTACTATTGACGCCACGCGGAGAGCAGCGCCCCTAGCGGTCATCCTTAATTATTAGCTCGACAACGCTAGTTGCATCTTTTTTCACTCGTGTTGTTTTCGCTTGGATTTATCTTTCTCAACGATGGAACGTGCTGCAATCGCTTCGGCTAAGTTAAGTGCCTCATAAGTAATAATTTTTGGTATTCCAGTCTTCCAGGGACCAGTATTTTCCGTTTTTTAGGTCATATACGGTCTCCCGGTTGACTCGTGGCGGCCTTGTGCCGCCTCGTGTTGTTAAGACATACTGGGACATCTTATGCTTATGGGCTCTATATTTACGTTCATCGTTTTATTACATCATATTTAGAGTTAGGACACAGCCCATCCCTTTTATCTTTTATCTCTTAGTTTGGTATTTAAGGCTATACTGTGTTTTTCTGGCCCAGCATCCCAGCTCTTGCTCTTCATTGGTACAGTCTGGTTCACGTGGCCCCTCTGTGGTTGTGTTGCTATCGCGTCCTAGGCCACCTACGATCACGTGTCCCATTAGGCACCTTACCCTCCCCCTTCCCTCCCTACTGTGTGGTAGGGAGGGGTCTGGTGGATCTCCTTGGTTGTCATGACAACCACTGTAGCCTACCTCCCTCTCCCTCCGAGGGGGCCAAGGAGTTCTATACCAGCTGGGGGCTAGGGCAACCACTTGTCTCGGGTACCGGGTTACCTGGCGGGTAGTAGTAGGGACGGGGGGGGTAGGCCACCCCCCTCTCTCTCTCCTCCGCCGTGTTCATGCCGGGATTCCCCCCCCTGTTTTCCCCATTCCCAACCCTTCCCCCTACCCTAACGGACGGAGCCCCCGCTGAAGCCGGGAGCCACTTCGGTTATAGGTCCACCTGGCTCCACCAGCGGGCGGGGTGGGAATTTACTAGAGGTCTATTCTGCTTGCCTACTATATCCTGCTTTTCGCTACCGGAGTAGAGCTCGCTCCTTACCCGGGCACTCCTCTAGTAGACGGAAAGAGTTATACCTCATTCTATATGGATATACCCTTACTGATACGATGACTATTGGTTTTTAGTTTTATGTACTATCTCCGTCGTGGTTTCATGGCCCCTCACCACTCCTGGTTGGAACCTTTTTCCTGTCTCCGGCGTAAGCCTCAGACCCCTACCAACCGCCTAGATAACCACACGTATTGCGGCGGAGCACTAGTTTAATCTAACTTACATGCTCCGGCATGCAGCGGAGTCTATGTTAGGCTGTAAGTGTGCACTCTGATACTCACGTATCTCTCCACTTACAGGCTACCAACTGCCAGGTTCCAGGTTGTAACGCTGTGTTGTATGACCCCTGCGCCCATGAGGAGTGTAGGACCCACGCCCCGTGTGCCACTACCCACAACGGGATTATTGTTTGGCACCCTGAGGCATGCACCATCTGCTATGACCTCGTGAGTCAGCTTTTGGGTGGGGTAAGTTAACTCCTGGACATTTTTCCTGTTATCAATGATTTACCCTTAGTTTTAAGCTCCTTTAAACCGTATCTCCGCCGCTAGAAGCTTCATATTGCCTTCTCTTACAGGCTGCCGCCGTGAAAGAAGTCGCCCTAGCAACCCTGAAAGCTTGGGTAGGTGGCTTTGGGAAGAACGCCGCCAAGGGCCAGCCTTACATTTTAGATAAGAAGCTGGCCATCCATTCCCCGGAGGCAAGGCGACGGGGTACGTGGACCCCATCTCGGCAGCCCCACTCATAGCTTCCATTCAGCAGGAGGTGCAGCAGGCGTTTGGGTCCGTCTCGACGCAGGAGCCGGTCCCAGATGTAGCTAACCTGGACCTTAATCTTGAGCCTATGGCGGTAGGTGCAGAGGATTTGTTGGTTGAGGTAGGTGTTTCGGGCGCTCAAGGTCTACCCTTGAGCGCTCCTGGATCTTCTTCCCCTGTTCCTTCTTCTTCTTCTTTTCAAGGCTTCACGGGATCTGAGATCCCTTCTCGTTCACCCGCTCTCTCTGTACCCCCGAAGGTGAAGGGACAGAGAGAACAGAAGACCCTCCATAAGACGACTTCTAAGAAGTCGTCGTCTTCTTCGGCTAGGAAGTCTACGACATCCTACGCCGATGCGGTGAAGGCGAGGCCTAGCTCTTCCCATTCAAAGAGCTCAAGAAGCAAGGCTTCTAAGGAGAAGGCCCGCACTTCGGCCGAGCCAATGCCTTCTCCGGCATCTACCGGATCTACTCCGATAACTCCTGTTGGAGTGGCGGGACCTAGCTCTTTTGATCCCACCACTTTCTCAGCAGGAGTGTTGCAACAAGTGGGAGAGATGGTTGGCTCTCTCAGTACTAGGTTTGAGCAAATGTTTGCTCAACTGTCCAGTACGATCAACCAATCTGGTCAATCGATACAAGACCTCTCTAACCGAGTTAGGGAGCATGATGACCGCTTCGCTGGCCTCACTCAGGCCCCTCAGGCGAACTCCCCTGTGGCAGGTACTGGTCTCCTACAGCTACCTCCTTATGAATCCCTACCAGCCTTCTCTATGGATAACCCCTGGAGGGTGGCAGCTTATGCCCCCTTCAAGGATGGCATGATTTCCATTCCGGAGTGTGGAACAAGAAGGATTGAGGACTTTGATTTCTACCCTCCCGGACTGGGTCTTAGGACAACTGGCCACGGCCGACTGGCCGTGGTCCAGCTGGCCGTGGCTGACTGGCCGCAGCTCAACTAGCCGCTGGGGACGACTGGCCGCAGCCGACTGGCCGCAGCGGTAAGAGAGAGAGAGAGAGAGAGAGAGATTTTTTTTTATCTTTTGAAGGAAACTAGTGTTTATTTATTTATCTATTTTTTTTAAATACCCTTTTGATTTTTGTGATTGTTGTTATTGGTTATAAACTCTTTCGAATAAAACTGGTTTTTATTGTTATTAATGGTTGTAAACTATTTTCATTTTTTAAATGAGAGCTTGATACTTTGCCAATTGGACTGTTTCCTGTTTTAAATACATTGTTGAACTTTGTAATTATTGTTAATGGTTATAAACTATTTATTTCATGTAGGCATATCATTTTTGAAAAGAGGTTTTCTCTAAGAAAAGAATAATACTTAAAATGTAAATTTTATTACACAGCTGAATTACATGGAAGTTACATAAAATCTGAATTACTGGAATAAAAAATTTAAGAAAATAAAAGATAATTAAAGATAAAAAAAGTTAAATTTCACTAAAAAGCTGAATTATTGAATAAAAAATCAAGAAAATAAAAGATAATTAAAGATAAAAAAAGTTAAATTTCATTAAAAAGTTGAATTATTGGAATATAAAAACTGCTTAAAATAGCAGCTACATAACTATATATCTTAAGAGAAGTTATGAGCAATTCCTCTCAGATACTCTTCGTCTTTTAGATTTACTGTATCTAAATATTTTCTGTGTGAGAGAGACAGAGACAGACAGATAGACAGAAATAATTTTTTTTCTCTCATCTCTTCGTCTATGGCCAGTTGGGCTGCGGCTAGTCGGCCCCTGCGGCCAGTTGGGCTGCGGCCAGTCGGCCATGGCCAGTCGGTCGCGACCAGTTGTCCCATTCCCCCCGGACTGACTCAGCCTTTCATAGGGTATGCAAGGCTTACGGTAACTGCTCTCAATAGAGAGGATAAGATCTCTAGAGAGACTGTGCTGTATAGTAGGGATCACGCACAGAGGGAATGGGTTCACTGCCTGGAGGATTGGGATTGTACCAATACCAAACTCCAGGCATTCAAGAGCCCCTTCACTATCTTCGCTACGGAGGAGGAGGCTTCTCTTCCATTCGCTACTAAGATAGTAGAAGCGACTCTCCAAGCAGTCCTTAAAGACGAGCCCATGCCACAGTTGAGAGAGGCGGAATCAACATCTCCGCTCTTTCCGTCCTTTGGAGAATTGTGGGAGAACCTACCTGCCACTTTCTCAGTAGGTAAGCTGAAGCCAGACTGTGCGATGGATCAGTTTGGCGAGAAGCTCCCGAGGCTGCCTGATAGCCTTATTCAGGCAGAATTCAATGCCCGCACAAGATTTGGGAGATCTCTTAACTCCCTTATCATTACGGAGATGGCTGCTCTTTCCTATGCTACGGAACCGCTTTTTAAAATACTGGCTAAATCCCAGCTCCAGTCGGTTCAAGCTGATGCCTTTGACTTCTTCTCAGCCAGAAGAAACTGCCGAAAGCATGTTTTGCAGGAGGCAACTATTAGGCATGAGCCTAATAGACTTCTAGCTTCCAGCATGTGGGGTGCGGACCTCTTCCCAGAAGCCTCTGTGAATGAGGTGCATCACGAGGCTGCTAGGCTTAACCAGAGCCTTAGAGCCAGATGGGGCATCTCTTCCAAGAGGAAGCAAGAGAGCGCCCCTGCTGCTGGTAAGAAACTGAAGAAAACTGGTAGGAGATTCCAACCCTACCAAAAACAGCAGCAACAACAACATTTCGTCCAAGCCGTCCCAGTTACACAACAGGGACAGCCTTCGACTTCTAAGCAGACACAGCCCATTCTCCGTGTCTCCTCAGAATCAACCCTCGACCTCATACACCGTCTCGCCAGCTTTCAACTCGATGTATGAAAGCCAGGCCTTCCCAACCTTCAACAGGTTTTCAAGGGGGAGCAGAGCGAGAGGTCACTTTCGCCAACGAGGCACAGGAAGAGCTGCAAGAGGAAAGCACTTCAGAGGAGGGCGTGGAGGTCAACCCGCTCAACAACAGTGAGGCTCCCCAGGTAGGAGGGAGGCTGTTCCTCTTCCGTCACAGGTGGGGGTTCAGCAAATGGGCACAGAGCATTGTGTCCAAAGGATTGGGTTGGAGTTGGATCAAAGATCCTCCTCCAAACAAATCATTCTATCAGATACCATCAAAGGAGTTGACAGATTATGCGGAGGAACTCCTTCAGAAAGGAGCTATTGCGAGAGTCAAGCATCTTAAATTTCAAGGTTGCTTGTTCAGCGTGCCAAAGAAAGGCTCAACAAAAAGAAGGGTAATCTTAGACTTGTCAAAGCTAAACTCTTTCATTCGTTGCGACAAGTTCAAAATGCTCACCATCTCGCAGGTACGGACCTTACTTCCCCATGGGGCCGTCACAACCTCTATCGATCTTACAGACGCATACTATCATATCCCTATAGCCAGACACTTCCGTCCATTCCTAGGCTTCAAACTAGGAAATCAGACGTTCTCATTCAAAGTGATGCCCTTCGGTCTGAACGTAGCCCCCAGGGTATTCACGAAAATAGCAGAAGTGGTAGTTCAACAATTGAGAACACAAGGGATAATGGTAGTAGCGTACCTCGACGATTGGTTGATCTGGGCACCAACGGTCGAGGAATGCCTCAAAGCCACGAAGAAGGTAGTACAATTTCTGGAACATCTGGGGTTCCAGATAAACAAAACGAAATCCAGACTCACTCCGGAGTCTCGTTTTCAGTGGCTAGGAATCCAATGGGATTTATCCTCCCACAATCTGTCAATTCCAGTGGTCAAAAGGAAAGAAATAGCCAAGTCTGTGAGGCAATTTCTCAAAAGCAAACAAGCTTCAAGGAGAAACCAGGAAAGAATCCTAGGTTCCCTTCAGTTTGCCTCAGTGACAGACATCTTCCTGAAAGCAAGACTGAAAGATATAAATCGAGTTTGGCGATCAAGAGCAAACGCCAAATCTCGGGACAAGTTGTCAGTGATTCCACAGATCCTTCGCAATCAGCTCCGTCCATGGACAAAAGTGAAGAACCTTGCCAAATTGGTACCCCTTCAATATCCCCTTCCGGTGTTAACCATTCACACGGATGCCTCCCTGTCCGGTTGGGGGGGATATTCTCAATTCAAGCAAGTTCAGGGGTCTTGGTCCGTTCAATTCCGCCAGCTCCACATAAACGTTCTGGAGGTAATGGCAGTATTTCTTACTCTGAAGAGACTCCTTCCCCCAAAGAAGTCTCATCTAAGACTAGTTTTGGACAGTGCAGTGGTAGTACATTGCATCAACAGAGGAGGTCCAAATCCAAACACGTGAATCATGTCATGATAGCCATCTTTGCTCTAGCAGACAAGCACAAATGGCATCTATCTGCCACTCATTTGGCAGGGGTAAGAAATGTGATAGCGGACGCACTATCCCGGTCAGTCCCTCTGGAGTCAGAATGGTCCCTAGACGGCAGGTCATTCGAGTGGATATGCCAGAGAGTCCCAGGTCTCCAAGTAGATCTCTTCGCCTCACAAGCGAACCACAAGCTCCCTTGCTATGTGGCCCCCAACCTGGACCCTCTGGCTTATGCCACAGACGCCCTGTCCGTTGGACTGGAATAATGGAAGAAAATCTACATTTTTCCTCCAGTGAATCTTCTTTTGAAAGTTCTGAGCAAGCTGAGGGACTTTCAAGGGACTGGTAGCTCTGATCGCTCCAGATTGGCCAAAAAGCAACTGGTATCCTCTGCTTCTGGAATTGGGTCTCCGACCTCAACGGATTCCCAATCCCAAGCTGTCGCAATCAGTACAAATGAGGACTGTGTTCGCTTCCTCAGGAATTCTTCAGACCCTAACTATATGGACTTCATGAAGTTTGCGGCTAAAAAAGATGCTAACATTGATCCACAAAATATCCTCTTTCTGGAATCAGATAAAAGAGAGTCAACTATTAGACAATATGACTCAGCTGTTAAAAAGTTAGCATCCTTCCTGAAAGAATCAAACACTACAACCATGACAGTTAACTTAGCTATATCCTTTTTCAGATCCTTATTTGAAAAAGGTTTAGCAGCTACCACAAATACTACTAATAAATTGGCTTTGAAGAAAATCTTTCAGTTGGGTTTTCAAATAGACTTAACGGAATCTTACTTTACATCTATTCCCAAAGCCTGTGCTAGACTTAGACCTTCTCAAAGGCCTACTTCAGTTTCATGGCTCTTAAATGATGTCCTCAAACTAGCCTCAGATACTGACAACTCGTCTTGCACATTCATAATGCTACTTAGGAAGACGTTATTTTTGTTAAGCCTGGCTTCAGGAGCCAGAATTTCAGAACTGTCGGCTCTATCCAGAGATGCGGGTCATGTAGAATTTCTCCCCTCAGGAGAAGTTCTACTTTGCCCGGATCGCAGTTTTTTAGCTAAAAACGAGGATCCTCTTGCAAGGTGGGCCCCTTGGAAAGTTATCCCACTTCCGCAAGATCCTTCTCCTTGCCCAGTATCAACTTTAAGAGCCTTTCTATCTCGTACATCCTCTAGATCCTCAGGTCCTCTCTTTACGAGAGAAAAAGGTGGCACTTTATCAGTGAAAGGAATCAGACAACAGATCCTTTACTTCATTAAACAAGCCAACCCTGAATCATTTCCTAAAGCACATGATATCAGAGGAGTAGCCACCTCAATTAATTATTTCCAACATATGAATTTTGAGGATCTTAAAAAGTATACTGGATGGAAATCACCGACAGTCTTTAAACGTCATTACCTGAAGTCCTTGGAATCTTTAAAATTTTCAGCAGTAGCAGTGGGAAACATTGTTTCTCCTGATACTGCACAGTAGTTGTAGTATAGATCCAGGTCTCCTTTCTACCTACCTCGTCCAACAGGCCTCACCCTATTGCCATGCTCTTCGTGAGACTCTAGCCTTAGCCGCTAGGATCGTATTGGTGGAATGCCCCTTATTTTTATGCTAGGGGCATCCACATTGTGTACATATAATGTGCTTCAGTGTTTCTACCCTTATTTTTATGCTAGGGTAGAACACAATGAGTTTGTATATTTTGTAAATAATACTTAAATTAGTGAATCATTGTATATTGTTCTATTTACCATTACACTATTTTGTACCACCATTTCTAGTATAAGCTAATTTTAAGTAACTTTATGTAATATGGTATGGTTATCCTACCATTCCATTTCTTTAGTATAAGCTAGTTTTAAGTACTTTTTTGTTAACGTAAAAAAACATACTGTAATGAGTCTTGATTCACTTATTATATCAGTCTTTTTACTATTTGGTTTCATTTGTCCTTTTATTCCATCTTGTCTGTTTCTCTGGTACTATTTCATAGGCCGACACGAGCTGAGCCCAGAAAAGGGATTTTGACGTAGGAAAAATCTATTTCTGGGTGATTGTCTCGTGTCGCCCTATGAAACCCACCCTGTTTCTTTTTACCCACCCTGCAGGACAAGATGTTCATATATTAAGGATGACCGCTAGGGGCGCTGCTCTCCGCGTGGCGTCAGTAGTAGTAGTAATAGCGGTCGCATCACCCTTTAGTATCAGCTCTCTCAGGTGGGGATTTTATGTTGGAAGGTCTAAATGGTAAATGACTCGTGGTAGTGATCCCACTCGCCCCTATTTACATACCGACACTTCTTTTATAGAGAGAGCGAGTCAGTTTTACTGACATTTTCTTGATTTTATTTTTTCTCTGGTAATTTTAGGATAATTTTACCTAGAAATAATGAACTTAAGGATATTTCATAGGGCGACACGAGCCAATCACCCAGAAATAGATTTTTCCTACGTCAAAATCCCTTTATTATTCCCCGTTGCGTTATTGGTATAATCATTAACATATTTTCTATGCTGGAAGACATTCCTGAATACCCTTTATGAGAGCAGAATATTTACTCATGTCAGGTAGCATAAGACTTTTTTATATTGTGAGTGATATACAACCCTTCTGTTTTACAACAGACCCATAACGTATATTGTTTGACCTACTAAATCAACCACATTATACTTATACCTGAGCTGTGGGGAGGGAAAATTTCACATTTTACATTAAACTTTAAAGAATAGCATTTTCTTTTTGTTCCTATAGAACCAACACGCATTTTGGCGATTTTTATTTTTATCGTAACTTCGTTTCCTTGCGTAAGTCTCGCAAGGGGGCAGATACCACAAGCCCATTTACAATTCAAAACCTACGCGCTCATTAGCGCACTTTCATTTTTACCATTACAATTTTTTTCTTAATTACTTTATTAGACTTTTGCAGTTCCTGCACCAATTCATTGTACTTAATTATTATAACCGCTGCACGAACATCAGTACCAGCCTGTGTGCATGTTATCTTGTGTTTTCGAACACCTACTTATTAACTTGTGCAATAGCCGGTTCATCCATGCACTAGTCCCTGACATCTGCACTGTGATTTTGCAGTCTCCCGCACACATCTATTATACTTAACTATTACATAACCGCTGCACGAAAATCGGTACCAGCCCATGTGCATGTTACCCCGTGTTTTCGAACACTTACTTTCCAACTTGTGCAACAGCTGGTTTTGTCCGTGCACAAGTCCTTAACACCTGTGCTTTGGTTTTATCCTCATTCCACGCGAATGAAACTACGTCCTGAGGGACCCACAAACTTGAACAAGCTCACCATGACAGTACCATGGCACTTGCCCAACATAAGAGCCAATCACCCCTCTCCAGCCACAACCCAGTCCGCTCTAAGCAGCATGAGCACGCTCATCCAGAAGTGGTCAGAAACTGAACCCGAAGCATGGCTCGATCACATAGAGAATGTGTTTGCCAGCTATGACCCCACTGCAATCAAGATATTGCTAATCCTTGACAAACACATGAAGGGCAAGGGTTTGATCGCTCTGGGGGCTGTGACCACTGTTGAACAAGGACATCTGGAAGTTGTCAGGAGAGTAGTCATGAGACAATACTGGTGTGGCCTACTCAAAGAAGCCGGACAATCCTGGAAAAAATTTCAACCGCTAGCTGGATTCCCTTGAAGTCAAAATGCGGACCTTTCCGAGTGTGTGCAATTGGAGGATTTTGCCTATTATGCTCCAAGCACACTCGTCACATATATATATGAGAAACATCCCACTACCTTTGCTGAATGCTGCTGTTTGGCAGATGACTGGAAAACCCATCGCCCCCACCTCAGCTCTCTTGGCAAGAAAGTTACACCTCCAAGTTCCACGGCCCAGATCAAGACTGGGCTCACCTCTAAGCCAGTTACTTGCAACGTCTGCAAACAAACTGGACATAGCATTGAGCAGTGTCACAAACAAACCCCACAACAGCCAACACATGTGATAACTGTTACCCCTACAAGCTTGGATGATGCAATGCATCCCCAAGCCAGCAGCAGGCCTGCTCCCTTTAATGGAACAGTTATTATTATTAATATTATTATTATTATTATTATTATTATTATTATTATTATTATTATGTTATTATTATTATTATTATTATTATTATTCTTATTATTATTAGTTATTATTATTATTATTATTATTATTATTATTATTATAAAGGATTAGTTTATCCATACCTCTGAGCCTAACAATGGCTCTTCTTGGGCTGGTTTTAATGGAACAGTGCCACCCAGAGACTACAGCTGAAACTATTGCATGGTGTGCAAAGTTTACGAACATTCTGTCTTATGGGTGAAGTGCCCAAGCAAGACCACTACACCTACCATTGCCTTGTTGGTAGTCATGCCCTCAGCCTTTGGCCCTCCAGCTGAAGGTCCTATTACTGTGACACCTCCCACAGGTAACTACCATGCAAGCCACGTCAGAACTTTAAATGACTCTGGCGCACAGATATCTTTCATAAGTGAGGATCGAGTCCCCTACAGAGCCACCGTTGACAGATACAACCTCATTACTGTAAAAGCAATAAACCACAAGATGATGATACTTCCTGCAATTCAAGAGGGACCCACAAACTTGAACAAGCTCACCATGACAGTACCATGGCACTCACCCAACATAAGAGCCAATCACCCCTCTCCAGCCACAACCCAGTCCGCTCTAAGCAGCATGAGCACGCTCATCCAGAAGTGGTCAGAAACTGAACCTGAAGCATGGCTCGATCACATAGAGAATGTGTTTGCCAGGTATGCCCCCACTGCAATCAAGGCTTTTCACAAAAAGGACGAGCAAGTACTTCATATATGTCCTTTTTGGGTCAGGTAAGTAAAGTATCTGAACGTAGGCTAGGCTAGGTTAGGAAACTAGGATATGCTAGGTTAGGAAACTAGGCTACGCTATGTTTAGCTTCTTTTGATATTATCTTAGTATTATGTTATCAAAAATACTCTCTAAATCAATTAATTCAGACTATCAAAGAACTGTGTGCTCCTAATCCCTACCAATGATTTTATGCTTAAAATATGATAAACATTTCTCTCTTCCCAGGTCATTGATTCAGATGATGGGGCTGATGTAGACTTCTTCAAAGAGGTGAAAGAAAAATTTTTCATGAAACAAGAAGCAAACAAGGATGTGGCATTTGTGTTAAAAAATGAAATTACAACATTATCAGAGATGTGTTTTGATTGGATCAAGGAAGGAAGGTTATCTGGAGTGAGGTTACAGGAAGGAGTGCGGAGTGTATGTTTGGAGAAGTTAGGCTTGGCTTAGGCTGGCGTATCCCGGGCCATAATCAGTGAACATTTTGTCTTTGGTTTAGCATACATACAATCTATGCCTCAAGGTTGTATTTAGTAAAGAAATATTGTATTTTTGTTTTTTGTAGTATTTGTAGAAATAAGATTTCCATTGAAATTACTATAATTTTGTTTATAAGCATCACAAAAATATAATATTGCATTTTTGTTTTTTGTAGTATTTGTAGAAATAAGATTTCCATTGAAATTACTATAATTTTGTTTATAAGCATCACAAAAATATTCTGGCTGTAAGAGTGAATTTAATGGCAAAAAATGATATTGTTATAATACAATAAAGTTTCATACATACTTACCTGGCAGATATATACGTACATAGCTAAGACTCCGTCGTCCCCGACAGAAATTCAAATTTCGCGCCACTCGCTACAGGTAGGTCAGGTGATCTACCGGCCTGCCCTGGGCGGCAGGACTAGGAACCATTCCCGTTTTCTACTCATATATTTTCTCTTCCACCTGTCTCCTTGCGGGGAGGCTGGGTGGGCCCTAATCGTATATATCTGCCAGGTAAGTATGCATGAAACTTTATTGTATTATAACAATATCATTTTCATACAATCAACTTACCTGTCAGATATATACATAGCTGATTGGCACCCTTCGGTGGAGGGTAAGAGACAGCTACTACTGGAATAGACAGGTAAACAACATCTGTTGTAGGTATAAATTAAAAACCTTGGTTCCTACCTGATAGGTGGTAGACTTCGTGGGTGTTTTCCCCGTAGTCTGCATCACCTCAAGAAACTTTAGCGAGATATGTGATCTATGGCCAAGAATTCTTGTGGGTCTGCCGAAGGGGTCTTATCCACTTACTCGGCAGAGCCTGAAAGGACTTTGTCAATGGGTGCTGATCCACTTACATGACAACACACCTTATTAAGGAGCACACAACCAATCCCGACCACCTGATCCTAACCACCATGTTAGTATTAAAAATTGCTCCGAGTTATCCCCAACTCTTCGCAACAACCGTAACTCAACCACAATGCACAAGCACACAATAATTTCAAAAAAAAAAAAATTTTATCTATTACAAGATATCACAAGAGTTCCTTACTGAACTGAAGTGACTGGCCGCTTGTGCGGCAACTGCACTTGTTCAGCAGAAAGTCTAGAACATATCTATTAGACTTAAGTAGTAAAAAAAAATTTAAGGATTGTTGTCAGCTCCTGTACCCAGGATTGTGCCCGCAGACACAAAAGGACCTAAGGAAAAACATTTTTCATAGGTCACACGCACGTCCTTCAAATAGTGAGCCGCAAACACAGAATTACATCTCCAATATGTCGCTTCCAAGATATTCTTCAGCGACATATTTCTCTGAAAAGAGAGAGACGTCGCCACTGCTCTCACTTCATGAGCTCTTACTCTCAGGAGTTTTAAAGAATCATCCGTGCAAGCCTTATGAGCGTCCAAAATTACGTTCCTTACAAAAAAGGCTAAGGCATTCTTAGACATAGGTCTTGATGGATCCTTCACTGAGCACCAAAGACCTTGTCTAGAACCTCCCAACTGTTCCTTTTTCTGTACGTAAAACTTTAATGCCCTTACTGGGCAAAGAGACCTCTCCGGTTCCCTGCCGACGAGACCCGATAATCCTTTTACTTCGAAGTTTCTCGGCCAGGGGTTCGAAGGATTTTCATTCTTCGCCAAGAATAATTCCTTGAAGGAACAGATGGCTGAATCTATATTGAACCCGACTTTGTCACTAAGGGCGTGCAGTTCACTAACCCTTTTTGCCGTCGCTAGTGACAAAAGGAATAAACATTTTCTCGTTATATCACGAAACGAGGCCAAATGTAGGGGTTCAAATCTCTCTGAAGCCAAGAACTTCAGCACTACGTCTAGATTCCAGTTAGGGGGAGAAGTAATTCTAGACTTCTTGGTCTCAAACGACCTAATCAGATCATGCAGATCCTTATTGTTTCCCAAATCTAGGCCTCTATTCCTAAAGACGGCCGATAGCATACTTCTATAGCCCTTTATCGTGGCTACGGAGAGCTGCGATTCTTCTCTCAGAAATAACAGAAAATCAGCTATTTCTGTTACAGAGGTACTGGAGGAGGACAACTTCTTTGACTTACACCACCTTCTAAAAAACTTCCCACTTGGATTGGTAAACCCGGATAGTGGAAGTTCTCCCCACCGGGCTCTAGCGATCGAGCTTGCTGCTTTACTAGAAAAGCCTCTCGCTCTGACAAGTCTTTCGATAGTCGAAAGGCAGTCAGAGCGAGAGCGGGGAGGTTTTGATGAAACCTCTCGAAGTGTGGCTGTCTGAGAAGATCCCTCCTTTGTGGAAGGGATCTGGGGAAGTCTACTATCCACTCCAGTACCTCTGGAAACCATTCTTGAGCTGGCCAAAAGGGGGCTATCAGGGTCATTCTTGTCCCCTTTGAAGTCACAAACTTCCTGAGTACTTGCCCCAGAATCTTGAATGGGGGAAATGCGTAAACGTCTACCTGAGACCAATCTAGCAGGAATGCGTCTACTGCTAGAGCTCTGGGGTCTTCTACTACTGAACAGAAGACTTCCAGTCTCCTCGAGAGGAACGTGGCGAAGAGGTCGACATGAGGAGTTCCCCAAAGAGACCAGAGCTTGAGGCAAACTTCTGAGTGGAGGGTCCACTCGGTATGAAGGACCTGGTTCCTCCTGCTCAGCCTGTCCGCTCGTACGTTCCTTACTCCCTGAACGAACCTCGTCAAGAGAGAGATGTTCCTTTGGGATGTCCACAACAGCAGTTCTCTTGTGAGTTCGTAAAGGGCATACGAGTGAGTACCTCCTTGCTTCCGAATGTATGCCAGAGCGGTTGTATTGTCCGCATTCACTTGTACTATTTTGTTGCATACTAACGGTTCGAAGCTCTTTAGAGCTAGGTGTACAGCTAGCAGTTCTTTGCAGTTTATGTGCCAGGAAACTTGAAGAGCATTCCAAGTGCCTGACACTTCTCTCTTTCCCAAAGTTGCTCCCCAACCTTTTTCCGACGCGTCGGAAAACAATACAAGGTTTGGGCTCTGTATTTCCAGGGAAGTACCCTTGTTTTCCCTCAGTGGGAGTAACCACCATTCTAGATGTCGTTTTATCAGATCTGGAATGGGAAAACTGTCCGAGAGGAGTCCTGTCTTCATGTTCCACGAACCTCTGAGGAAGAACTGAAGAGGACGGAGATGAAGTCTTCCTAGATGAAAGAACTGTTCGAGCGAGGAAAGGGTCCCTAACAGGCTCAACCATTCCCTCGCCGAAGTCCGTTCCTTCCTTAGGAAGAGAGAGACTTTTTCTAAACCTCTCGCTAGTCTCTCTTGAGAAGGAAATACTCGAAAACCCCGAGAATCCATCCGAATCCCCAGATAGACCAAGTTCTGGCTGGGGATCAGTTGGGACTTCTCGAGGTTCACGAGTAATCCTAAAGTCTTTATTAGGTTTAGTGTCACAGTCAGGTCCTCCAAACACTGTTTCTCTGACTTTGCTCTGATAAGCCAGTCGTCTAGGTATAGAGATATACTGATTCCTTTCAGATGAAGCCATCTCGCCACATTTTTCAAAAGGTTCGTGAAAACCTGAGGCGCCGTCGACAGGCCGAAGCACAAGGCTCTGAATTGGAAGATCCTTCCCCCCGTCATGAAACGGAGGTACTTCTTCGACGAAGGATGGATCGGGACGTGAAAATAGGCGTCCTGGAGATCCAGAGACACCATCCAATCCCCTTGGCGAAGAGCCGCCAGGACTGAAGCAGAGGTTTCCATGGAGAACTTCTGTTTTTGAACAAACTTGTTCAGAGCGCTGACATCCAGAACTGGTCTCCAGCCCCCCGAGGCTTTCGCAACCAAGAAAAGACGATTGTAAAACCCCGGGGAGCTTTGATCCAGCACAAGTTCTATAGCTCTCTTGTCCCACATCTGATCCACCATTTGTTGAAGAGTATCTTTCAACACAGGGTCCTTGTAATTGGCGGACAATTCCCTCGGAGTTGACGTCAGGGGAGGATTGTCCAGGAAAGGAATGAGATACCCCTTCTGAAGAACCGACATCGACCAAGGGTCTGTGTCGATGCGAGTCCAGGCTTCCGCAAATCCCCGGAGCCTGGCACCTACTGGTGTTTGGAGGAGCGCCACTTCACTTTCCCCTTTTAAAGGGGCGGAACGAGGCTCGACCTCTCTTCTCGGTCGTTTTCCTTTTAGCGGTAACTCTAGTGGGAGGGCCACCTCGAAAGGGCCGAACAGGAGTAGACCCCACTTTCTTTTCTCCCACCATCACTGGTCTCTTCTTCCTGGACGATTGCAGGAGAAGATCCTGAGTCGCTTTCTCCGTCAGAGATCGGGAAATATCCTTCACCAACTGTGACGGGAACAGAAAATCAGACCTAGGGGCGAATAACAAAGCTGCTCTTTGTGAATGTGATACTGCTTTCGTCAAGAAAGCGCTAAACACAGATCTCTTCTTCAAGAGACCTGCTCCAAATAAGGAAGAAACTTCCCCTGAGCCATCTTGCACCGCCTTGTCAATACATGACAAAATTGCCAGGAGTACATCCGGTTCTAGCCTTCAGGGGCATGAGCCTTCTTGGACATCACCCAAGGGACCAATCTAGAAAGTTAAAGACTTCTAGAATGTGAAAAAGTCCCTTGAGGAGATGATCCAACTCTGAAAGACCCCAAGTAATCTTAGCCGTGTGAAGGCTATGTCTCCTGGATGCGTCTACCAGACTGGAAAAGTCAGCTTCAGCTGAAGCTGGAAGGGTGAGACCCATATTCTCCCCAGTCTGGTACCAAATCCCTCTCTTGCCCGTAAGTCTAGGGGGAGGCATGCAAAAGACTGTCCTTACTAGCTCTTTCTTAGTTAGCATCCAGTTATCCAGCGATTGCAGAGCTCTCTTCATAGAAATCGTCGGTCTCATCTTCAAGAAAGCCGACGATTTCGGTGTCTTCGAGCATGAAAAAAGTGAACGAGGCGAAGGAGGAGCGGCAGGGATCAATGCATCACCGTATTCCTGGAGAAGGAGAGCTGTCAAAACTTTGTAGTTCGACAGTCCTTTTACCCCTTGGGACTCGTCCTCTGAGTCCTCTTCCAAAATCGGATCAGTAGGAGAGGCCACTTCCCGTTCCGGGTCTTCCTGTCCAACAACTCTCTCTACTGGGGACAAACTCCTAATAGGAGAGGGGCTAAGAGAGTGTAAAGAGCTCCTATGCTTGGCTGGCTCTTCGTACTTGGCTGGCTCCTCGCGCTTGGCTGGCGCCTCGCGCCTGGCTGGCGCCTCGCGCCTGGCTGGCGCCTCGCCGCTGGCTGGCGCCTCGCGCCTGGCAGGCGTCTCGCGCCTGACTGACTCTTCGCGCTTGGCTGGCGCCGCCCCCCCCCCGCGCCTGACTGGTGCCCTCGCGCCTCTCAAAAGTCTCGCGCCTGACTGACGCCTCGCGCCTGGTTGAAGTCTCGCGTCTTCCTGGTGCCACATCCTTGCGTGACAGATGCTTGTCTGGAGCCTCACGCTTGGCTGAATCCTCACGCCTGGTTGTTACCTCGCGCTCGGCTGAAGCTGCTGATCTGGCAGACGTATCCCATCTGGGAGAATCCTCTCGTCTGTAATGCGTTTCTCGCTTGTCTGTCTCTCTAATCTTAGAGGACGCTTCTCGTCTGTAGGACGCCTCGCGCTTGGCTGGCGCGACGCGCTTGCCTGGCGAATCAAAATCTTCCCACGAGTCTCTATCTGAGTTCTCAAAAGACTCACGTCTCACAGGAGCCTCACTCCTGGTGGGAGAAGGAAGACGAGTCTTCTTGACCGGCAGTCTGACGTCTTTCTTACGAGGATGATCCTTCGAAATGACTCCTACTAAGGCGGAAAGCTGTTCCTGCACCGCCAAAATGATCCTCTTGGAAGCTTCTCCTGCGTCTTCTTGAACGGGAGAGGGAGACCTCGAAGGCGTGTTGCCCCCATCATGGGACGGCAAAACCCTCTTCGCCTTCTTGATAGAAGGAGGCGCTTCTTCCGAAAAGCGTTCTGGGCTTGAATCCAAAACAGGATCTCTCCAGTGCCTTTTCAGGGGCCTGGACAAGTCCGAATCCTTCCACCCTCGTTTAGGAGAGGGAGAAGCGGACGAAGAGAAGCACTCTCTGAGGACACTTTTTCGATAGCGGTCCTGAGCAGGCTGTCTATATACAGCACCTGCTGAAGGACGCCTGACCGGGGGGAATTCTCCACAACCTCCGTACGGCTTTCGACTTTCCTTCTCCTCTGGGCTTGGGAGCTTGGAAGAGGTCTAGGCCTGGGAGCGTCGCAGAGACGGTCAGACGCCCCCTCCACAACACTGGGGACACTCACTTCACTAAAATCACTTTCACAGTCCTTACCTTTCATGGTAGCCATTTTGGATCTCATCCTGTGAAGAGTAGCCTTCAGTTCAGCAATTTCCGATGCCGAATCTGAATGTACGGCCAGAGAGGGTCCTGATACAGAATCATAATTAAGAGAAGAGTTAGAATTATCCAAAGGCTCAATAGGCCTTGTACTACTACCCGCAATCTTAGATGCAGCCCTTCTGACTCTATCCCTTTCTAACTTCTTCAAGTAAGAAGTTAGAGTCTTCCATTCCTCAACATTCAACCTCTCACACTCATGACAGGTGTTAGAAATAGAACAATCAAAACCCCTACATTTGCGACATACAGTGTGAGGATCAACCGAAGCTTTCGGTATCCTCACCTTGCAGCCTACATTCACACACATTCTCACACAAACACTTGAATCAGACATTCTGAAGAAAAATCAAAAGCAAGTCCAAATCCAGTCCACAGTAGCGAATGCCAAAACAACGATCCAGGTACGTCACCAAAAGTTCCACAAAAAGATGATCAATTGTCTAGAAAAGCAAATTCCAGTCAAGAGGTGGCAGCAACGATGTTGATACCACCGGCGACAGAAAATATATGAGTAGAAAACGGGAATGGTTCCTAGTCCTGCCGCCCAGGGCAGGCCGGTAGATCACTTGACCTACCTGTAGCGAGTGGCGCGAAATTTGAATTTCTGTCGGGGACGACGGAGTCTTAGCTATGTATATATCTGACAGGTAAGTTGATTGTATGAAACTTATATTTTTCTGTGGTAATTGTATTTTCATATTCTTCAGGATGATGCATAATGTCGAGGCGGCTGGCAGATACAAACAAGCAGAAAGAAGAGAAAAAACTCTCGTTTGGCCGCTGGACCAGAGCCCAACATTCGTGTTTCACCTCGCCCAACACCTGAGAAGAGATGTCACATAGTAATTCACAATCTGCGCTCATCGGTGACGCTAGACGCCTTAGTGGAGAGGGTCAAGTTTCTCACTGGCTCTGACCCACTCATCTCTCACGAAATCCCATGCAGAAGCAAAAATAAAGTGGCTTACAGGATTACCTGCCTATTTCAACACCTCAAAGTTCTTAAAGGCGAGAATTTTGGTCCTAATATATTAGTTTCAAGATATAACCTAATCCGGGACCAACCACCCCCAGGGGAACTTACTGACACTCCAACCAGGGTCATTTCCACTGCAAGTGCCAGCCAACCCCCAACGGCGAGTGACTGCCCACTCCCCCTGGATAACCCCCCAGCCACCCAAATGATCAGCGCATTCATCTCCCATCTTCGTGAGTAGCCATGGATACATTTAAACATAATCTCTTGGAATATTTTTGGCATCAAGCAAAACATTCCTCTCCTAAACATGTTCTGCAAAAACTTCAAAGGCATCATTGCATTGCAAGAAATGCTCCTCTGGCCACATGACCTTGCCATCTGAGATTCAATTCATGAAGACTTCAGAACCTTCTCGACTTCATCGATGTTAAGTTACAGATCAAATCATAGCCGGTCGCCCGAAAGGGGGCCTTTCTTTCCTGTGGCACAAATTGTTAGACAATATGATAAAGGTGATGACCTACAGGAGTGACAGATTGCTGGGACTTCAAGTGACAGTAGGGAACTCTAAAATCCTAATAATTAATGTTTATACGCCATGGGAAAATAACAATAATTTTGATCATTACTGCATGATCCTAGGGGAGTTACACAGTATTATTCATGATTCTCCTGCTAATCATATTTGTATAATCGGGGACCTTAATTCCCACCCCACAAAACAATTTTATAATGAACTTACTCGCTTCTGTCAAAATCATGCTCGCCAAATTAGCCATGTAATGCTCCTCCCTCCCTCCTCCTATTCATAAGTACATAATAGAGCGGACACTATTACAACCTCCTGGCTGGACCACTGCATCACATCTCCACAACTTCATGATTCTATTATGACCTGCAATATTCGCTATGATCTTGCAACAGGCCACGATCACATCCCATTACATGTGTCATTCAGTCATTCAGTACCCCATCCCTCCCTACCGTGAACCCCATAACTGACCGCCCTCCAGCGGTGAACTGGGATTTTAAAAACCATCAGAAAACCAGATACTTTAGGGCGACCACGGAAACCAGGTTGCGGTCAATAGTTCAACTGGCAGACACCTTTCTTTGTACCAACACAAATTGACCACCACAGGAAGGATCTGAATGAATTCTATTCGAACATAATCTCCGCTATGCTTGCTTCGGGCAGGACTGCCTATAGATTTCATCAAGGTAATTCTCGTAATATACCTGGATGGAATGACTTGATTAAAGATCTGTATACATACTCACGAGAAATGTTTTTACTGTGGAGGCAAAATGGTAGCCCGAGGGAAGGGCACACTGCACTACTAATGAGACAGGCGAGAGTGCAGTTAAAACATGCTCTGAAGCACTGCAGGTTAAATGAAAAACAACTAAGAGCCGATGCAATGTCTAGAAACTTAGAATCTGGTGATTTTCCTTGTCTTTGGAAAGATATCCAATCCTTAAATCCCAAAACTAAAAAGCTATCACAGAGAGTAGGGGAAGCAGTCGGAGATGAAGCTATCGCAAGTATGTGGGGCGATCACTTCAACAATATCCTGAATTGCATAGATGTTCAAGATTCCCGAAGGGATGTAGATAATCTCCTTACTGACAACATTCAATTTCATTTTGTAGACCGTATTACGCCAGGTAACATCAGCGATGCCATAAACAGCCTACCTAATAACAAATCGCCCGGCTGTGATGGTCTTCCTGCAGAGGCTTTCAAATTCTGCCATCCGATAATTTACATTTTGTTAGCTGCCCTCTTCAATGCATGCATAATTCACCGGTTTCTTCCAGACTCCCTACTCTTAGTTCACTTGACACTATTAACCAAAAACAAGCTAAAGGATGAGACTTCTTCGCTTTCTACACACCACTGACAACCAGTTCAGGTTTAAAGCAAACACTCAACCGACACCTGCATCTACATACTGAAAGAATTGCTGAACTACTACCTATCATCAGCCTCTCCTGTTTTCCTTTGTTTTGTAGATGAGAGAAAAGCATTTGACAGAGTAAACTACCTGAAGTTCTTCCTGAAGCTGCATAAAAGGGGCACACCCCTATATCTAATTGGCACTTTACATTGCTGGTTCTCCACAGAGCAATTCTGTGTCGAATGGGGTAACGTATTATCATACACCCGGCTCCCTAAACAGGCTTCGGCAAGGGGGCATTCTCTCTCCATACCTGTTTATTATGTACACAGATGCCTTGAATGTCAAACTGAACTCACTCCCAATTGGATGCACTGTCAATGAAACAACTATAAACAACCTCTGTTACGCCGACGATATGGTTCCGATTTCCCCATCAGTGCAAGGTCTTCAACGACTCATCGACACTTGCCGCCAAGAGGAATTTGATATAATCTACAATGAAACCAAGACCCAGTGCATGTCATTGCTCCCGAGATCGCTTAAGCATATTGCAGAACCACAAATTTTCCTCGGAAACCATCGGCTGGAATTTGTGCACGAATTTCGGTATTTGGGTCACATTATCACCAACGACCTAAAAGATATGGCAGACATTGAACAGAGGCATCGTAAACTATGTGCAACTGGCAACATGATTGCAAGGAGGTTTGCCTTCTGTCACCGAGAACCATGAGACGCATCACTGTTGTGCACAATGACATTCTGAGACACCTCACAAACACTCCCTGCTACCACTCCGCCACACAGATGTTCATAGAAAACCACCTGGACAATTCATAAATCATTGTTAGGCGAACAATGTCCAGTCTGGTAACCCGAGAGTGAGAAACAGCAGCAACTCGCTCATACAAAGCATCCTAAGGAGTGAAGCAAGAAGAAGGCCTAAACTGTGGGAAAGATGGGAAAATGAGGCCTTTGTCCCCTAAAGGACTTAATCTCTGTATTGGTAAGATGTCATCTGCAGATTTTGTCATTATTATATTCAATGGTGATATTTTAATTTTTCATTATTACTGTGATTACTATCAAGTTAAAGTTTTTTTACATTCAATTTTCGCATTTAGCCCTCTGGACCTGACTATTGTAACCACCTAAGGTCTCTAGTTGAAATTCAAGTTATATAATCTGTGCACTAACTGTTATAACTCTCAATGCATTTTTTTTTTCTCGCCAATTTTATTACTGTTATTACCAGTATTATTATTATTATTATTAGTAAATTAGATTCCATCTGTACAAATAAAAAGAGCATTTTTGTTTATTATAAATTTTTTCAATAATTTTTCCCCTTTTCTGAGTACCATTTCATAATGAAAACAAGAATGGTAATTAAACTTTTTCTATGAGTAAAAGGAATAACAGCACACAACCTCTGTAAAATTGAGCCATCTCCTGCCCTTACAAGACCCCAAAATAGGACCTGGACGGAAATAGGTTAGCATCTGGGAATTAGGTTTTCGGGGTTTTTAATTTCCAGAAATTTTTTCCGGTTTAATAACTTAGCTCAGAATCACTGAAATCACATTCTGGAGACAGTAAAAGGAAGCTGAATGCTTCCTCTTTCCATATACATCCTTATGATTTAGATATATTGAAACCGGAAAAAGTTACAAGGCAAAATCTAAGAAAATGTAGACCATTTTTATCCTTAGCTGTCCTCAAACTGGTGCCTCTACCCTATTTGTTTGTATGGTGCTTTTACGTTGCATGAAACCAGTGGTTATTCAGCAATGGGACCAACAGCTTTACGTGACTTCCAAACCACGTCGAGAGTGAACTTCTATCACCAGAAATACACATCTCTCACTCCTCAATGGAATGGCTGAGAATCGAACCCACGACCACTGAGGTGGGACGCAAACACCATACCAACCATGCCACTGAGGCGCTTTCTACCCTATTTGGATCAAATCTTGGGGGCAAAAACTAGTTTCAATTTAACCTTAAGTAATATGCATTGGGACTAAAGCTGTAAGAGAGAGAGAGATTTCTTAACCCTTCAAGCTTGCTAAGATATTCATGCCCGAAAAAGGCGTAAAATCATTTTCTGTGGGGAGCTGTAACATACATACACGAGATGTATGTTTAAGCCCTCATTCTTAAGAAATCTTACAGAAATAAAAGTACAAACTATTTTACTTTTGTAAAGAGGAAAGTCACGACCACCCAAGATGAGACAGAGAAGCTGTGCCTCCCACTTCCCTTAGTCATTAAAAATTCAACACTGCAGATTCTTCTACTTTGCTCCTCCCCCCCCCCCCCCCCCCCCCCCCGAAAAAAAAAAAAACTCTGCCTCTCCTACAGCTGAATGGACCCCTATTTTCATACTTTTCCCACACCTGGTGCTGTCGTTCAAATTTCGTTTCCAGGCAAACCATCAACACCCTGAGAAAGCCGGCAATGAGGTGTGACAAACAAGGGACAAAGGAAATAAGACAGCGGAGCAGCAAACGAAGGTCACTCAAAGCAAATATAGTTCTGTTCACACCAGGATGATTCCCAGTCACTCACACCCTCCTATTACTGTCCAGGGTCGAGACTTTTCTCCCCCTAAGCCCTTACCCCGTGTCCAGCTCTACTTCAAGACTTTGATTGTCAAAGAACAAGGTACAGTTTGCTTTTGAAATTTGTTTTTGATGCACAACCCTTTTTCCTTCCTACATTTCTGCCTGCTCTCATAATATATAACTAATTCCCCATTGCATCTCCTTCAGAGAATAAGTGCAATGGAAAATATTTGTGACTTGCATCCAGAAGTGTTCATTTACTTGCTATTCTGTGACAGTGTTAAATTACTTATCCTCTCTGCCTTACACCACTCCCAATTATATTAATTGCGTTTAGATCGAGTACAGAGCACACTTAATTTGCAGAATTAGGAGAATGCAAGAAGTTGTGTACTGCATCGCCTGTATTCCACGGTGCCAGGGTAGTACCCATTCAGTTCAAGTCCCAGGGTGAAAGAATGAAGAGCTGCTGGTAACTATTATTTAATGATTGGTGATAATTGAAACAAGTATTTTATTCCTTTAAGTTCTGGGTTCTCTATAAAAGGGATTTACATTTTCTGGGGTTTTCATGGTGGCACTAATTGATTTGTTAACCATTTGTAACCTCAGTGCCACGGAGCTAGTGCCTTCAGCTCCTGTGTAAATTATCTTCCAAGTTAAATAATAATAATCTTAGTTAAAGGTAACATTGCATTTCTCTTAAATCCATCAATTTTAATAACTTTTTTCCCCGTTCTCTGTTGTTACTTGCGTAGCCCCAGTCTTGTCAGATGTCAGTAAGTTTTAGAGTAAGTGATAATCCTCACGCTACGGGAGAGAGAGAGAGAGAAGACAAAGGGAAGAGAGAGTATGTGTGTGTGTGTGTGTGTCTGTGTTTTAGCTGGGTGTTCTTTAGTCCTTTTGTTTTATATAGGCCTATGTTATTTTATTTTAGTGCTTCAGATATCAATGAAAAAGTTATTGATCTTTTTGCTCTAAACAAGATCAGAAGAATGGATTTAATTTTTCCATAAAATGATTGCAGTCATGATGAAGTCTTTTATTTGTAAGACTGTGAGTATTATATATATATTTGTTTATAATATAGTATATATATTATGTTTATAATATGTGTTTATGCAGTTAACATCACAGAATTTTTAATGGTAGTCATGAGCAGTCACTGGTATTAAGCTAACTTTTAAAAGGAGCATAGATAATTTTTAATTGATCTAATTTAACCTTTACCTTCTAGAACTGTAAATGCCTCTTCTAAAACAGACACATAACGAAGAGTTGTATTAGTCCAAATAAAAAGCACTTTTTTTGTTCACAAAAAGGAATTTCAGAAACAGAAGGAGACAGAATAAAGAATTTCTTAAAAGTGGCTGAGAAGACTTCTAAAAATAGATTGGTTGGTCAGAAGGGGGAAAAGAAGAGAGAACTATGTTGTTTGTATGTAATCTTCACACATCCCTATATTTTTACCAACCATTTATTTTTTATGGGTAATGTATTAAGCTAACTTTTAAATGAAATTAAAGTTGCTTAATTTTATCTAAAAGTTAGCTTAATATTTAGGAGCATGAGTAGGGTCATATTTAGTGTTCAAACTCTAGAAGTAAGCATTTATTGACATTTTTAGAGACAGTACCAAACTTGAGCGAAAATTCCACTTATGCGAGGGAGTCAGGAGCGTAACCTCGCTCAAGTTCTGGGTTTGACTGTATAATCCATTTTGTATTGACACTACTGCTGGAGAGAATGGGATATTTTAGTTGGTGACCATTTTGGAAATCTTTATTTTTATTTTTTTATAATTTGTTGTTCACAGAGCCATACAAGTGATGAACAAAATAGTCCATGACCCAATCTAAACCTTTTTTAGCAATAACACTTCAAGATGGTTTACTTACACTAAGCTGTCCAAAACAATGTAAAAATCCCTTCCACCTAACCAGACTTTTTTTTTATAAGTCCTTTTACAATTTATTGTTAATAGTGCCATACAAGCAAAGAACAAAACTGTCAATAAACCAATCTAAAAATTTGTTTTCAGCATTACCACTTCAGAGTTTATTTAGGCATAAAACAGTTGAAAACTGTTAATAACTAAAATTCAACAATTCCTAAAAATTTGGCAGTCAGTATGTCCCTTCGAATGTTAAATGTTGTGTGGGGCGGACGTGTTGGAGGTCTCTCTCGCGTTTTTTCACAGATAAGAAGGGTTTTTCGCCCTTGGTGATTATACCTTTTATAGTAAGCAATGTGTTAATAGTGTCTCCACGTAATACCCGGCGTGTAAGCCGGAGTGTTATGCAATTGCAGATATTCCAATATTCTTTCTGCTCCAATCAGTGCCTTAGAAATCTTTCAAATCACAGCTACTCGAGGCCTATTGGTCCTGGGAAATAGGTAAAAGAATGCAGTGTATGTGTTAGTGCTTGGCCCTTCCCTTACCACAAAAATGTCATCCGACCAACCTCCAACCGTTGCACAAGTGACCCTGGCACCTACCGGTGCCTGTGCCCCACACACAAGTTCCGTACTCGCGAACAATTGTCTGTACTTTACACAATACCAATCGAACCGTTCCGACGTCGAGTCCGCTATTCAATCTGTCAGTGATGCCTTCTCTGATGAGGAAATCAACATTGCATATACGAAATGCAAAGATCTGATACCAGAGAGCATTCTCAAGGAGCGATCCGCGAAGAACTTGTCCTCACACAAAAAAATATCATATATCACTAAGTGGCTAAGGACCTGCTCGGTGGAAATCTACGCCGATGACCCTTACAATCTGCCTCCAAAGGGGCCCGCTGACATAAGCCTACCTGCGGTGTACCACACGGCAGAAAATGCCTTCCAAACAGCAAAATCCCTCTCGGAAATAATGGGAAAAAACTCAGAAAAAATCGAGGAGACAAATGATAAATTATCAAGAATCTGGGACGTGATCAAAGGACTGCAGGATTCCCTAGATAGTCTTAAAACGGTGGAAACAAATAATCTCACACGGATCTGGGATGCGATCAAAGGAGTGCAGGGATTGATTGACAATCACAGATAGGCACCAAACTCCTATGAGTGCGGCATCCAGTTTTTCCTCGTCTCCCAGCAACATGGAAGTGCCCCCTTCACCTGTAAGCCGTTCTGAGGAGACAGTTGGTCCCCCAACCTCCCCTCCCTCCCCAGTGCCTCCGGTGGAAGATAGACCTCCGGTGATGATTACCAACCCTTGTGATCCTCCCCACCCTATCTCTCTCCGCCAACCCCCCATCTAATAGATGCAGATGAGAGTGATCTTGAGGGGTCTGGCGGCTGGCAGATACAAACAAGCAAAAAGAAGAGAAGAACCTCTCGTTTGGCCGCTGGACCGGAGCATAACATTCGAGTTTCACCTCGCCCGACACCTGAGAAGAGATGTCACATAGTAATTCACAATCTGCGCTCATCGGTGACGCTAGACGCCATAGTGGAGAGAGTCAAGTTTCTCACTGGCTCTGACCCACTTATCTCTCACGAACTCCCATGCAGAAGTAAACATAAAGTGGCTTACAGGATTACCTGCCTATTTCAACACCTCGACGTTCTTAAAGGCGAGAATTTCGGTCCTAATATATTAGTTTCAAGATATAACCTAATCCGGGACCAACCACCCCCAGGGAAACTTACTGTCACTCCAACCAGGGTCATTTCCACTGCAAGTGCCAGCCAACCCCCAACGGCGAGTGACTGCCCACTCCCCCTGGATAACCCCCCATCCACCCAAATGATCAGCGCATTCATCTCCCATCTTCGTGAGTAGCCATGGATACATTAAACATAATCTCTTGGAATATTTTTGGCATCAAGCGGAACATTCCTCTCCTAAACATGCTCTGCAAAAATTTCAACGGCATCATTGCATTGCAAGAAACGCTCCTCTGGCCTCATGACCTTGCGATCTATGATTCAATTCATGAGGACTTCAGAACCTTCTCAACTTCATCGATGCAAGTTACAGATCAAATCATAGCTGGTCGCCCGAAAGGGGGACTTTCTTTCCTGTGGCACAAATCGTTAGACAATATGATAAAGGTGATGACCTACAGGAGTGACAGATTGCTTGGGCTTCAAGTGACAGTAGGGAACTCTAAAATCCTAATAATTAATGTTTATATGCCATGGGAAAATAACAATAATTTTGATCATTACTGCATGATCCTAGGGGAGTTACACAGTATTATTCAAGATTCTCCTGCTGATCATATTTGTATAATAGGGGACCTTAATTCTCACCCCACAAAACAGTTTTATAATGAACTTACTCGCTTCTGTCAAAATCATGCTCGCCAAATTAGCCATGTAATGCTCCTCCCTTCCTCCTCCTACTCATATGTACATAATAGAGCGGACGCAATTACAACCTCCTGGCTGGACCACTGCATCACATCTCCACAACTTCATGATTCTATTATGACCTGCAATATTCGCTACGATCTTGCAACAGGCTACGATCACATCCCATTACAGGTGTCATTCAGTACTCCATCCCTCCCTACCGTGAACCCACTAACTGACCGCCCACCAGCGGTTAACTGGGAGTTTAAAAACCATCAGAAAACCAGATACTTTAGGGCGACCACGGAAAACAGGTTGCGGTCAATAATTCAACCGGCTGACGCCTTACTGTGTACCAACACAAAATGTAGAAATGACCACCACAAGAGGGATCTGAATGAATTCTATTCGAACATAATCTCCGCTTTGCTTGCTTCGGGCAGGACTGCCTATAGATTTCGTCAAGGTAATTCTCGTAATTTACATGGTTGGAATGACTTTGTTAAGAATCTGTATACATACTCACGAGAAATGTTTTTACTGTGGAGGCAAAATGGCAGCCCGAGGGAAGGACACACTGCATTACTAATGAGGCAGGCGAGAGCGCAATTCAAATTTGCTCTTAAGCACTGCAGGTTAAATGAAAAACAACTAAGAGCCGATGCAATGTCTAGAAACGTAGAATCTGGTGATTACCCTCGTCTTTGGAAAGATATCCAGTCCTTAAATCCCAAAACTAAAAAAGCTATCACAGAGAGTAGGGGAAGCAGTCGGAGACGAGGCTATCGCAAGGATGTGGGGTGATCACTTCAACAATATCCTGAATTGCATAAATGATCAGGATTCCCGAAGCGAGGTAGATAACCTCCTTAATGACAACATTTAATTCATTTTGCAGACCGTATTACGCCAGGTAACATCAGCGATGCCATAAACAGCATACCTAATAATAAATCGCCCGGCTGTGATGGTCTTCCCGCAGAGGCTTTCAAATTCTGCCATCCGATAATTTACATTTTGCTAGCTGCCTTATTCAATGCGTGCATAATTCACCAGTTTCTTCCAGACTCCCTACTCTTAATTCACTTGATACCATTAATCAAAAACAAGCTAAAGGATGCAGCTGACCCTGGCAACTACCGGCCAATTGCAATCACAACGATCGCATCGAAGATACTTGAGTCGGTTCTTCTTGTGAGACTTCTCCCCTTTCTACACACCACTGACAACCAGTTCGGGTTTAAAGCAAACCACTCAACCGACACCTGCATCTACATACTGAAAGAATTGCTGAACTACTACCTATCATCAGCATCTCCTGTTTTCCTGTGTTTCGTAGATGTGAGAAAAGCATTTGACAGAGTAAACTACCTGAAGCTATTCCTGAAGCTGCATAAAAGGGGCACACCCCTATATCTAATTGGCATTTTACATTGCTGGTTCTCCACACAGCAATTCTGTGTCAAATGGGGCAATGTATTATCGTACACCTTCGGCTCCCTAAACGGGCTTCGCCAAGGGGGCATTCTCTCTCCATACCTGTTTAATATGTACACAGACGCCTTGAATGTCAAACTGAACTCACTCCCAATCGGATGCACTGTCAATGAAACAACTATAAACAACCTCTGTTACGCCGACGATATGGTTCTGATTTCCCCATCAGTGCATGGCCTCCAACAACTCATCGACACTTGCCGCCAATATGCAGAGGAATTTGATATAATCTACAACGAAACCAAGACCCAGTGCATGTCGCTGCTCCCGAGATCGCTTAAGCATATTGCAGAACCACAAATTTTCCTCGGAAACCACCGGCTGGAATTTGTGCGCGAATTTCCGTATTTGGGTCACATTATTACCGACGACCTAAAAGATACGGCAGACATTGAACAGAGGTGTCGTAAACTATGTGCAACTGGCAACATGATTGCAAGGAGGTTTGCCTTCTGTCACCGAGACGTGAAACTACTGCTCTTCCGCTCGTACTGCTACAGTATCTATGGGTGTTCCCTCTGGACGAACTATACCCGAGACCATGAGACGTATCACTGTTGTGCACAATGACATTCTGAGACGCCTCACAAACACTCCACGCTACCACTCCGCCATACAGATGTTCTTAGAAAACCACCTGGACAATTTAAAAATCATTGTAAGGCGAACAATGTCCAGCCTGGTAACCCGAGTGAGAAACAGCGGCAACTCGCTCATACAAAGCATCCTAAGGAGTGAAGCAAGAAGAAGATCTAAATTGTGGGAAAGATGGGAAAATGAGGCCTTTGTCCCCTAAAGGACTTAATCTCTGTATTAGCAAGATGTCATCTGCAGATTTTGTCATTATTATATTTATTGCTAATATTTTATTTTTTCATTAGTTGAAATTTAAGTTATATAATCTGTGCACTAACTGTTATAACTCTCAATGCATTTTTTTTCTCACCAATATTATTACTATTACCAGTATTATGATTACTATCTTTTATGCTACCTCAGCTATTTTGTGGATAAGTGCCGATTGCTCATTTTTCCTATCATGTTGACTCATATATCTAGATTGTGTATGTTACTGTGTATTTTGTATATTCATTGTATATGGCCCTGAACCGAAATAAAGGATATTATTATTAGACAGCAGTCACAGGAATAGACTTGGTGGCATTGAGGTGTGATATCAACCTCTGGACTGAAGGCAGTCCAGGAAGACCTAGGGAGGGCCAGAGTTCCCGAAGTTCCCCTAATGAACATTAAATCTCCCCCAGACCTGAAATCAAATGGTCAGATGAGACTGCCTCCCTTTGCTCTAAGGAGGATTCATTCCCACCCCAGCGCCTTTTGCTCTAAGGAGGATTCATTCCCAACCCAGTGAACAGAAACCACCTGGGATTCATCGTACAGGTCCATCTTCCTCTTCCCACCAACTCTATTAACTAAGCAATAGGAAACTGTGAAGGAGTGACTTCCCCTTGAGGAGAAGTAGCAACGAGAGGCAGCTCCACTGAAAGAAGGAACTAGAAGGGTTGGTGATCTTCGGCATCACTGGGGGTATGTAACCCTCTGACAGCATACAGGAAGCTGCTTCATCCTGTATTTCCCCTTCCTGGTGAACTGCACTCATTCCTCTTAGGTTCTAGACACAACACTTGTCACAAGTACAGGCAGTCCCCGGGTTACGGTGGGGGTTCCGCTCCCCGCAGGGTGCTGAGCCGAAAATCTCCTTAACCCAAATCATCATAATCATAAGAATAAATAAGAACTGTAAGTCTGGGATACAGCGTCATAAAGCAGGTAACGGAGCCATATAACCACTTATGGCACCATGAGACAAGCGCTGTAAGTCCATAACTTGAACCTGACGTAAACCGGGGACTGCCTGTACTCTCTTAATTGCACTCATGCCATCAGCAATGAGTGCACAAAGAGTGAGGATCCATTTCAATAGGGGAAAGGAAGCATTTATAAAGCACATTGCCTAAGCCAGGGCATTGCTTCATGGCACGAAGCTTCCCTCCTTGAGCGGAGATGATTCGTGGATTTCCATAAATATACAAACATACACAAGAACCACACAAAGAACAAGCTAAAGGCAAAAACTCAGAGTGGAAAGGCAAATGCAGCTGGCAGCCAGAGCAAAATGAGTGTGTGTGACTCCAATGACAGCCAGAAGTACTGCATGACAGAAAGGTAGGTAGTACTACACACCCAACTATTCGGTAGTTTAACTACCTAACAACCTTAGTAGAAGTGAATAACTGATTTCTGGCTGCGCTGAAGGTATTTCCATATCTAAAGACTGAGGGTTTGTATTCATGTAGGAAAACCTAAAAATTGGGAAAAAACCTTAACTGAAAATATATGAGACCCTCAATACCTAACATCTGACAATTCTACAAAATCATGGATATGGGCATGTAAGAAAATATTCGTCAAAACATGTAAGAAGTCTACATACATATTGTTTTACTACCAGAAAAAATGCTGAAATGCCAAACATGTCATAAAGACTACACATACATTGCACAAAGAGACAAACTTACTCTATCACCAATCACAAAACAACAAGATATATGGAAAAGAACTGCAAAAATTAAGAAAAGATGACAATGCAACCAAGCTCCAATCTAAAAAAGTGATAACTTTCATTTCACAGAAGCAAAAAGATATCTGACAAATTTTACAACTCTCAAGCTAATGAGCATTTTCAATTAGCACCTGTGATAAATGATTAAAATCTATCTGTCCTCAATGTGGATGCTATATATAAATCATACAAGAATTAAATGCTTTTCCCAAATTCAATGAAAATCTTCATTAAATGTATGTAGTAATTGCCAACTTTGTTACTATTAGAACAACACAAATGAAAGGTGAACCAGAAACTCACAAAACAAATAGCTGGTGTGCAATATGTCTAAAACAATAATATGAACCTCAAACTGAAACCCAAAGATAATTGCAAAATGTTTGAAAGAATATATCATAACACATAAAACATTCTACACTACAATGCAAAATACATATACAGCTCTGATGAAATGGCAAGGTCATGTGAATTGAGTCTACATAAAAATAATTTCTGAGAGTAAATCTAGTAAGGAGCATGGCAGCTTCTGAAACTTTGTCCAACTTTGACCCACCAAATTTAGAAATACTATGCCCTTCAAGAGGATTACTGCCAGGGTTCATCAATCGATCCCATGACTACATATGAGGATTCCGACACTGAAGAGAGGCAGATGTAAACACATCACTTCTAAAGGTTAACTTTGGCAGGATTAATGCCTTCTATAACTTAAACAATTGCTTGTGATAAGCTAACCAAGTGGTGTGGGAGAGAGAACTACCAACAGATCCCAAAACTCTACACAGTTGGCCTTGAAATTAGTTAAGTGGTAAAATCAAGAGTCTATTCTAGATTGTCAACATGAGGAATCAGGTCTCTAAAAAACATGATATTCTTTGTCCATTTATGCATATAGAAATGAATCGGGAATGTGTCTAAAAGGGGAGAAGGGAGGAGCATCATGTCAGAAAAGTAGTACAGTGGAACCTCTACATACGAAAGTCCCTACGTACGAAAAATCCAGGTTACGAAAGCAAAGACGAAGATTTTTTTGCTTCTGTGTACAAAAATAATTCAGGTTGCAAAAGGGTAAAGTCCGAGATTCGCCAAGGCCACCAAGAACAATTTTAAAACTGGTGCACTGCCAACTCAGTAGACTTGCCACCATCCTCCTGCTCTCCCATTGGTTCCTGGTGCTAGTCATGGCCATAAGAACCTGCTCTCCTATTGGTCACCATCTGTCCCATCATGCCTCTATGTAAAGGCGTTCCTTGACCATTTTTTGCGGCAGCATTATCGTAAACACTTGGAATTCGTTCGTTCACATATATATTTCATTTGTTAACGTAAATTCGTGTTAGTGATTTCACTTTCGTTGTACTGTAAGTTACTTTATCGTGTTGTGTGTGAACTTAATGACTTACGTTATTAGCCATGGATCCCAAGAATGTTGCTGAAGTTTACGGAAAGAAGAGGATATTTTCTATGGAGATGAAGATGGAGATAATCAAGAAGTGTTAATGTTTACTGCCATTTGTTAATGTGTTTTATAAAGTTAAGTGTTCATGTTTTCTGCCGTTTGTCCTCCCCCTCTGTCACCACTTTCGGACATCACCTCACTCAAAAGGTAAGGTTCCACACTTTACTACATACGTACGTACATGTATGTACAGTATTTCTTGTACCCTGTACACTAATACACTTTATTTACAGGTACAGTAACGGTTAGGTTACGTATTGAATGGTCCAAATTGTTGTATTTCATTGTTTATTGGTCAATTTAGCTTTATTATTAAATTTACTGTTGTGTTTTTGTAGGCTTGGAACGAATTAGACAATTTACATGTAAAACGTAGTTCTAGATACGAAAAAATCAGGTTACGAAGGCCGCTTCGGAATGGATTAATTTCGTAACCTGAGGCACTACTGTAGTATGTATATACAGAAAGAACAAGATGAAGACCTGTAGGTAAGCTAAAAAGTTATCTGGGTACATGAAAGGTGAAACATCTTTGTAGGTTTGAAGATAATCCGCTACAAGCATTACAGTTTGGATTTTGTAAAGGCCTTGGTACTTTTGATGCACTCGTCAGTATCTACTGGCTTGCAGAGTGCTTTTGATGAGGGTGCAGAGGCATGAATGGTAAGTTCAGATTTTAGTGCAGCTTTCAAGTCCATATCATGACAGTTATCTACAAACTAAGGTTTTTGAGAACAAGTGGATCTTTTATTAATATCTTAAATCAGTTCTTAATAATAGCTTTAGTGATGTCTTTTCAGGTGCTCCTCAAGAGTGTGTTGGTGGACCTTTGCTATATCACATACAATAGCATCCTGTGGCAAGGTTTTGAGAACAAAATTGACATACTCCAGTGATGCAGTTACTCTTCTAGCTCTTGTTCATTCTTTACACCTTTGGTTGGTTGCAGAATCCTTCTATATGAGTGGAAGTAGGTTTTACCCTTCTAAAGCTCAAAGCATGATAGTTAACCCAGAAAACTTTTGCCTTTGCATCCATATCTAAAATTATATGATATGGTTTTAAATGTCAGTGATTCTTTTTAAGACCTGAGGCGTAACTTCCGATAAGAAATACTTTAAAGAAGCACATGGTACATAATATTACTCTCATGTGGAAATGTTTTTTAATGTTTCAAGATGAATCTATGATATCTAAGTTTTTAAACTCTTTTTCTTCTTCTTTGTATGGCATACTATTTTCCAATGGGGTCTTGGGTGGTGCTAAATCTCCTCTCAAGCTCTTGGATAGTTACTTCATTAGTCAAGTTTATTTTGCCAACTCTTAGTGCTGATATATGGGATAGTAGATGTAAAGTGAGCTCATTATGTTCATTGCATAAAATGTACCACAACAACAAAAATTATCTGCTCTCTTCTTTATATAAACTAGTTGATTTTGCTCTCAACTATAGGCAGGCTGCTGCTACAAACAATGCGTCACTTGTTAGCATTAGGTGTAATACTAGTACTCAGTTTGCTTGGAGTTTTATTTGGGTACAACTAAATTGTGAAATGAGCCTAAAGTAGTTATGGAAATCTTCTGACCTCCAAATCTTTAAATGAGAAGCAAATTAATTAACTTCTGCTTTCTGCTGACATCTGATTGCAGTTGTATTGGTTTTATTTTTTTCCCTTATATCTATCTATTGCCTTTTCCTATAACTAGTCTCTCTCTCTCTGCTGGCTGATTTCCTTTTGAAGCTAACTTGGGTTTAGTCTGTTGAATCTTTACATAAAGGTTTTCAGCTGATGATTTTAAAGAACGTACGAAGGCATTTGCCTTAAAGAATGCCATTACTATATAGATGTTTTGCATTTTCACATCATATGGATATCAGCATTGTCCTACAGAAAAAGTCTGCATCTACACACAATGTAATTTCGGTTAAAAGATTTTACATATAGGAGAATTATGAGATATTTTACAGCTATTCTTAAGGGTTCACAGAATAATTATTTAGTATAATTGAAAGTGAAGACAGTGTCGAAAGCCCGTGAAAAGAAATTCATACCTAAAAAAAAAATACAGAATTTTTCTCCATCAAAGTTCTGAGGAAAATTGGTTAATAAAAACAAGAGAAGTAAGATGAAAGTATTACTTTTTGAAATAGTATCCAAATTACAAACAAAACTGAATATTCTACACAGCTGTATAATTACAGGTCACGTCATAACTTTTCACAAAAATAATATGTAACTTGAAAATGAACTAGTCTCATTCTTATGAATGAACTGACATTGTGGTAAACTTTTACCAAATCTAAGAACATGAATGGCTTATTTCAAGCAGATGAGGTCTAGGGAATTAGCAAATGTATTCCAAATGTGAGAATGCACAAGCAAGGTCGAGAAACTCTCAATCAAAAGTTTACAAAAAGTTTCCCTAAAAATATACATATTGGACACAATAGTTACTAGTAAATAAGCACAAAATTTGTGGGTTGATTGTAAGCAAGAAGTATAGGAAGATGTAGGAGCAAAGAGTAGGAAGATGAATCTACTTCTCTAGACACAGTCAACCATCTTTCCATGAAGTCTGTCATAGATTTCGTGCTCATGTTAGTTGGGTTTACACCACGTAGAAACAGGCTCTGAAACAAGAGATGCATGAATAACTACTATGCACAAAACCAGGCTATGGAATCATCTGATATACATATACTGTAATATAATTTTTCATGATAAAATTTATTATTTGGATACTTACCTACTGTTAAAGTTAGCTCATATCTCCACGCCAATAGGCGAGTTGGCATTCAAAAAAAAAAAAAAAAAAAAAAAAAAAAAAAAGAAGAAGAAGAAGAAGAAGAAGAAGAAGATCGCTTGGCTGACCCGGAAGACCGTCTAGTCCACATGTTCTCCACCAGGTGCGTTCAAATGTTTTAGCTCTAGTCAGAATTCTCCTTGACGGCCCACTAAATGTGGGGAGGCTGGGTGAGGTCTAATTTAACAGTAGGTAAGTATCCAAATAATATATTTTATCATGAAAATTTATATTATTTGAGACGAATCTTACCTACAGTTAAAGTTAGCTGATTCCCACTTTGAGATAAAGGATGGTGGGTAGTGCAGCTAGACAAATTCCGCTCAGCCAAGTGAGCTAAGAGCTTCTTGTATGAAACTCAAAACATTCTTACCCGATCAGGAATCTTTCCTGGATAATACTGCCGCCAGGAGGTGGATTCCCTTCAGGTTGCAAGGCTCTCGTGTGTGCAGTCAAGAGCAGCCTTGCGGAGAAAACCCACTTCATTTTCAATCAGAATAAATAGAAGTGGCGTGATGGGACCCCTGTAGCTGGGTCCAAAAGCCCCTGAAAATGACAGTCAAATACAAAGTACATACCTATGATACAAAGGTATGCTCCTGTACAACAAATGTACCTTCATGCTTCCCAAAAAACCAACACCCGGGATTAAAATAGAGCCGAAAAGATTGCTCTTTCTTTCGGTTCAGGAAAAGACTATACCCGCTATTACTAGAGGGTTAAGGGCTTTACAGTTTTCAAACGCAATTTCTACATCTTTAAGATAATGAGTAGCAAAAACCGAATTACAATTCCACTGAGCTGCATTAATTACATCCTCAAGAGACAAATTCTTCAAAAAACTAAAAGTAGCAACTGCTCTTACACTATGTATATTTACCTTCAATAAAGGTAAGATATCTGGGGTTAGTTTTTCATGTGTTAGTCATATTAAATGCTTACCAAAAAAAACACATTGCACTCTTAGATAAAGGAGCGTTAGGTTTTCTAACACTACAAAATAAATTATTAACTCTGCCCCTCACAGGCTTTAAATCTATCTAATAAATTTTTAATAGCTCCAAACGGACAGAGGAAGGTTCTTCTTCATTTCCCACCAATGAGGTCAAATTTGGAATTCTTACCGTTCTAGGTAGAAGTTTAGCCTTGACATCATTCTTAGCTCTGAACAAGGGCATAAATTATAAAACAGAATCTCCTCTGCAAAAGCCTACCTTATTGGAGAATGCTTGTAACTCTCTTACTCTTTTGGCTGTCACTAGTGCTACCAAAAAGAGCACCTTCATGGTTAGAAACTTCAAAGAAGCAGATTCCAAAGGTTCAAACGGATCTGCAGATAAGAATTTTAGCACTACATCCAAGTTCCATCAAAGAGATTGATACTGAACTTTGGGGACTTCAATTTCAAACAATCTCAATGCCTCCTTAAGATCTGGATCATTAGAAATATCTAATTTTACATGCCGTAGTACTGATAACAGCATGGATCTATATCCTCGAATAGCAGCTACAGAGAGCTTCTTACTATACCTAAAATATCAAACCTAAGATATCAAAAGAACTTTATTATGTTGTTATCCCTCTAGTAGAACGACACCAGGAGCAGTACACAACCCATTGTCTCTGATACAAGGCCAAGGTTGTAGTTCGTCTTGATTTAAGGACAGACTTTCATGATGCTTTAGAAAACCCTCTCGCTCGAAGGAGATGGTCGAGAGTCTCCAAGCGGTTAAGTGTAGCATGCAGAGGCTTTAGTGGAACCGCATGGAATTCGGTTGTCTGAGTAGATCCTTCCTTAAAGGAAGGACACAAGGGAGATCCACTGAAAGTGCTAGAAGGTCCGGAAACCATTCTCTCTGAGGCCACCACGGAGCTACTAGTGTTATTCTGCAATGATTCGATTCTTGAAACTTGTTCAGTACTTTTCTTATTGTTGCAAATGGAGGAAAAGCATATGCATCTAGGTTGGACCAATCTTGAAGAAATGCGTCTACTGCCCAAGCCTGAGGGTCCTGGCATGGAGAGCAATACACTGGGAGTTTCTTGTTCATTACTGTTGCAAATTAGTCCACATTTGGAGCTCCCCATAAACTCCACAGCAACTGGCAGACTTGCGGATGTAAAGACCATTCCCTGTGTAAGACTTGTCCCTTCCTGTTCAATTGGTCTGCCAAGACATTGTTCTTCCCTGGTATGAACTGTGGAACCAATCCTATGTTCCTGGCTTCCGCCCAAAGAAATAACTTCTCCGTTATCAGAGACATTGACTTTGATCTTGTTCCGCCCTGGTTTCTGATGTACGCCAAAGAGGTAGTATTGTCTGAAAATACTGCTACTATTACCTTTCCTCTGACTGTCTGTTCACACTTAAGGAGGGACTTTCATACTGCCAACAGTTCTAGATTGTTTATGTGCAACTCTCTCTCTTACAGTGACCATACCCTGGACATCTGATAGCCTCCCAGGCAAGCTCCCCAGCCTGTCATTGAAGCATCTGAAAACAAGGTTAGGTCTAGGCTTACTACTCTTAGGGATGACCCTGTTCCCAGTCTTTGACAATCCTTCCACCAATCTAACGTCTCCCAAAGACTTACTGGGACTGATATTAAATGGGAGTCTGGCAGGGACTTCCTGTCCCAAGATTCTCTCAAGTATAGTTGAATTGATCGCATCCTGAGCCTTGCTAAACTGAAAAATCTTTCCAGAGATGCCATGTGTCCCAACAGAGACAGCCATTGCCTTGCTGGAAGCTTCCTTAAGGGCTCAAATTTTCCTAGAAGCAATAAGAAATTGTCTATCCGTTTCTCCAAAGGAAAAACCTGAAAACTATGAGTGTCTATCCTCGTCCCTAGATAGAGAATTGTCTGAGTTGGAATCAGAGCAGACTTCTGAAAATTTATCAATATGCCCAGTCATTGAGCCAGGCAAAGTAACAGATCCTTGGCCCTCAGAATTCCCTTGAAAGAGTTGGCCAATATTAGCCAGTTGTCTAAATAGAGCAGAATTCTCACTCCCAACAAATCACACCATCCCCCTACTGGTGCTAAAATCCTCGTGAATACCTGCGGGGCTGTGCACAGGCCGAAGCAAAGAGCTCTGAATTGAAATGTCTTCCCTGCAAAGACAAAGTGCAGGAACTTGTGAGACTGAGGATTTATCGGAATGTGGAAATAAGCGTCTTGCATGTCCACCAACATCATCCAGTCGTTCTTCTGCACTGCCGCTAGTACTGTGCTAGGTGATTCCATGTAAAATGAGGTTAAACGAATGAAAGCATTGAGTCTCAACACGTTCAGTACTGGACACCACCCTCCAGGCGCTTTGGGCACCAGAAAAAGACAGTAGTAAAACCCAGGAGAGTTTCCTGACACCAGCTCTATCGCTTTCTTCTCTAGTAATGATACCACCTCTTTCTAAAGTACAAGAAATTTTCCCTGCAGATAATGATAAGCTGGAAGAGCAATTGGAGATGACGACAGAGGCGGAGGAGACAGAAAAGGAATTTTGTAGCCTTCCTTCAGTACCTCCACCACCCAAGGTTCTGCTCCTAAGTCTCTCCAAACATGCCAGAAGATCTGCAGACGACCTCCTACTGGAACCTGAGGGCATAAAGATTCATTTCTTTCTAAAAAAACTTAGCAGTTTCATTTTTATTGGAGCCTGGTAAGGACCTACAAAAGGGTTTAGCAGCTGAAGACTTCATGAGATGAGGAAGGACAAATTTTTGCCAGGGGGCCAGAAGGCAAAGAAGGAGCAGGTCTTTTATTCCCCACTTTTAAAGATTCTGATAAATTCCCTATTTTCCTGTATGGAAATATCCTCCCTTATGTACTGCCTTAAATAGAGATGGATTCAGAAGGCGTTCAACAGGGGAACCCAAAACTGCAGCCATCTTCTGAGAAGGAGAGACCTTGGTCAAAAGATAAGAGCACAATTGTTCTCTTTTCTTCAAGATCGAATTAGTGAAAGCATGAGAACATTCACCTGCTGCGTCTGAAATAGCCTTATCCAGGCAAGACAAAAAATCTAAAGACTCTTCCCAAGTTATGATACCCGCTGGCATCAGAAAGTCTTTAAGCGCAAGCAGAGAAGCGGCAAAGTCTCTGCCTCTGTATTAGACCAAAGCACCTTACCAGCCTCAAGAGCGCGTCTTTTCATAGAATCGAGAAACGCAAGGAAATCAGCATCGTCGACCGAGGACAGTTTCAGCGCCGGTAACGAGCCTGTGTCGTAATAACCGATTCTCCGCGATTTCAAAAACCCCAGAATACTAGAGCTGGCAGACTTACCAGAAGCTTTGTGTGCCAGAAGACATATGTCGTCAAAACATCCTCTAATTGAAGGCGAAAGCTTAGCTTTCTTAAAAGACTTAATGGGAGTTGAAATACTGGAAGACAATAACGACCTAGTCTACAGAATCTCTTTCCTCCACCAAATGAGGATAAGGAGAAGTGCAATGCTCCAGTAAGTGCTGAAAGACCGAAGGAGAGTCTTCCAACTCAAGCTCTTCTTCCGCCAGTTGCGGAATCGAGATGACAGCAGCCGACTCCCTGCAACGAAAATTTGTCTCGATAGGCAAAGAGCCTCCAGGAGAAGTAGTCTGCAGTTTTCCACTAGCATCGACACCAGTCGGCCAAGCTGAAGCAGAGGGGATACCTGTCGGCAAAGAAAATGGGATTTGTAAGAGAGGAAGAGAAGATTCATCAACACTGAACTGTACCACTTCATCTGAATGTGTCTCGATCGTCTTGGGAACAATCCCAGATGACATCTTTAGAGAGTAAAGCAGCTAGAACAGCATCTAGTTTGGAAACAACAGTAGAATCTGTAATCATAGAAGGAAGAGAAAGAGAGACATTAGCAGAGTCCACCTGAGACTCTCCAACAATAGAAGACCTAGGAATAGCCTAGAAGGATTTAGAATGAGACTGAGAAGCAGACGAAATAGGTTCAACAATTGATTGAGTCAATGTAGAAGATTTAGAACAACCCGCTACGGGATATCATTATTAATAAAGTCTATATCTAAATTCTTACTTTTGTCGGTTCTAGAAACCTCATTGCTAGCTCTGGATGAAGGCGAGGTCGAAATACTGTGTGAAGACTTACGCTTACCAAAATGATTTTTCGGCGAACGTGTTAAGCGTGACTGCATGTGACAGCATGAAAAAGGAGAGATAGGAGTCAGAGGGCATAGAACCCCATCACCCCGAGAACCGACCCAGTTCCCTGGCAGCAGACTTTTCCAACTGTTGCATGGCAGACCTAGGCTCGGGCTACATACGGGTGAGGGCACCGACACTTTACCTCTACAAGGGGAACGCAAAAAAGAACACTCACTATGGAAGGACTCGGAACGGTTTGTTATCATAAATTCAGTTAATCTTTTAACGGAATCTAAAATAAGACTTACTTTCTGTTCAAGTTTCTTGATACGCTTTTCCTGAACCGAAAGGGGAGCGGAAGTTGGAGCTACAGAGGAAACGCTAGTACTATCATTATCAGTATTAGGCCTAGTATAGGAAAAAGCCGTAGTTTGAGTAGGGGTAACTGCAGACGAAGGCTCAACAGGAATGGGAAAAAAGGTAGCTTTATGCCCTGACCTAATTAACTACTTCCACAGTCTATCTGCTTCCCTTCTTTTCCTATTTCTAATATACATTTGAGCATAACATCCTTAGGCCAATCCTTGCATTCCTCACACCTAACCTCTAGATCACACACTGTACCCCTGCAGTTGGTACAAACATTATGTTGATCTATCTCAAATTTATAAATTCTTGTTACACAATAATCATTTCTACATAACCTGATACTGGTTGACTTGCTTCTGGTGGAAGACATCCTAGGATGATTAAACTTACAGTACCGTGATAGAAGAAAAACAACCAAGACTCACCAAATACGTACCAACATTCGCCTAGACCTAATGGCGGCAAGGAGAATTCTGACTAGAGCTAAAACATTTGAACACACCTGGTGGAGAACAGGTGAACTAGACAGTCTTCTGGGTCAGCCAAGCAATCGTTTTTTCTTTTTTTTTGAAAATCGACTCGCCTATCAGTGTGGAGATATGAGCTAAATTTAACAGTAGGTAAGGTTCATCTCAAATAAACACTTTTTCTGTACTACTGTACTCATGCTTTATGGCTTTCACTATATCTAAAGATACCAGTATTCTGACAAAAATTCTGTTTAAAACTGTCAAGAGATTTAATTACCACTCAAACAAGGGGAATTAAACCTGAAATCAATTTCTCTACAGTAGCCCCTCATCCTCTCAATGCTTTGGCAACATGCTGTATTGCACACAATTGTCCCGAAAAAAATAAAATTTTTTTACCGCAAATGACAATTTTAAGTACAAAAATATATTCACAGAAATTTACCTAAAAGATGAAAAGAGATGGAAATGAAATATGATACACCAACATAAATTTAAAGGAATGTTTCTTGAAACCTTTGATTCATGTGATAGCACAGGTACAACTATGGTTTAAAACCCATATTTAACAAACGTAAAAAATTACTACAAGCCATATATTGAAAGGCATGGCTTCAAACCTACTGGTATGGAAATGAGGGTTATTAATGTTATGTAAACTGTAGAGAATATAGGAAGCATCATTGCCAAATGCAGTGTACTTTACAGACTACATAGAAAAAATAAAGCAAACATTTAGCAAAATCCTCAGTAACTTCAGGGCATAAACCATGGACAGGTTCATCCTATGCAAACAATGACTGAAGCAAAAGGAAACACTTGACTCGATAATGAGTGACAAGTCCATGTGCCGAGTTATTTGGGTAGAAGAATGTAATATAGTAGTATCTAAAACTTATTTACAATATTTTATATTTCTGGGCTCAAGGACTTAATTAGGTCAGCAGATGATCTTCATGTTTGTTCAGGGGGACAAACAATATTCTGGAATCTTGAATAACAGTTAATGACCTTTGTTTCTAAAAATTTCTAATGAACTACAGAATACAATGCTGCATTCAAATTCTTCACTGCAACTGAAGATTACAAGAATTAGTCTCAGAATGGTCACATCATGTAAAGAATTTCTTGTCTCAGGAAACTGAGCGGTTACCGATAGAAGTTGGCTGGGAGAGTTGCTTTGATACAGGCAGGCGGCTACACAAAAATGAAGTTTTCTTAATAAAACCAATATTGCAATACTTACCTGAACACCTGAATTAGCCCTGGTCACTGACTAGCCAGAACTATATCCCCACATATTCACCCACTATGTGGATAATTTTAACTGTTAGCGTTACCAGTGCTGCAGGTAAAATCTAGTCAAATGAGTTACCTGTGTTACCATTGGCAACACTGCTGCTTGTCCCCTCAATTGAATCATTCACTATCAAACTGAAGTGGGGAGGAGGGTGGGAATTATTCAGGTGTTCAGGTATTACAATATTAGTTTCATTATGAAAACTTCGTATTACAATACACTCCCTGAACACCTGAATTAGCCTGATTAACAAAATTTAACAGAGGTGGAATCAATCTAATTTAGCCCGATCTGTCCATGGAGCATACGCAGGAAACTCATCATCAACCTACCATGTATATATGTATGTATCCTCACCTAATTATCTAACTCGGTAGGTGAGGATGTTTGCAAGGAAATTACTTCAATGTCAGTGTTGAGTCTAAGGTACCTTCTTATTCATGGAGGTAAAAACAATTCTCCTCACCTGGTCGTCCAACTTAGAAGGTGAAGATGCATGCAGAGGAAGTACCTAACCATCAGTGTCGAGTCCAAGGTACCGCCTGAGTCTGAAGAACCTCCCATGTGGTATTCTATACCTCTCATGTATGGAGGGGAAACGATGAACTTCTCATGTGGCTATCTAGCCTCTCATGTATGGAGGAACCTCCTATGTGGCTATCTAGCCTCTCATGTATGGCGGAGAAGTTGAGTTTGCAGGACCTCCCTACTGCTCCCTGACACAGATGACTTGTGCTGATGAAGTTGTAATTATTCCAGCATGACCATCGGGATCTGCCTAACCTCAAGGGCCTAAAGGAACAATACACTCAGTCTAAGCTTGATCAACAGAAACACTCGAGTTTATTTAGACTATCACTGACTACCCAAACTAACATCCAAACCCTAACAAGATAGCTATAAAACTAAGTTACTGCAATGACAGGACCCAGCGAGTAACCTTTCTCTGAAGCAAACTGAAAATCCGTAAGGTACAGCATTATGAAAAATCCACACCAACTCTCAGATAACCGCCTACACAATCGCAGACACCAAAAAATTCCTCTCAAAAGCCGAAGGGTATCCATCTGCGATACTTTGCACCCTTGGACAAGAAGCCCCAAATAGAAAGCTTCGAAAGTGATGGAGAACCAGTTGCAAGAAACTAAATGCACTTTGGAAAAAGGAACGAGATGGGCACCTAGGGGAACCAAATACACCTAGGGGAAACCAAATAAGATTCTCGAACGAGGTAAAAGTTCCTCAGTACGTGACAAAAAAAGAAAACTTTGAGCTCGAACTGGACACAGTATGACAACGATGACACGAAATTGACGATCGAGGAGACAACTTGTTCCCAAAAGACCGTTGCTGAGCGCAAGAGGCGCTCTCAACAGAACCTTCTTATGGATGTCCGGAAAGTGCTGAGGCAGATGATTTAACAAGAAGTAGGCCTCCTCTCCTTGACAAGAACATAGTACAGCTAGCTGAACTGTTAGTCTGGTATGCGAACCCCTCGAAACCTAAGTGAAGATGTTGTCAAACAGTTCAGGTTCTGAGAAACATCCCTCAACTCTCACAACATCCACATAAGACAATGATAAACTTCTGAACAAGTCGTACTCGACTGCGCAATCCCGCACCCTCCCCCCCAAAAGGCACAATGAAGTAACACTTGTCCAACCGCTGTCCACCCCCTCACAAGAGCCAACCATCTCCAGTTCTGCAATTCGTGTAAGAACTAAATACTATGACATAACCCTGAACTAATCTCGCTCGACTGCGGATACCCCCCTCTACCCAGTGACTTTAACGTTACATCTGAGCCGATTATACATTGGCGATGCACACCCACCCATACAAGTCAACAAAACACTGCTGCGCCAAACGTGCACTAACAAAGACGATGACATAACCTTGAGCCAGTCTCTCTCGTCTGCGAAAACCCTGACCCAGCCAGTGACTATGACATGACACCTGGCCAACTACAATGGGCGAGCAATGCCCCCAAAAGCGAATAGGTCGCAAAACGCGATCCAACTAAGCTGGTTGCACCAATAGTAACTAGGACGAAAGTCTGGAGCTGAGGCTACTACATGGATCAAGTGAGGGGAGGAAGTACTCCCTGAAACCCTGGAAACAAGGCCGAACCCACATTGAACACCTTGAAGGATTAATGGAACTATTCATAGGAAAAGGCTGAGAAAGAAGCAGGCAAGAAACAAGGAAGAAACCACACTCGGAGTAACCACCGAAGCACCTAATGCTGACATTGTGCGAACTTGTGCCGCACGCACCAAGGGTGCCTCTAAAGACAGGCTACAAACTGCGGAACCAATGAGAACCAAAGAAGGATATTACCAGCTACCGTAACGAAAGGAGAACAAGGAAACGTTACTAATGATGATGCAGACGAACTGCCAACTGCCATAGCCCTAGCAATAACCGCGGAGGCACGATATGTCTCCAACCCTGAAAGCATAAAATGGGAACTGAAGAAGGAAGATTACCAGCTACTCTATGAAAGGAGAGGCTGAGGACACAAACCATACTGACACAGTCAATGATGGCGAAGACGAATCGCCGACTTCCGTAGATCCCAGAAGAACTACGGAGGACAAGAGGACTATTAAGTTTCAAACCCAGTACAGAAGGATAAAAATACGGAGTGCAGAAACTCCGAAACCGCCTTTGAGCAACGAGACCAGCAGCCTGAGAACCACAGGATCCGTGGAAGGTGCTAAGAATACAGCACCGCCAAAATTACTTCTCTCAACCCCGAAGAGAGAGAGAGAGAGAGAGAGAGAGAGAGAGAGAGAGAGAGAGAGAGAGAGAGAGAGAGAGAGAGAGAGAGAGAGAGAATCGTCGAAATCCGCAAATTTCAGGAAACTGTAAAAAACTGTTTGCTCTGGTGTGATAATAGCAAAGAAACAGGATGACAGAGAGAAGAACCCGCAACGATCTCCGAAGAATGACCAGATAAAGAAGACTGTGTAAAGACATTATAAGTTTTAGAAAAAATTAGGAGAGAAAGAAACTAGACTGACTCTGTTCCCCATGATAACCTTGGCAAACACCATTAAAAACTCAGGATAATTCCTCAAGAAGTGATCATGAATACAGTCCGTTTTCAAACTACTGTAATTCGTCTTACGATAAATCGATTTTACGATGGGGTTAGTAATTAAAATCAGCACTACTACATTTTGAAAATAAGTCTTTCTATATCTCGCATGCAGCTGGCGCAGGCAGCCGTGTGCAGTCAGGCAGCGACTATGAATCAAGTGTTAGATGGTGGAAAGTAAGATGAAGAAAGAGGATATGAAAGGAGGAAAGTAAACGGAAGGCACAGGCGAGAGAGAGAGAGAGAGAGAGAGAGAGAGAGAGAGAGAGAGAGAGAGAGAGAGAGAGAGAGAGAGAGAGAGAGAGAGAGAGAGAGAGAGGATAAATTAGAATCCTCTAATTTCTCCACCTCCATAACTTTACACCATCTTCTAAGTTAATAAGTATTATCTTAACAATATATACTTATATAACTGCTTACAGCCATGAACAACCAAATGAGACACTACTTTGTTTGCTAATACTATGGAATCCTAGCAACATCCGTTATAATATTCAAACCGCGTACGACAGTAAACACTTACTGTATTTATGTTATAAATGTAGCTGAAGCTGGTAAGGTAATATTACATGCATCGGCAACATGAATAAAACTCCAAGCTTTATGTGAATTCAAAACACAGCCGTGGTAAAAAGAAAACTACTAGCATGAAAGAGCTCATTACTGTTGTTTTCACACACACTGACAAAAGACAAATTATGTAAAGCTTGTAATACCGATGAACACACTGACAAAAGACAAATTATGTAAAGCTTGTAATACCGATGACAACGAGTGAAAACAAACGGAATCACTGAAACTTACGCAAACTCTTAGCAGAGGGGAAAAGACTAGTTCCAATGAGACGTATTAGTCAAATTTGTACTTAAAATTACGTCATGAGACAGACACTATGACTTCGTTCCAATATAAGAAAAGTATCCAGATATTGATTTAGGCTAACTAGGAACAAAAACATTCGCTGAGACCCAATGAGATGTTTGCATCTGGAGCCAAGGAATTGACTAGTCAGCATCTTTGCCTGTCTAGGATATGTCTGCCCCCCTCCCCACCCCCCACACAGTAGGGCTATGCATTAACGGCAAGCTTGTAATTGTAATTCCATTGAATTGTAATCAATTACACATTTTCAAGGTAATTTTAAGGGTAAATCTTTATACTATCTAAAATCAAATTTTAGATGTAATTTGATGATGCAACTGGTAATTATATTCATAACTGTAATTGACATGAGGCATCCTGTAATTACTGACGGAAATTCGTCTGCTTAACTGATGAAAACATCATACTACCGAATTCCGTTACCAGAAGGAACATTCTCAGAAAGTAATGAAATATGCAAATTCTTATGATTTCTGATTTATATGATGCAAGATACCATTATCAACTATGTTAAAATGTCACAGTTAATAGACCGAATTTCCACTTGACCACTGCAAGGCGAAAGGAAGGAATGGGTGGGGAGGAGCTTAGTTATGTCAGACTGAGCCAGCCAATCAGGGCCAAGAAGCGCTATGGGAATAACAATACAGGTTTTTTGATGAAAAATGCAATAAGAATGTAGTTTACATAGTTTTCAATGCACCCAAAGCATTAAAAGTAAGGTTTTCTTAAGATTTTTTACTATGTTCCGGCTTACGACGATTTTCGGAAACCCGTTGTAACCTGGGAACTGCCTGTACTTCCTCAATTTACATCGGCCAAGAATGAGTTAAATAAGCAGTGGCAGCTCGTCAATAGGGACTGTGAAACTGCAGCCCCCCCCATCAGACGCCAGCCACACATAACGTCATAACACAAACAAACACATGGACATGCATGTGAAGAAACTCATCACTGCGTCAGAGTGCTGAACTTAACATTACACACAGTGATACAAATGCACTAGAACCATGCAAATTACATTAAACACAACATAATTATACGAATGCGGGGAGAAAGGGGGAGGGCTTCCCGCAGCGGAAAGGAGAGCGTGGACTGCCGGTGACGCAGTCTTGTCTCAGCTGTTGTTGTGAATGGGTGTGTTCTTGCATCGCTCTTATTTTCGATAGTATTTTTCAATTTGCCAGGATGATTTTAAAATATTATTGAAGTGTAACAATTAGGTTTTTGAATAAATTTTCTTTTTATGTCTGTTCGTTTCCTTTCACACAATATTAAAACAAAGGCTAAATGTTTTCTGGAGCAGCACCTCCACTAATTTTAGCTACGAGCCGCCACTGTAAATAAGGCGAGGTAACTCGCAAAAGCCGTCAGCTGAATAATTGAATCCCAAACCAAAATATGACCGCTATATTAGTATTTACTGAATGATTGAACCTAAACTAAAATATGACTGATATATTAGTATTTACTATACGGTAATATGAGGATACATACAATATTGGATTACGCAGCTGGCAAGCCTACACAGTACAACAATGCTGAAGTCCAACCAAATCATCACATGTCAGAATGCATGAATCTCCAGGATTGGCCAATACTTGTAATTACTATACAGATATGTAGCATAGAGGATACAGTGGACCCCCTGTATTCGCGTTCTCCGGATTTGCGGACTCGCACATTCGCGGATTTCTCTTGGGAACATTTCCCCGCATTAATTGCGGAAAATTCGCACATTCATGGTATTTTTCTATGAGAAATATCCACTACTTCCTGGTTTTTTTTATCAATTTCATAATAAAATGCACTTTTTGTGATAAAACTTTTAAAAACGCAGGATTGAAACATTTTTTAGTGGGTTTTTCTTCATTTTTAACTAACAAAATAGGCTGCTTTTACCCTTTTTATAGGGGTTCCAAACATTCGCAGATTCTAACTATTCACGGGGGGGTTTGGTACGCATCCCCCGCGAATAAGGGGGGGACCACTGTACTTTAGGCCGGACTACTGTGTTAACTTTATGCAGTTTCTCTTGTACTGAATTACGCACTGTCTGAGATTTAACTGATATCAATAATTACCGTGCCGTATACGAATAGTGAAATAGACAACCTGATCACCAGGATTACCACTACTACAAGAGAAGCCAAATTTACCCACAGACAGGATGAGGCACTTTTGAAGACGACGGAGCGCTATCCAAAACTTCAGAACCAGACAAACCAGAAACCACATCCAAACAATCAACCACAGACTAGAAGCTTCTGTTGCAAAGAACTCAAAGCAGGAAATAAAACCAAGGATGGTTCTAAAGACGAACCTTCTGACTAGACACTACAAGGGAGTCCGAACTCTGGGGAACCTAACCTGCTATTCTCTTCCCAAACACTACTTAACCTATTACCGGTACTTATCTGTCACTGGCCTAGCTTTACATTAACCTTAGCAATTACACATCAAGGGGGAATCTGCTGCTTAACACTGCCTGCTTTGCGCCAGGGGAACTGGCAGATCCTACACTCTGTGCTTGCAGTTCTCCACAACCCCCAGCACCCATTAGGGCTGGTTCTGGAACAGGCAGGGGAGCTGAAAGAGAATGATTAGTATCACCTACGCTACTGCTCCTATCTTTATTTCAATTAGCTTTCATGTAATAGCAAACAATTTAGGCATTTTCTATCCTCCAATTCTGAACCGTTCCTACTGTAGCTCTTCTTAGTTTAACTCTCGCAATTTTGCTGCTATCTTCTATGTGCTCTTGGTAGTCATAAGTGATTTAATGAACTAATCCTTACATTCTATACACCTCTGTATAACATACTTTACACTTCCCTACAGCTAGAGCAAAAGGAATGTCAGTCATTTCAGGGTACTCATCCTTTGTTGCACTAGCACATGAACGACGTATGCCAACATCTCAACCAGCAGCTGTTGGAGGCGAGGCTGATGAAGCAGAGATTGAAGTAAGGATTTGTTGATGAGGCTCGACCATCTCCCAACGATAACAGAGAAGTTCCAAAAACAATCGAAATGCGATCCAAATCAGGGAAAATCAGAAGAGACGTTGTAAACGAAAGGCAAGGATATCAAAACCCAATCAACACCTCGGTAAACACTGTGAGGGTCGGGCTACATGACCAAAAGTTCACTGGGAGCAGGACCACGTCCGGCTCACCACACGAACGAATAACAACTGAGGGGACAAGCCTCTGGTGGCCGGTATTTGCAGCAGCATTGCCAACAGTAGCACAGGTAACTCATTTGACTAGATTTTACCTGCAGTGTTGGTAACGCTGACAGTTAAAATTACCCACTTAGTGGGTAAATATGTGGGGATATAGTTCAGGCTGGTCAGTGTCCAGGGCTAATTCAGGAGTTCAGGGAGTGTATTGCAATAAAAAATATTGCAATAAGAAATATTAGACTTGGCCTCTAATATTTTTCTCCACAAACATAGGAAAAAATATCAATCATAAGAGAAATAAAATATATACAAACATAATTTCATTCTGCCCTTAGCTGCCTGGATTTGTTATGATGTGAGGAGCTCAGGTGCTCTGGAAAAATATATACACAAAGGGTATTGATGTGACAAGTGTGGGGGAGTTATGCCCCATCCTCCAACACTCCTCGACTGACTACCCTTTGAGAGAGCTGAAAAGTACAAACACTTGTGCGCTCTCTGCTCTAGAATGGCTCTCTCACAGCTGAAACCCGGTTGTAGTTGCAGTCAATCCCCACAATTTGCGGACTCACGATTCGCAGACTCGCCAATTCTCTGTATTTTTCACTGAGAAATATTCACAAATTACTGTATTTTCATACCACTTTCATGACTAAATGCCCTTTTTATGATAAAACTACTAAAATACTCTGGTATAAGCATTTTAGATGGGATTTTTCGTGTTTTAACTATCAAAATACTAGGCCGTCCTAAGCGTTTTTCAAGGGGTTTTAAGTACTACTTGCAGATTTTAGCTATATGCAGCGGTGTGGTACCCATGCCCCTGAATAAGGGGGCTCTACTGTATTACAACAGCAATTTTATTACTTATTAATAATTAAAATTATGATTCAGAATCTGGTTAAATTCTACTCTATCATTTTCTGTCCTTTATTAAATTAACACCAATGGCCACGCCAATGAAGCTAGTGTTTATAAAACTCAATATAAACAATACCTATACTAGCTACAGGCAACCCTGCTTATCGGTGGTGTCGGTTAACGGAGTTCCAATTTTAAGGTGCTTGGCTAACGACGTCGTTAACCAGATTTTCGGCGCTGATAACCGGTTTACTGATGTCAGTAAACATTTTATCAGACCAGATAAGCAGTGAATGGTGCTGATCAGTGGTTGATTGGCACCTTATGACACCTAAACAATTTATTACCATAATTATTGGCAAATTCCGCTTACAGGTGATTTTCAGTTAGCGGTTCTCGGCAAGGAACCCCTGCCGTATTTGTTTCCCCATCGAGAGCAGGGAAATTGTACTCCACTTTAGCATTAACCTACCTCCACTATGATGGCTAATTGGTATATATACTTGGAACACGTAGCTCTTTTTAAGAATTTTTATCACATCACTGTAATAAATAAACACCCATTAATCTACAAATGTCATCTAATATACTATTCAAGGGAAATTATAAGTGATAAATGGATCAGTACCGAAAGAGATGCTACCTGTCCTCAAGAGCAGGGTAATCAACATGACTGTTGAGCAGCCACCAAAGAACCCAAAGAAAAAAAAAAATAGTCCAAAGATCTATGGGCAACATCCTGTAAGTAAAAAGGAGGTAAATGAGGTCTCTGATGTGACCATATTCCCATCCTTAGTACCTGTACGACAGGTTTCTTCCTGAATGTATGCTAGTGCCCGACCTTATGAAAGCTCACCCAGAACGTACTGTACAGGCAGTCCCTGGGTTACGACGGGGGTTCCGTTCTTGAGACGCGTCGTAAGCCGAAAATCGTTGTAAGACGGAACATTGTCAAAAATCCTAAGAAAACCTTACTTTTAATGCTTTGGGTGCATTCAAAACTATGTAAACTGCATTCTTCGTGCATTTTTCATCAAAAAAACCTTCAAATATTGATTATTTTGTATTTTTGGTATCATATTTCTTCTCCCAGATCAGCGCTGTAGGCGTCGTAACCCTGGAAATAATTTCTGATGAATATAATTGAAAAGTGCCTTAACCTCGGAATGTCATAAGCCAAACCCGTCGTAACCCTGGGACTGCCTGTATTGATCATACATAAGGTCAAAAGAAATGGAGGTCCTAGACACAACTTTTTGGCCAAGTTGGAACAAGCTGTTGGCACTTAGTCTGGAAGCGAAATCCTACGTGATAATGCAAAAGGCCTTCGGGCACTTGGTAGCCTTTAGGGTCTTTAGATACGGAATGCTTGTATACATGAAAGATATCTCCTAAACTTTAACAGCATCTGGTGTTTCCAGGAGGTCAAGGAGCATCATTAAAATGACCCCCCCTTTGGATCTGGTTTCACTGAATGCACTTTAAAATACACTTAAGTATAAAAAAACAATTGGCAAAATATGAAAAAAATTACCTAATAGAAATGAAGTTCTAACAAATGTGCACTGCCACTAACAAGGCAGTCTTGGAAAACACAATTTTATACAAAACCATTAACCCTAAACATAGGGAGTACCCTCCTCCCATCCCATCATGTTCACTTCACAGGAAGTCAGAAAGAGAAAGTAGTGGATGGCACAAGGAGGTAGGATGAAGCATTTGCAGTTGGTATCCTCTGGATAATTCAACATCACAAAAATACATCATACAAAATTAATAAGCTGTGTACGAAAAATGATAACTTAAAGCTTAAAACATTAAAAATAAAATTATTTTACTTACAGACTTTAATTGATCATAATTCAATGAATCAATTCCTTCCCTGGATATTGCAGTATCCAGATAATGAAGCATCTTAGCATGGTCATGTAAGCCTTGTCTTCTTCTAAACCACACTGACTTTCCATGCAATCTCAATAATCCGTTCTAGAACAGAAAATCAAAGGATATCTTTTAATATTTTTATGCATTACGTATTTGTATACCCTGGATTTGTGATCAACAACCTCAGAACTTTTTAGATCACTGAAATAAATAAATAAACAGGATTCTCAATTAAGTAAAATATTTCTAAATATTTTAAAAAATACGAATACTTTTTTATCCATTTCTAATTATCACTTATCAAATATGGTACAACTACAGTACATTTCAACAATAAAAACAAGAAAATGTTGGGTTCAACTAAAACAAAGTAAATGTTAGGCACACTGTAAACCAAAGTAAATTACTGTACTGTATTTAAAAACAAACTGTCTCGTAACTAACATACTACATACTTACAATTAGAACTTTGCATATTCAAGAAATCATTCAAAATGCTTCAGTCAAATTAACAAAAAAAAAACAAAAAACAAACAGCAGTCCATCAATATTACTGAGCAAGTACTGCTCAATCTCAGAAACTAGGGCAGTGACTGACTTCAGACATTATTGCTAATTTAGAGGAGTAATTTTTATTCACTAATATTTCTACACTTTTTTATTAACTTAAAAATAAATTTTCTTTAAAAAAAATTGTAATTTTCCACCTGTAACAATCACGAATAAAAACAGGATGGGTCTTCCTGATATACTGTATGGTAATTTGATAAAAAGAATAAATTAAGTGAATAGTGTATGTAATCTGATAAAAAGAATATATTAAGTGAAATATTCTTTTTTATAAGGAAGTGACACCCGTGCTATTATGCCTACCATAATTAGGGCTAAATATATAGTAAAAATGACTAGGGATATTCTAAAGAAAGATGATATGCACATTCACAAGGTTTCAGAAAATTCTTGAAAAACTTTTTGCCTTTACCACAAGCTGAACTTATTATATTGCATGGTTCTTTCTGAAAATCTGGATCATTATCATCATTATAACTCAACCATCTTTAGCATTAAAACATATTTTTGTCGTAATTTTCAATACAGTATCAGAATCTGCAAATAAACCATCTTTTACTTAATTTAACTCTCCAACTGGTAATATATTTCCACTTAGTCAATGACTTTTTATATTTCATGCCTCTCAATCAGGTTTAGGGATGTGGCTACAACCACCAGAATTACCAAGAGATGTACTGGGCTGAGGAGACCCAGGATTTGCAATCGGTTATTTATGCCTCATTCAAGCCATCGGATCACTCTGAAAAGTCCATTAAAATATGATAGCATAAAATGAGCACACCTGGTTATGGCAATGTAGTTAAAATAGCAAATTTTATAAGATGAAAGTTGTATTTTTCCTAACATGAAAAACTGAGGTTCTTTACATTAGGATAAGCTTGCAAACATTAACTGGAATGGCCATTAGAAAAAAATCCTGATAAGGAGTTGATTATTAAGTGGTACTAGGAAGACCTGTCCTTCTGCAAGTCTGATATCCACTTAGCCTTTCAGTCCAGCTGCTAGATGAGAGGGGTGACTTGAGATAAGTTGTTATGTACAGAACTTCATGTTTGTTAAGAAAAATACAAAATGCTTTTAAATTTTGCTATTTGTTCCTTCACAAATGCAGACCTTTCTTTCACTCTTTACACTGGGAAAACTTGCCCATTAGAGAGAGTAAATCTGAGTGCTCTCTGAACTGACTGGTAGGTTTGCCCAACCTGAGATGCCCCCTTTCTGGTCCAATAGGAGAAAAGGAAGGGATCCCACACCTGTAGCATACTGCCCATATGGGACATGTAGTCGCCAGACTTCTGGACAATCAAATAAATGGGTTTATAAGCAATTACTTGATCAGGATGGAAAACCTCAGGTAATAGTCACAGACAAAACCCAGCTAATGACAATCAACTAGTTTGTATGTCTGCCCTTCTTTCCCATTGCCAAGAGAGAAGGTGGGAGTGCATCCTTATATATTAAAGTAAAAGACTGGTGCCCTGGTGATGGCCATATATTATCCCATGTAAAAAAAAAAAAAAAAAAACTTGTGCAACTAACATTTTAAAATTTAATGCTGAATTCTTTCATGCCAGTCATTTTCCTCACTTCCATTACTACTCTTACTCACTGCAGGTCTGATGTGGTGAGAGGGATCACCCCCACTGTAACGTTTGGCTGCACTCTTGAAAGTGTATATGTACTATTTAGCAGACTTTAAAAAGTCCACAAGTATCATAAGTACCTGGATAAGGGATTGGTAGAAAGGTGTTGATAAACTTTATGTGCAGTCTGGTGACTGCAGTCTCTTTAATAAAGTTTAATTTGTATGGTAAGCAGGATTTCAAAGGAAATAGAGAGCAAGCAGTGACACTGCTTAAGGCTCGTGTAGAATTGACAACAGCAGCACAAAAGTCACTTGTATCAACACCGTTACTAATAAGTGACTTAATGCACGGAGCACCCAAACTGGAAACAATTAGTTTGTGTGTGTATATAAAAAGAAAATGAAGAAATTGGATTATTGGCATTCTGTTAGTAATAATATGCATGTTTGTTGTGTCTCATTCATATCACTAAAAGAGAATGTCATAAAACTAAAATAAGCACGACTAAATACATATAAGGAAATTACCTTCAGGTTAGGATAAGTTTGATGATCATCATAGATTAGGTATAATACTGAAATGGTTGAATGTTCCTAGGTAAGTTACTGGCTAGGCAGGTTTTTTCAGTTATGTATTGTCTGCAGAAATTTATAGTTAACCTGTGCTGACTGGATTTTGTAAAAAAAAAAAAATTATATCTTTATAATAAAATAGGGTTTTGTATATACTTACCCAGTAATTACATAGCTAAGAGCTTTCTACCTACAGCAGCCTAATAACTTAAAATTTGCGTTAGCACTAGTTCTGGTTACAATGTGGTTAGAATGCCCTGCCCACTATCGGGGAGAATATGTAGGTAGCAACCTGGCAGAGAGCTTCAATTCGTTTTCCGCTCTAAAGTCCATGCAAGGGGAGGTGGGTGGGCTCTGATCCTCTAATTACTGGTAAGTAAGTAGTACCTCGAGATACGAAATTAATCCGTTCCGAGGCGGCCTTCGTATAATGAGTTTTTCGTATCTTGGAACACATTTTACATGTAAAATGGCTAATCCGTTCCAAGCCCTCCAAAAACACCCCATTAAATTTCATAATAAAGCTAAATTGACCTATAAACAATGAAATACTACAACAATTTGGACCATTCAATACCTAAATTAAGAATAAAAATCCAAACCTGTAAATAAAGTGTATATTAGTGTACAAGAAATATTATTACTCGAACGTAAAATGTCGAAGCTTACCTTTCGAGTGAGGCTATCTCCGAAAGTGGCGGCAGAGGAGGAGGAGGAGGACAAACGGCAGATACGTACACTTAACTTTACGAAACACAGAAAAAAATGTCAAAAAACAAACTAAACTTTACAAAACACATTAACAAAACTGTAACACTTAACTTTACAAAAAACTTAAAATAAAATTTATTTTGTCTTTTTTTGATTGTTACATTTCGTTTTACTTTTTTATAGTTTACGTAATTTCAATTTCTTCACCACCGAATGGATGCCAGTCCGTTTACGGAATTTTTCGAACCACCCATGAGAAGCCTTGAACTCTGGGGTTGCCGTTGATGTCCCCTCTCCGCCGTCGTCTTTGGCTTGGGCAATCAAATCGCCGAAAATAGCGCTGGCCTTCTGGCAGATTACCGTCTCAGTTATCGTATCGCCATCGATTTCTTTGTCCTCGATCCATACAAGAAGCAGCCTTTCCATTTCATTATGCACATGGCTCCTCTTGTTGGACAAAATAGTGACGCCCTTGGAAGGTGTAGCTGCTTTGATGGCTTCCTTCTGCTTAAGGATGGTGCCTATCGTCGACGGATTTCGGCCGTATTCCTTAGCGATCACACTCAACCGCAAGCCAGCTTCATACTTTTTTATTATCTCCATTTTTGTCTCCATAGAAAGCATTCTCTTCTTTCTGTGAACTTCAGCAACTTTCTTGGGACCCATGACTCTATGTACTGTACGTAATTAAGTTGCGTTCTCACAACACGATAAAGTAGCACAACACGATAATATGTACGTACTGCAACGAAATCACTAACAAATTTACGTTACTAAACGAAATCGTTGGAGCGAACGAATGCCGATTGCGTACGGTAAAATTTCAGGTGCGAAGTGGCCGAGGTAAAGCACGCCAACACGTAGTACGTATGTATAGAAGATGCATGATGGAAGGGATGCTGTCCAATTAAAGAGAAGGATTCATGGCTTGGCTAGCATCAGGAACCAATGGGAGAGCAGGAGGATGGTGGCGAGTCTACTATAACTAAGATGGCGGCGTGCGGCGCGAGTTTCAAAATTGTTATGGGGCGAATCTCGGACTTTCAGAAACCTTTCGTATCTTGAAAACTTTTCGTATGTAGAGCAGTAAAATTTTTCGTCTTTGCTTTCGTAACTTGGATTTTTCGTAAGTTGAGCCTTTCGTATCTCGAGGTACTGCTGTATATACAAAACCTTATTTTATTACAAAAATCACAATTTTTTAAAGTAAATTGTATTTTTCCTAACTATACAAACCTGAGGTCATTTACATGAAGAATGGAATTACTTTTGGCGTAGCTGGAATTACAGCTGTTACATTCTTGAACAGGGTGGTTAGGCAGTAATTACCGTGTGGCAGGTGGGTAGGAGGCCAGCCTGCCCGAATGTAAACACTCCACTGTGCCTTTCAGCCCAGGTTCAGATTGAGGGGTCGCATGAGGTGGGCATATATGTAAAGGACCTCATGTTTGTATAATTTACTTTCAAAAATTGTGATTTGTTCCTACACAATATGCAAACCCTTGGTCCTTTACATAAGGAAGACTCACTGATTGGTGGGAGGAATATGAGTGAGCCTCTAGAACTGACTGGAGTTCTGCACACCTGTGCTATTCCTCCTGGTCGTAAGAGTGAGGAGGAGTGCCCTGCCTCTGAAAACTTGATTGGAGTATAGGAGTTGCATGATCAAGAGTCAGACTTCTGGGCCTTTTCAAAATGAGTGAGGAATCATAACTCATCTGAAAATGGGCTGGGAAGAATATTTAGAGTTGGAGGCATTAATGCAAAGTTCTGGGAAGGGTTTGCATTATTGCCAGTCTCCTTCCTCCCCTTGCTAGAGGAAGGAGTGGGATTGCTTCTATGATTCTGATAAGTAACATAGAACAGAAGCTCTATGTGTAAGCTTACCGCATCAATTGCCCCACCAGCCAGTTTAAGTTTGAGTCCTATCCTCAACCCGAAGGAAGAAGAGTGGAAGGACGAGGTGGGGGTGGGGAAGGTCACGAGGCCAGTCACTCTCGCATCCTTCTTACCTCTAGAACTGCACACCAAAGGCGAGATGCAACTTGTCTTCTTGAAGGAGCCGGGTAAGCAAACACAACCTGCATGCATCCACCACCAATCCAAGGAAAGAAGGTTCCAAGGACCTGTGGGCAGGCCCGAAGGAAGAAAGATATAAATATGGTTGCAATGAGACCTCATCTACTTACCTGTCCGACATATTCTTCGGAAAGATGAAAAGTACCAATCCACTGAACTATCAAACTGCAGAGAAGTCTCTCACGGTCTCGTAAGACATGTCATTGGACACTTCTGCAATGGCAGTCCGCAGCGGATAAAGACACCAACACTCCGCGATGGGTGTCGATCCTTCTGAGTACAGCAACACGCCAATAGTAAAAAGTAATAACTGATCGGATCAACCAATACAAAGTCCACAGCGTAGATCATGACGCACTCGGACTCTTCAACAGATGCCGACTGACTGCACTCAGTGAGCCGTCATGCATCCAAGACGTAATCACAACGACACCCGCCTTTTGAAGGGTTATGCTGAGAACAACCAAATATAAATCGTCTATCTTGTTCACCACCAATGTTGGGAGACAAGATGATTATTCTCTCAAGCCATGTGCACATCAGACGATAGTCAATTGCCTTCTAGAAGCTGAGGTCCTGTAATGATAGCTATAAGAAATAATAGTAGATAGGGTAGCGTAAAAAACCGAGAGAGAAAATAATCAAAGTACAGTGAAAATAACAAGAGAAAGAGTAAGAAAGAGAGTGAATAATCAGAGTATGTACAGTGAAAATAACAAGAGAGAGAGAGAGAGAGAGAGAGAGAGAGAGAGAGAGAGAGAGAGAGAGAGAGAGAGAGAGAGAGAACTGAGCTTTGGTGTGTGAGTCAGAATTCGATCAACAAGCCTAGACATAACAAAACCTTAGTCACAAGAAGTGGGACCATAACACCATCGCAATTAAGACTGTCATAAAATCTTTCACCTGTGACCTTGCACCAGACTTACTCAACTTCTATTGAGAATGCAGCTCCACCTCCAGGAGGAGGTATTAACATGTTAAATTACTGACTCCACCTGGAAGAGGAGGAATTAACATGTTAACCCCACCTAAAAGGGGATGGGGAAAAGATAAGGAAATATCCGCTCCATGAATCAAGAATCCAGTTGGGCGGAGAACTAGCACCTACACCGCCTTAGGTTTGGCTGAATTCAAACCCAGGGTGGCTGAATTTCAGAACGCTAGAAGAAGACAGAGAGGACCGGCAGCCGTCCTACAGTGAAGAAGCAAGAACTATGCCGGTGGTCCAACCCAGAGTCTCACTTTATAAACTTTGTAGTTGTAACTTGTATTCTTTGAAACAGCAAAGAAAGAAACTCTGCCATTTGTCTCATTCAAACTTCTCCTGAGAGACTAAGCCTACTAAGATTACTAATCCAGAACTAACATTAAGAAGAAGCATAAAGTTAAACAAAGAACCAGACTGCAGAACTAATCATCAAGAAGAAAGAAGTGGGGCATCGCTTAGTCGTGGATCAGTAATCACAGAATCAGTTACTCATGGGTTTTTTCTTGGATCACTTCTCATGCTATATCGCTGGTATGAATCGCAGCATTGGTGGTTTGTCTGTGTTAAGTATGCGATGTTATCGGTAGGCTAAGCCTCGGCCGCAGTCCGATAATCACCAACATACATGAAAAGACTCACATTATGATATTAACTAACAATAAAGGTAATAAAACCATTCTCACCTTATATATTATTGGGAGGGGTGGCTGATGTGCGCCATTAGTGTCAAGAACTTCAAAATTTGTGTTGTGAAAAATACAAATTACTTTAAAATCTGCTTTGTTCATACACAAATACAAACTTTTGTTCTTTACCCAAGAGCCCCATTGCAGGAGGAATCCTGGTAGGGGCAGTCCCTGGTTATTGGCGGGGGTTCCATTCTAGGTGTGGTGCTGATAAGCAAATGCCGCCATTAATTGAAACTTGGCGATTTATGTTACTTATGGCACTGATAACCAGTTAACGGGGCCTCTGCTAGGTATGTTATGGCCCCATAACTATTAGGTGCTGATGACCGAAACTTGGCATGTTATGGCGCCATAAAACTGGATTGTCATTAACCAAGTCCGCTGATAACCGGGGACTGCCGTACTTTCTGAACTACTTGGTTGGTTCTACCCACCTGGGAGGTAGCTTCTTAGTCTGGAAGAGAAGAGAAAAGTATTCCTCATCTCTAGGTTGTTGAACATACGGGATGTTGCAACAGAAAGACTTGCAAGCATAAGTAATGAGTTTGCTTTCATTACCTGGTGAAGGCGGAAAGAACCATTGTGTCTGACACAATAAAAAATGCTATTAAAGCCAACAGGTTTGTTTTATTTCCTGCCCCTCTCTCCCCTCATCAAGAGGAGGGGTGGGATATTGCAGCCAACCAATCTACTGTAACTAAAAGATGATGGAAAGGGTGCCTTGTCAAGCAAATCACCTGCAAACTTTTTCTGTGCATCATGTACCAGCTTTGCAACCTGACTCTCCACCCTAAGTGAGAGACAGTAGAAGAGGAAAGGGAGGAAGATCACCCACTCACTTGTGGACAATGTCCCAAAGATATAACAAGATGAATGTAGTCTGGCATGACCACACCCCACAGCTTGTAACACCTGCTAAACTGACAAGTTCTTTCAGAAAGCCTGCTATTATGAGCTCTTGCCTGGACTGTACCCATCTTCCTTGCCAGATTAGGCATTCTCCCACTAAATCTTCTCTTGTAGCCACAAAAATATTGTGTTCTTTGACACTTCTCTTGGTCAAGCCAGTACTAATAAAGAGGCACCAACACTCAGGCCTAAGAAGTTCCCTGGAGATAGTACTGTAGCACTCTAACAGGGAGCAGGAAGGGATAGAAAAATGTCTTGAACCTGACGTCAGGGTCAACAGATTCCGAGTCTTTGCTACAAATTCTGGGATAAACTTGAGCAATATGGACCCCCATCCTTCGAGAGTATGCCATCAAACAAGAGGCCATGAAGCTTGCCTACTCTCAGTATTAGCTCCTTGTGAATGGGTAACATACATATGTACTATATGTTTACATATAGTGGCTTGGTGGTGGCGTCTGGGAAACATACATATAAGTTCAAGATTTCACACCATACAATTTGAATGAATTTTGTGGAAAAAGTGCTCAGACCACTTTCATGGGCCATAAATGAATCACGGCAGCTCTTATCCTAACTCTAATAGCTAGTTGGTATAGCAGAGAGGAATCAGTTTGTCATTTGGAAAAGAGGCCCCTGCACTGGGTTGGAAATAATTACTGTCAATTTCCCTTGGAACGTAGAGAAAATTGAAGAAAAAAATTTCTTATACCTTTTGCATATGCATATCTTCCTCTTTCCACTGATTTTTTTTTAATTGGTCATCCTTAAATTTAGCCTGGTCTAGGGATGTGCTTAACATATATTTAGCCTGGACTGTGATGGTTAATCTTCAATGACACTAGGCAGGTCTTCATAGCCTTCTTCTTTTTACTTGAAAACCTCACCCACTCTTGGCACTAAGAACAAAAATCCTCCCAACTGCAAAAACAGTTTCAACAACAGAGGTAAAATGTATGATTGTCTATTTCATAGTTAGATAGTAACCTTGCACATGGGGTGCCCTTCCCAGGACAATATTGGGTGACAATAGGCTTCCTTCATTTAGAAGAGGGTGAAGGCTGAAATGATTTGTGGGTTTATTCCATAAGGAAAAAAGGCAAACATGCCAAATCTCATAAATACAGACCAAAACAAACAAGGGGGAGTAAAAAATTAGAAATAACCCACAAAAAATGAGCATGTTATAAGCATGGATAGGCAAAATACACACAACTATATATTAAAACAAAAATGACAAACTGAAGCTAAAAATGAGCTGTATACCTGTGCCTACTTTACTTAAAAATGTTTACTTTAATACATACTTAACAGGTCTCATTCATAATCCATGAACTCCCTGATGTTAATGTGTGGAGCAGACATCCACAAAATGATTGTGATAAAAGCGGAGAAGCAAACTATTCTTGGAATTGCTGGATTACCAATAATTAAAATAAAAAACAATCTACAATCCAGAGTTAATGACAAAAGAAAATTATCATGTCAAAAAAGACTACCTTTTAAAAATTTGACAGTAAGGGGATAGAATGATGCTCTTCGAAAGCATACTCATGATGTATGAGCTTGATGTACAGCTGTGACCTATGGATCTCCCTCAGGGTGGTGTGTGCATGCGCGCACACACTTTAGCATTTCTACTTCTTTAGAAGAATTTCCATCTGGGATAGTTCAGAAAAGTTAATTGGCACTAACTGAGTAATGGTTTCTTGTGAAACAAGTAAAACTTGAATCAAGAGATGAAGTCTCTTCCTAGTAACAAAGCAACTCATATTTCCCATTTACCAGAAAAGACAATGCAGTACCAGATGTAAATACACAATACTACTGTACATTAAAAAAATTAGTAGCTCTTACCACATGCATTGTTCTAATACGATGAAGATGGAAAGGATATCCCTGAAACAGAGGTAACAGAGCAATAACTTCTGCAGGGGTTGGATGGATACCAGAACCAAGCTTGTAGAAAACTGCTCTGCACTTATCTTGGTATTCTTTCTGTTCTATTGAGAGAAGAGCTGCCTGCATTGATCTGAAATGACAATATAAAACACTCGTATAAAATTTTTAATTTTCAAATACATATTAAACACCTGCTGCATCACCTAGGTTGGAGATGGGCACCCTGTGTGATGCTATATCCCTTAGATATATTTTAAGCATTTTAATGAAAAAACAAAACTACATTCTTACTGATGGCTACTTGAAATAGAGGTAATTTTACTTTTCTTGTATGCAAAGGCTAATAAGAATGCCAAGCAAATGCCCATTTACAGCAGAAACCTGAAGTAAAAAAAAAAAAAAAAAAAAAAAGAAGGGTGTGACCTAACCATAAAGGAGGCACAAGACATGCTGCTACATCAAAAAACTTATAGGTAATGGAAAAAAAGGTACTTTATGTGGTTGTACAATCAAAGATTAATTTACTGATCTGTACAACCCTCTGATTATAAATACTACAGATTAGGTGCTTGGACATGTAAAGAGAAATGAGCAATGGTTATGCAAGAGTGAATGTGGAAGTAGGATGATATAGACCAACAGGGAGGCCTATGAAGTAATGGAAAAAAAAAAGTATAGATGAAGACAGACAAGATGGGAATTCAGGTGGAAAATCCACAAGACGTAGAGTGGTGACAACTCATTTTACATGTAATTCTTCCGACGGAAAAAACCAACATAAAAAAAATGAGAAATGATGCCAACAAATAAAGTAAACACAAGAAGAGTTTGTCTGCTGGATATTATAAAAACACCTTAGAAGAGAAAAGTTTCCCTTCAGTTTAATGAAACTGTCACAGAAAAAGTACCAAATCGTAATAGAAAGTGAGTAGCCACCTTACAAAATTGGAGAAGAAAGTGATTAATCTTGTAAAATAGTACACCAGATTCAAACCTATCAAGGAGCACGAAAAAGATAAGGCACAGAAGAATTCCCTTAAATGAATGAAGGAGGATGAGCCTAACGATGTGATGAGCAGAATTGTCTCTACACTACTGTTTAAGTGATTCTATGACTACACATACAATTGTCTAGTGAAAATTTGATGTCCCTGCAAGACAACTGCTTCATCATTCTTCAAATTTGTTATCATTTGCTAAACTTATTTCTCCAAAAACTTCCCCAAGCACATCCAGACTTTGTCCCCAGTCTTTAAAATAAGCCTCTCCTCATCCATTGTCTCAAAGCCCTTACCATTTTTCAATGTTACTGGAATTGACAGCTTTCAAAGATGGCAATGAATAGCTTTATAGAATCCCAAGGGAAAGGAGGAGAATTATTGACAACTTCATCTGGATCAGGTTTGGATATGGTAGATACAGTAGTGCCTCAGGTTACGAAATTAATCCATTCCAAAGCGGCCTTCATAACCTGATTTTTTCGTATCTAGAACTACGTTTTACATGTAAAATGCCTAATTCGTTCCAAGCCCTACAAAAACACCACAGTAAATTTTATAATAAAGCTAAAATGACCAATAAACAATGAAATACTACAATTTGGACCATTCAATACCTAAACTAACCGTGAATGTACCTGTAAATAAAGTGTATTAGTGTACAGGGTACAAGAAATATTTTACATACATGTACGTATGTTTGTAGTAAAATGTGGAACCTTACCTTTCGAGTGAGGCGATGTCCGAAGTGGTGACAGGGGAGGAGGACAAATAGCAGAAAACATGAACACTTAACTTTACGAAACACATTAAAAAATGGCAGAAAACATTAAAACTAAACTTTATGAAACACATTAACAAATGCCAAAAAACATTAACACTTCTTGATTATCTCCATCTTTGTCTCCAAAGAAAGCATCCTCTTCTCTCTGTGAACTTCAGCAACAATCTTGGGACACATGGCTAATAACACAAGTATTAAGCTCACACACAACACGATAAAGTAACTTACAGTACAACAAAAGCGAAATCACTAACACGATATGTTAACAAACGAAATCTATGTGAACGAACGAACTCCAGGTGTGTATGATAACTCTGCCGAAATGAAATGGTCAAGGTACGCCTTTGCGTAGATGCACAATGGGACAGCTGCTGACCAATAGGAGAGCAGGAGGATAGTGGAGAGTCTACCGAGTTGGCAGTGAGCAAGTTTTAAAATTGTTCTCGGCGGCCCGGGGAAATCTCGGACTTTACAGTACATACAGTGGACCCCCCGTATTCGCGTTCTCCAGATTCACGGACTCACACATTCGCGGATTTCTCTCGGGAATGTTTCCCTGCATTATTCGCAGAAAATTCGCGCATTCGCGGTATTTTTCTATGAGAAATATCCACAAATTCCTGGTTTTTGTTATCAATTTCATCATAAAATGCACTTTTTGTGATAGAACTATTAAAAAAACCAAGTATGAACATTTTTAGTGGTTTTTCTTAAGTTTTAACTAACAAAATAGGTTGTTTTTAGCGTTTTTATAGGGGTTCCAAACGTTCACGGATTCTAACTATTTGCGGGGGGGGTCTGGTATGCATCCCCTGCGAATACGGGGGGACCACTGTACACCCTTTCGCAACCTGAATTATTTTCGTACACAGAAGCAAAAAAAATCTTCGTCTTTGCCTTCGTAACCTGGATTTTTCGTACGTAGTGACTTTTGTATGTAGGGGTATGACTGTACTGAATATTTTATAAATTTCTGTTTTTCTCTAATATTCTATGGGGAAACAAATGGTATTCAATTGTATCTGAAGACTATAAATACAATGTTATAAGCTGATGAGGTTGGTAGTTCATGATCAATTTAACCCTAATTCCAAAAAATTTTTTTTTTTTTTATAATAAAACAAGGTTTTAATTATACAGTGATACCTTGACCAACAAGTTTAATTTGTTCTGTGGCCCTTAATCCATTCCAACCCTCAAAATGCCACCCCATATTTTTATATTTCATGTTATCAAATATGGAAAATACCTTTCTAAATAACAAATATTGTATAAAAAAAATAACAGAAAGAGTATGTAAAGATACAATAAGGTTTTATACAGTGTACAGGTAGTGTTCAAATTACAATAATCTATCTTACAATAATCTGATTTTACAAGAGAGACCAAATTATAACAGCCTAACTTTTTCCCATCTTCTAGTTAAATAAGTTCAAAAACAGCAAAAGAGAATTATGAAAGTTTTGTTTTAACGTTATTCTCAATGCGTAAATGTGTACAGCTATGAACAAAAGAAGGAGATACAACTTTTTTTTTGCTAAGTACAACCGAATTGGATTGTATTTCAATCATCGTACGATAGTAAACAATTACCATAGTTATGCTATAAATGACGTTATGTAGAATAGGACTGAGATATTTTTGTTATAACTTTATTTGCTATAGACCAAAGATCAACAAGGAAACATACTGTTAAATTTACACCAAGATGTAGCTGAAGCTGAAAAACTGTCAAGCCACTGATGACTATTATCGTGCATCGGCAACAAGGATAAAACTCCCATAAACTTATGCCATCAAAGATAACCATAGATAGAATTGAGAGAAAATAATTTTAATCAAAACTACTTGGCATGAAAGAACACAATCTACTGTTGTTTTCACTTCGATAAATGATAAATAATGTAAAGCTCATATTACAATGAAATAAAATGAAAATAACGAACAGAATCACACATAATTGTTTTTACTCAATAAACATGCCACCAACGTAACCTGTTAATGAAAAAATAATTTCGTTCACAATCACAACGAGACATATTCAAGTCATATTTCGACTTAAAAACACATCATGTAACAAAAAATTACCTTGTCTCATATAAGTCAAGTATACTGCTATCTAGATATTCATTTATGCTAACTAGAAGCAAGAAAATTCACTCAGAATCAAGTTAAATATGGTGAAATAAAATCATACTCACCATCAGCTGATTTCCAAACCAAACCTTTAACCGCTGTTAGTAGTATTTTATAATACAATATGAAAATACATACAATAACATTGGATACAGTGAAGTAATGAATAACTTTTTAAAAGATTCATGGAAAAGATGAATATTTACTTTTTCTTCTTTGCTTATCTTAATTTTCATCACTACGCCATCTACGTAACAGCAGCATCTAGAGCTAGTACCTCAATTTTCTGCTCTTGTAGCAAAGCAAAAATTCAACTAAGTGACGACTCATACCTCAGAAAACTCATACATTAATTCACTTGTAAGGTACCACTGTACTTACCCAGTAATCACATGGCTATAGTTTCTGTTATTTCGCAATAGTATAGATCCAAATTTGCTCATTCCGTTTATGCTTAAGTCCATCAGCAGGGAGGAGAGAGAGCTCTGATCACGTAATTACTGGGTATGTATAACTAAAACCTTGCTTTATTATAAAAACATCCTTTTTAATTATGCAACTTACTCATACTCATTAATTACATAGCTGAGTCCCACACTGACAGGAGGTGGGATATATGGACATGGTACTCTACTTTAAAACATTAAGTCATTTAATGAATTAGAAATAGTTTGCAGTAGACTGTCTATGGTTGGTAGTCAACTTAACCTGCATGTATTTGCGATTTGCGTGGCAGTAAAGCAGAGGGTCGCCTCTACTTAGGGGGAGCCTTGTAGCAAGGATGATTCCAATTGCTCAAAAGGATGACAATTTGCCCTTGCCCTGGGCACAGTACCATAACAAAAGCAATCAGATTATTATGTCACCTACACTGAAGTAAAAACCACAACCCAATCACTATAAGTGTTGGGTGCTCTGGTTACACTGTACCCTCTTGGCTCCCTAAACTTGAACCCTTCACTATGAGGTGGAGGTTCGGACGTTAGGAGGGAATCCTATGCTTTTTTCCTCGATACCATGCCAGTAATTAAAATTTTCAAGGTACAGTAGTACCTCAAGATACGAAAGGCTCAACTTACGAAAAATCCAAGTTACGAAAGCAAAGACGAAAAATTTTACTGCTCTACATACGAAAAGTTTTTAACATACGAAAGGTTTCTGAAAGTCCGAGATTCGCCCCATAACAATTTTGAAACTCACGCCGCACGCCGCCATCTTAGTTATCGTAGACTCGCCACCATCCTCCTGCTCTCCCATTGGTTCCTGATGGTAGCCAAGCCATGAGATCCTTCTCTCTGATTGGACAGCATCCCTCCCATCATGCATCTTCTATACATACGTACTACGTGTTGGCGTGCTTTAGCTTGGCCACTTCGCACCCGAAACTTTACCGTACGCATTCGGCATTTGTTCGCTCCAACGATTTCGTTTAGTAACGTAAATTCGTTAGTGATTTCATTGCAGTACATATTATCGTGTTGTGCGAAGACTGTATTATTATGTATTTGTGTAACTTTACGTAAATTAACGTAGTCATGGGTCCCAAGAAAGTTGAAATTCACGGAAAGAAGCGCATCCTGTCTCTGGAGACAAAGATGGAGATCATAAAGAAGTACGAAGCTGGTATGCGATTGAGTGTGATCGCAAAGGAATACGGCCGTAATCCGTCGACAATTGGCACCATCCTTAAACAGAAGGATGCCATCAAAGCAACTACACCATCGAAGGGCATCACTATTTTGTCCAGCAAGAGGAGCCATGTGCACGACGAGATGGAACGGCTGCTCCTCATCTGGATAAAAGACAAAGAAATCGCTGGTGATACAGTCACGGAGACGGCAATCGCTCACAAGGCCAGTGCTATTTTCAGCGATTTGATTGCCCAGGCGGGAGACGAGGGAGGGGAAGGGACTTCAACGCCAACCACAGAGTTCAAGGCTTCGCATGGCTGGTTCGAGAAATTCCGTAAACGGACTGGCATCCATTCGGTGGTGCGTCATGGGGAGGCTGCCAGCTCGGACACGAAAGCGGCCGAAGCATTTAAGAAGACTTTTGACATGATGATGACCAAGGAAGGCTACAGTTCTCAGCAGGTTTTCAACTGTGATGAGACTGGCCTTTTTTGGAAAAAAATGCCTCGTCGGATGTACATCACGGAGGAAGAGAAGAAGCTACCCGGGCATAAGCCTATGAAAGACAGGCTTACGCTCGCACTTTGTTCGAACGCCAGTGGGGATTGCAAGGTGAAGTCCCTACTGGTGTATCACTCCGAGACTCCTCGAGCCTTCAAGGCCCACAAAGTGTTGAAGGAGAAGCTTCCAGTGATGTGGAGGGCTAATGCAAAAGCCTGGGTAACGAGGCTTTTGTTCACCGAGTGGGTAAATCTGTGTTTCGGCCCGACTGTGAAGAGTTTTTTGCAAGAGAAGTGCCTCCCACTGAAATGTCTGCTGGTGTTGGACAATGCCCCTACCCACCCGCCTAGCCTCGAGGAAGATTCTTTTTCTTCCGCCCAACACCACCCCTCTTCTCCAGCCCATAGACCAGCAAGTGATAGCGAACTTTAAGAAGCTGTACACGAAACATCTTTTCAAGAGATGTTTCGGCATCACCGATACCACAAACCTCACCTTGCATCAATTTTGGAAGGAGCATTTCGACATCGTCATTTGCATCCGACTCATTGACCTAGCTTGGCAGGAGGTTTCGAGGCGAACCTTGAATTCCTCGTGGAGGAAACTCTGGCCTGATGCCGTATCCGCCAGAGACTTCGAGGGATTCGACGTGGGCGAAGCTGGTGCTGCAGAGTCAGAAACAGTTGACGATCCCGAAACTGTTTTGGAACCAGATCTTGACGAGATCGTTGCACTCGGCAAGTCCATGGGGCTGGTCGTCGATGAGGACGACATTAACGACCTTCTCGAGGAGCACCAAGAGGAGCTTACGATGGATGACCTGAAGGAGTTGGAGGCCGTGCAACTTAACGTCGTTCAAGAGGAGTTCTCTAGCAGCGGCGAGGAAGAGGAGGAGGAGCCTATGACAACGGCAGAAATTAAGGATATTCTAGGTGCTTTTCATAAAGTGCAATCATTTATCGAAAAAAGACACCCCGAAAAGGCTCACACAGGTTGTATGCTTGCGCAGTTCGATGACGTTTGCCTGAGTCGTTTCAGGAACATTGTGAAAAGTAGGCAGAAGCAATCTTCCTTGGATCGTTATTTTTTAAAGAGGCCTTCAGCATTAGCAGGAGTAAGCAAAAAGGAAGAACCAAGTGATAAAAAACAGAAAGTTGAAAGCAAAAAGGAAGAACCAAGTGATAAAAAAACAGAAAGTTGAAAGCAAAAAGGAAGAACCAAGTGATGAAAAACAGAACGTTGAAAGCGGTGATGAAGTTGAAATTCTGTATAAAAAAAAAAAAAAAAAAAAAAAAAAAAAAAAAAAAAAAAAAGCCTACGTAAAGTAAAAAAAAAAAAGTTAAAAATAAAAAAAAAAAATTTTTTTTTTTTTACGTAATTTCTAGATTTTTGTAAGTTAAGTGTTACAGTTTTGTTAAGGAGTTTCGTAAATTTTAGTTTTATAGTTTTCCTTAAATTTTTTATGTGTTTTCGTAAAGTTAAGTGTACGTACGTTATCTGCTGTTTGTCCTCCTCCTCCTCTGCCGCCACTATCGGAGATAGCCTCACTCGAAAGGTAAGCTTCGACATTTTACGTTACAGTAATAATATTTCTTGTACACTAATATACACTTTATTTACAGGTTTTGGATTTTTATTCTTAATTTAGGTATTGAATGGTCCAAATTGTTGTAGTATTTCATTGTTTATAGGTCAATTTAGCTTTATTATGAAATTTAATGGGGTGTTTTTGGAGGGCTTGGAACGGATTAGCCATTTTACATGTAAAATGTGTTCCGAGATACGATAAACTCATTATACGAAGGCCGCCTCGGAACGGATTAATTTCGTATCTCGAGGTACCACTGTACTACCTAAATTTTGACATTTAAAAAAAAAAAAAACTCACACAGCGATCATACTACCCGTAGGTTCAATGCCAAATGGACATCTGAGATATATGTATCTCTTGAAAGCCAATGCTGTAGAGGTTGTACTGATGCCATTAGCTTTGCTAAAAGGAAGTAATTCTCCTCTCAAATCTGAGAGTCTTGGAAGATAGTCCATCAGTGTAAATGGCAAGACATTCTAATCTAGGGACAAGACACATACTTAACATAACATCTTGGGTTAAATCTGGTCTGGGATTCTGATTCTAGGAAATACCAGACCATCTAGCCAGGCAGAGAGCTCCATTCTTCCTCCTGCCATAAAGCACTTCAGGCTCTGATAAAATGGGGCTTGCGCTCGACTGTAGCTGTTGTCCCGAGTTCCTATCAGAAGGGACTAGTTCTGCTAAAAACAACACTGGGAAGAACTTGCTTCTTGCAGCTTAATTCATCCACTAGGAAGTTGAATTTCCCCTGTATGAACCTTGTTAGGATTATGGTGGGGTTCCGATCTGTCCATAACAGAAGGGCTCTTGCCACTTTGCAGAGAGAAAAAAGTGCATTCCTCCATTTCTTGATGTAAGAGAGAGCTGTTGTATTGTCCAAGTGGACAGTTACTACTTTGTGGCAGACCAGGTCCACAAACTCCAACAGTCCCCAGTGGATAGCAGTCAATTCTCTCTGTCAAGCATCTCATTTCCCCAATACTTCCTTGTCTACCAGGAGAGCTCCCCAAACTAGATCAGACGAGTCGGAATAGAATACTATGTTGGGACTCAGAGGGAGAAGTGTCCCTTCTAATAGCCTGTCTTCTGACTTCCACCAAGACAGAAAAATCTCCCTGGCCAGGGCCAGACACACCCAAAGAGATAGCCTCCCCAGTCTTGTAACAAAGATGTCTCCTGTCGAAAGACATGACAGTGGGAAATTAAAGTTAACCTTTCCCTGTTCCCTCTTCTCAGAAAGCCAAAGGTTAACTTCCTTCAATGCCTTACGAGAAGAAAAGGAAAGAACTAGATTACGCAACTTTGACAAATCTACTTGATTATCTCTCATATACAAAGACATTGGTGAAGTTGGAGCTACTGGCAAGGAGGAGTCACAGAAATTTGCTAGAAATGAGACTCCTTATCTCCTTCCTCTTCTTCTGCCAAAGAAACAGAGAACAAGGCTGTTTGCAGCTGGACAGGAGGTGCAGTATGCTTCATGAGGCCTAAAATGCTGTCCAGCCTACTTTGTATGGCTGCAATAGATGGATCCATGACAGCTGTACCTTGTGACACTGTAAGGAAATCGGCTCCAAATTCTGTAGTAGTTGGTTGCTGAACAACCACAATCTGATCCAGTGGTGCTGATGGACACTCGGGCACTCATGGGAACTCAGGTGTTCATGGGAGCTTGGGCGCACCTGGGCACTTAGCTGCTCTTGGAGGCTGAGGCGCCAATGGGTGCTTTTGCACCAATGGTAGCTCTAGAACCAATGAGCGCTCTAGAAGAAGAGGTAATTCAGGCGCCAGTGGGCGCTCAGCTGCTCGTGGAAGCTGAGGCGCCAATGGGAGCTCTTGCACCTGCAGGTGTCTTGAATTACTGAAGATACGGAAGGCAGGACCGAGTCGCTTTCCGCTTGAGAAGGACGCATAGGTGTCAACAGACGCTCAGGTGCCATACGCTTCTTAGAGTTAGACTCTAATACAGAGGAACCATCTGGATTACAGAGCACTGGAGGACAAAGATTCGGTGCCAACGGATGCTCAGAACTTTTCCTGCATGCAGCCTCGTCAGATGCACAACCCTCAGAGCTCACTCTACTACAGAGGAACCATCTGGAGTAGGGAGCACAGGAAGATAAAGATCTGATGCCAACAGACACTCAGAACTTTTCCTGTGTGCAGCCTTATCAGATGGATGCCCCTCAGAGCTCAACCCACTTGATGAAGGATGAGACACCTCCTTAGAGACGCCTTTTCAATGGTGCTCTGTGTTGACCTATGATTTAACCAGGACCGCCTGAGGAGGCGATTGCTCATGGCCAAGCCCCACTAACCTCCGTTGGGCTACGAGTATGCCTCCTCCCAGGTGCTTGGGAGTTTGACGGGGACCTTTGCCTAGGAGAATCAGGGGACAAACAACACCTCTTCCACTGCACCACACAACACTATCACAGGGTTAACATTGCTAACCCCAACACAACTGGCAATGATACAAAAAGGAAGTGAGGGAGCCAAGCAAAGGAGCAAGTGGTAAAATTAAAGGAAAGAAAAGGCAAAAAAACTGAAGCAATGTGTTCTCTGACTAGGTGCCTAAGTATCACAAGAAAACAATTTGAGCACCTGTGTAGTTTACAATACTGAGTGCTTGGGCACCACTGGGTCCCACTAGGCACTCTGGCGCAACTAGGCACTTGATCGGCTCCCACTAGACGCTTGGTTACCTATATGATAAACACATGATGTAATTTTAAGTCAAACATATGACTAAAGACAGGATCACCCTGTATAATTCAGCGCAAACTAAGTTAATATCTTTGACACCAAAAGTACTATGTAGTCAGTCTAGCTATATAAGAGTTGTGTTTTGATCCAAGATCAGCAGGCACCATTAAAGCAACATTACAGGCAGTCCGCGGTTATCAGTAGACTCAGTTAATGGCGATAAGGTTTTACAGCACTGGACGGTTTTATGCCACTTGTCTAACACCATAAAATCAGCAATTTACAGCACCATAACAGGCCACATTTCGGTTATTGGCGCCATAAGGTGCCAATAATAGAGTTATGGTGCCATAACATGCCTAACAGAGGTGCCATAAGCCCCTCAAACCACTGAGTTTCTGTTAATGCCGGTTTTCACTTATCAGCACCCCACCGAGAAGGGAAAACCCCCCCCCCCCCCCCCCCCCCCCCCCCCCCCCCCCCCCCCCCCTCCCCAATAACCCTGTACTTTGCTCAGTTGGTTTAAAGTACGTAAAGCCCTCTATGGGGATGTTCTCTCTGTTGTAGGCGTAGTAGGCTCTTGTACATTTTCAATTTAAGTTGCTTCCTATTATCAATATTCTATTCTTGTTTTTACTAGGGTCTCAATAGACCATTCTCTGAAAGCCCATCATAACTAATTCTCTCCTGCTATATTATACCCTTTCACTTAACAATTCTGGAAAGGAGAGGTTGATAAGCGTTTAAATTTATTGCAGTTTTGCTGTGGTAGCAAACACGCTATTAAGTGAAAGCGGTGAAAAAACTTATATCAGAACTTTATTACAACAATAATTACTAATCCTGCAAAAATGCCTTGCAGAATTAAAATTCAACACCAATATCATTATGGTAATGATTGCAATGTTTACATTATTACGCTCCTCTATCAGGAAGATAGCTAATATAATGTTTACATTATTACATAACTTGCCTATCAACTTGGTAACATTTACTTTGTTGCGTTACTCATTGTAATGATAATTCAATTAAATGATCGTTACTGAAACGTATTATCGATCAGTATATCTGGTCGGTAGGTAAACATTGGTCCAACAAACCTATGTTTACATATTATAGTCAGACACTCATCAAAGAGACATTAACCAATCAACTACAATTTTGCTGTAAATGTAAACTAATGATGTACTTCTTCAGTAAATAACAACAAAACAGGAAAAAACTCATCCTGAAGCTTTTGGCTAAAGCTATTCCACTTTTTGGTTTGCATACCAAAGTACGGTATATAACTGGCAAAAAATTAACAACTCCTGACGATACCAGATGTTTACACCAAGCGTCACAGAAACGGAATGTGCTAATCTGCTGTGCCGTTCCTAATCTTCTCGCTAGGGGGTGGAGACTGGTGTCACCTACTCACTTTAGATGTCGCTACCACAAAATTCAAATTTATACTGCTGCAAATTAACAGAAACTATAGCTAAGTAATTACTGGGTAAGTTGCATAATTAAACCATGCAGTTTGATAAACAATATTTCTCTTTAGGAATGGTCATAATGGAATGTAGTCCAATTGTGTACACTGCAAACTGTTTTACTTATCCTGACTTCCGCTGCAGTCACATGAGTTGGAAAAGAAATGTGATGTTCTTGTGACTTTTTATGTTTTGCAGTGATTTTTAGACAAATTCGATTCAGAACTCAAGTTGCATCAGTCTGTAAGAATGTGAGTGTATCTGTGATGGAAGAGGCACATCAAAGACCTGATATAACCATAACTGTCAATGAACTTCCTATGTTAGTGTTTCCTTTTATTAGTTTGCGTGAAATGAGCTCTCTCCAGTCTCTTCCATCTACACTTTTCCTATCTGAAATTCTACAAGGGTTGGGTCTTCATCAATTCCAATTTTCCATGATTTCCAGGGTATTACTACCACCTTTCTACCCAACTAATCCTCCTCCCTTCCCATTAAATTCCTATACCATCTTTGATGTTCCTAGTCTTTTTTTCCAGCCTCTATATACAACATTTCTCTTGCAATCACTCATTTGTAATGAAATCTTCCCATCATACTTCAGCCATGGATATTAATACTCTACTGTCCCCTTATCAATATATATTTTCCTTAACAGTGCTCATGTTTCTGCTGCACAGATAGTACAAGCCTTATTAAGCAATTGTAAATGTTTGCTTTCTCTACTAATTGGATATCTCTAATTCACCTGTAGCCTAGCTGTCTCTTTTTCATCCATGACCAGTACATCTGTACGGAAGGGCTTATAACTTCCCTCTCTCACCATTTGCCCTGAATGTATTTTGGGCATAAAAAATTTTACTCTATTTATACTGGTATTTTGCAATTGTGAACACCTTTTGTGACACTATCAGTTAGTTTCAGTACAGAGTACAGTTCACTCCAATGACTTCCCCCACAACAACCACTTTCCCAACTAATTTTTCATTTCCTTCCTTTTTAATCAAAAAATGACATTATGATAAAATAATGTTTTATATAAATATATACTTACCAAGTAATTACAATTATCACAGTTTCACTTGCCAGCAGCTTAAAAATTCTGAAGATGCCGGTAGCACTCTTGTAGGTGTAGGTAATAGACCTGCCCACTTTCAGGGTAAGAAAGGAACAACTCTAGCAAGTAGTCAATTGTTTCCGCCCTCTTCCATGTGCGGGATGGAGGGAGGGCTCTGATTCGTAATTACTTGGTAAGTATATATGTATGTATATACAGTGTTCACCCCTATTCGCAGGGATGGGTAACAGACACCCCTGTGAATAGCGCGAACCGGTGAATAGTTAAAACTCCCCTCTTTAAATGCTTATATCTGCCTATCTTGAAAATTCAAATACCAAATGTATACTTAAAGTATCATCTTATATCAACTATAACATTGAATTGGTACAATCAATATCATTTCAAGTCATCTGAAACATTTTACCATTAGAAATAAATACAGTCAATAAGAGAGAAAGAGAGAGAGAGAGAGAGAGAGAGAGAGAGAGAGAGAGAGAGAGAAGAGAGAGAGAGAGAGAGAGAGAATAACTCCTTACAATATCAAAAGATTGAATTGACCTGTAGGCAACACTTCTTCCCTTCCCATAAATATACATATATCTTTTCCAGAGAAAAGAGAAAGAGAGGACTGAACAATCTTTTTGTCTGTCCATCAATTCTTTTGCTCTGAGAGAGAGAGAGAGAGAGAGAGAGAGAGAGAGAGAGAGAGAGAGAGAGAGAGAGACCAAATGTATACCTTATGTAACATCCTCCATCAAATTTACCTTAAATTATTATCATATTACTGTACTAGTCTTAGAGATAGTATTAATATAATTTCAAAGTAATCCTGAACATTAGTACCCTTAAAGGTATATATGTACATTCATATGTACTTCTAACACTTGCAGCAGAGAGAGAGAGAGAGAGAGAGAGAGAGAGAGAGAGAGAGAGAGAGAGAGAGAGAGAGAGAGAGAGAGAGAAATTGCATAAAATCCATTACAATCCTTGACCATTATATGGCACTATTCCCCTCCCTTGTCACAATACTTGACATATTTGACTGCTTCCGAGTTCTGAGCGTCTCTGGAGTTGAGAGAAGGTAGGGATATTAATACAGAGAAAGATGAAGGGAAGAATAATTTTCATTTGAAACTATAGTTATATTATCATTATTGTTGTTGTTGTTGTTGTTGTTGTTGTTATTATTTGAAATTATTAATAAACACATACATCTACCATAGAAATTCTCTCATCTCAGTAAGAGAGAGGAGTTACTACCACATACGAATTTTGTAATTTCAGTTTTATTACTATTGTTATTATTTTGTTATTATTATTATTAACAACTGAAAATATCAATAAACATATTATATACTAGTACCATAAAAATTATTTCATCTCAGTAGAGAGAGAAGAAAGAGGAAAGAGAGAGAGAGAGAGAGAGAGAGAGAGATTGATTGATTGTGAGTTATCTGGCGTCACAACTACCAGGGTCACCGACGCCGAATACTAAATGTGATCTTTTAACTTTTATAATATATTATACAACATTCAAAATAACTTTATCTTTATGAGATATATAAATTTTATTTAAAAAAATAAATTAAATTTCTGATAAAAATATAAATATATTCCGATAAAAGAATTGTGATTGATCACATAACAGTAAAACTATTAAAAATAAAAAAATGTATATACTAAGACAGCACAGCTGTCAGTATATTTTGAGAAGACCAGCTTCTTTGATAAAAGAGATAACGTTATTAACACACATGCTTTCTCCCAACAGTTTTGGCATGCTATAGTTACCACCTGCTTCACTACTATAAGCTAAAAAACGATTCCTAAGTTCCACCAGACTGGGACACTCAACCAGCAAATGCCTAACAGTCAGTGGAACTAAGCAATCATCACAGAATGGCTCATTCTCCCCATCCATTAGATAGCCGTGAGTTAAACGTGTATGGCCAATACGTAATCTACACAATACAACCTCCCACATTCCTTGGTATTAGGTCATATTTCCAAGGGGCGTGTCTGTCTAGTAATTTTTCTTTCATTTTGTTGGGGCCTACTCTGTCCCACTGAAGTGCCCATAAATACTGGACAGATTTCCATATATCAAAGAATGTATCACGATATGGAACAGGGCATTTTCTCGGTACTAAAGTTTGCGCTGCTGATTTGGCTAGCTTGTCTGCCTCTTCGTTTCCCGATACGTTCACATGGCAGGAAAACCCAACAAAATGAAACAATGCTGCCTCTATTTTGTGCAAGAAGATCCACTGCAAGATCTTCAACACCAAGGGATGATCAGTATTAAAGACTTCCAGGGACTGTAAGGCACTTTTGGAGTCACAAAATATTGTGTAGCTACACACTGGGAGTGTTACAATATGTTCCAGTGCTACTAGGATGCCATACAATTCAGCTGTAAAGTTTGAGGCAATAGAAGGAAGTGCACCTCTTCGGTTAAAAGATTGGCTATAAACTCCATATCCAACGCCGGCATTGGACTTGGAGCCATCAGTAAATATAAAACATGTATCTATATGCTCTGATACATGATCTAAAAATATTGCCCTTATTTCCTCATCAGATTTATTTCTCTTTGCTCCATTGAAGTACCTGCAGAATTTCACATCCGGTAACCTCCAGACAGGAGTACTGGGATACACAAAGGGAATAATGGGATATTTGTTAATATTTGTATCCTCTAAAATTTGTTTATTCTATAGCTAAAAGGAATGGGATACCTTGGATGACTTCATAAAAACCATTAAAAATATTTCTATTTGCCACAGCAAATGCCTGAGATTTGGGGAGTCTTTGCGCTCTAAACCAGTACCGAAGCAATGATGACTGGCGATAGAGTTCAAGAGGCATCTCTGCATCAACTAGCAAACTAGATATTGGTGACGAACGGAAAGCTCCTGTGGCTATACGAATAGCTGAATGATGTACTGAATCTAAAAGTTTTAAAGTTTTAAAGTTAGATGAGAAGCTGAAGAATATATTTCACAACGTATGACAGCTTTGACAAGATCAAAGATTTATGAAGCCTTAGTAAAAGATTTCTATCAGCTCCCCAACTGGTGTGAGAAAGCACCTTCAAGATGTAGAGCTTCTAGGCTCTTTGCTTTTATATGTTTGATATGGGGATCCAGTCAATCACTGTCAAAAACTAGGGCCTAAGAAGTGTGCTTGTTCTACACATGGGATTCTACGGCCATACAAATAGAGGTCTGGATCAGGATGCACTCCCTGATCCGACAGAAGTGGACAGCAGTAGTCTTGCTTACAGAGATTTTAAAACCCTGTGTTTCAGCCCAACTTACTATTTTATTTATTGTTAATTGTAGCTTTCTTTCTGCTACAGTCATCCGGGTGGCAGCATAGGATATCGACAAATCATCCACAAACAGTGTCTTTAAAACCTCTCTTGGAATGACAGCTGCAACACTGTTTATGGCTAGGGCAAAAAGTGTTACACTGAGAACACTGCCCTGGGGAACACCTTCTTCTTGACACCTTTTCTCTGATAAAGTACTGCCAACTTTAACTTTAAAATACCTACGATGTAAAAAAGGGATTTTGACGAAGGAAAAAAATCTATTTCTGGGTGATTGGCTCGTGTCGCCCTATGAAAGTATCCTTAATATCATTTTTCTAGGTAAAATTAGCCTAAAATTACCAGAGAAAAACAAAATTAAGAAAATGTCAGTAAAAGAGTGCATTTTTGCGAAACCACACTGAGAAGGTGTTTAGAATATTGTTTGTGCTCTAGATACCACATCAGTCTTACATTTACCATTTTTTCCATCAATTTACACTAAACAGCAAGTTTAAAGCAATGGGGCGGTAACTTGCTGCACACAGGGGGATCTTTTTCCAGGCTTAAGGAACGGTAACATGGTGGCTAATTCCCATATGGTAGGGTAGCTGCTTTCATCCCATATTCTATTGATAATACTTATTATAAAAAGTTTTGTGTTCTTCGAAATGTGTTTAAAACATTTCATAAGGAATCTCATTTCTGGACCAGGGGCAGTGTTCTTGCTCCTAAGATAAAGCAGAGTCAATTCCCTTTCAGAAAAAGGCCATATTAATATTGATTCAGCTTTCCTTTGCTGAAAAAGTCAAGTAACCTGTTGTTCTTCCATCATTCTGAAATTATGTCCTGGGGAACTATCTGATTTCTCAGAGACTCGAGCGAAGTGTTCTGAAAATGTATTACTAACTTCTGTGGCATCAGTGACATGAGTATTATTCACTTTAAGTACTGGAGGAGGATTTGGGGGTGTAAATTTACCCTGAATTTTTCTTATTTTCTTCCAAATGCTACAGACTGGTGTTCTGCTGTTAATAGAGGATACATATTTGGCCGGCCCCATGCTTGTCTTCTTTGGCCAGCTTCATCAGCTTTTCGAAATCGTGCCCTACTACCTGTTTGTAAATTATGACCATTGTCCAAGGTTGCGATGTCTTACTGGCACCTGGTCAATTGATGACCCTTGGTTAGCTCGGTTTGTAACAGCCTTAGGTCTTTCTGAACCACCACGGTACTGGCCGTCTCCTGAATAGTCCCCGTTAGTTTCGAGGAACTTGAGTGGATAGACCTGTCAGTATGCAATGTTTCCATTGAGTAGATCAATGGCATCTAATTTACACTTGGGAGATCGTTTTGCATCCCCTCCAAACTCCACCTCAACGTCTTTTGGAATTTTCTCCAATTTGCTTTTCCTCTAAGCACCATCGTGGCGATCTCCGGGATAGGTGGACTCCATTTCTGGTCGATCACAATTGGGGAGAATGGTCACTGGTATTGCCAGTCATCCACTTGTTCTCCAACTTAAATCGAACACTGCAGTTGGAGCTTACATATTTGAAAAGGTCGATGCAGGAGACGGGTGCCTGTTCTTGAATGTTGGTAAAGGTAGTTCTTCCAGTATTAAGGTTAGACCGCCCCCCATCCAGCCCACCCACCCCCGCCCGCTATGCAAGGTGTTCCTATACGCCAACCTATTAACGGCTTTTTCTGTTCGTAGTTTTTCTATTAATGATGGGCCAAAGACCCATCATTAGTATCGCGCCCTTTTGGTTTGATGTTACAGCTCCCCACTCAATGGATGTCGTAGGGTGATTTGGAGAAGGTCACCAAGTTAGAAGAACTGGCTTCTGGTAGTTGCTGCATCAAGTGTAGTTTAAGTTTCGCTTGGGAGCACGGCTTATTGGGTGGAATGTAAAGGGAACATATAGTATATTAGCCTTCCTTAAATTAATTCGTACAGCCACAGGCTTGAAAGTGGAGTATTTAGTTGTTTTACTTTTGTAGTGTGGAGCATCTCGACGGACGTAGATGAGGATCACCACCATAGGATTTTCCCACCGCTAAATCAAATTTAAGTTTCTATATGAACATATTCCCTAGGACAAGGGGTAGGTAATTCACCTAGCATGGTCTCCTGCAAACATATCCCTACAGGAGAGTGCTCATAGATTAAAAGCTGTTCACTTCCTCATAACGTTCGCTCCGCAGTCCCTGACAGTTTTTTCCACCCTGAATAATGGAAGTGAATTTATTCACCGTTTAGGACCAACATTTGGTTCCTTCCTTTTTTACAAGACTGGGAGGTTTCTTTTTTTGACTTACTAGGGGAGGCATTTTGATGGAAGGTTTTGTTTGGCTTCTTGGGAGGAGTTATCGCCTTCGGTATAGCCAACATCTTTCCTTCCAGTGTTTTTGATACTGAAGGGTTTGGGTTTTTAGTTTTCTTCGCTCTACCATCTCTATTCGAGATTGGAGAGAAGCAGGAGGTGGTTTCGCTAAAGAGACACCGCAAGTATCTTTGTATTGCTGGGCAGTAGCCAGCTCTGGCCTCTGATGAGGCTAGATAAGTACCAGCGATGGACTGGCAACCGGGGGAACGGGGACCAGCATCTGCTGGTGGTTTTTCCTCCAAAGAGGGTTGGCACCAACAGAAGCTGGCACCAGACCACAACCACTCGGCCTTGCCTCCAAAGAGGTCCAGCATGGTGGAGGGTTGTAACTCAACTGGCACTTCAATTTTCGTTCAATTCCAGCAGCTAGGGTCTTTCCTTGTTTGGGTTCTAGCGAACCGTTGTCCTTTATAATTCATCATCATCAGTTGACTCAAGATAGATTTCCAAGTTAAGCTGTCGTTTTTAATTGATTCAGTTATTTTGATTTTCCTTTTGTTTTTGCTCTTACAACTTGGGTGTTTTTTATTTGTCTCCTTTCTTTGGCTTTTTAATTTTGCTACTACAGTAGCAAAACTTAGAACGCCTGGGTCTTACAGTCGTTTGCTTTGGCTCTCTCTCGTGCTTCCTTAAATGTTGTTTCTTTCAATCCACTCCTTAATTTGCTTGAATTTCCTTATTTCAAGTTAAATATTAATCATCCACTTGCTGAGATGACGAAGGCATGTCCCTCACCACCATGAACACAGTTTTCGTGGTTCCCTGGTGCCACCATACCCATGCTCATCTTCTCCACAGTTGACACAGACTGCAGGATCTTTCTGCAATTTGGATCGACCACGATTGTTAGGGGTGTGTTCCAAAAATGGCTGGGCAATGGAAACACCTTCCTGGGTTCTCGGGATGGTACTGCTTTACTTAAACCGTATACCAGGCTTGCAAAAGACACATTCCCGGCAAGTTCTTAAGGTTTCAAAAGTTTAATATTAAGGTAGGCTGAGGTATTCTGTTTATTTATCAAGCCTTCTTTCGTCATCCTGTTCCACCTTTATTATTACCCTGGTGCTTTTAAGATTTCTGTTAAAAGTTCTCTCCTCAGAGAAAGCCCATCAACTGAGGGGCATAAAATCAAGCCCTTGCTGGAGTTAAGGCTGGAGTGGGGAGTACAGCTCAACCGTTAACTCCCGCAAGGTCCGACAAGCCCATCAACTTGATACTTTCCTCGTGGGGAGGTGCTTGTTTCTACCAGGAGCGATGTTTCCATTCTGCGGTTTATTTTTTTGGCTGTTTCCACCCAACATTTAACGATTTACCCTATTGCACCCTTTGAGAAAAATGTCTATTAGTTTTCACCTTCTAAGCTTTAAATTAAAGGTATTTTATTAAAGGAATTGGGTACAAAAAGACCCCAGGGGGAGCTTATTTCATAAATTTTTATTTTTTCTTCCTGGCATATGGTTCCAGTTTGACAAAATAACTGGAGGGCCAGAAATGCTTTTGTTGAGATTTCTTGGAGTATAGTCTACTCGCATTGGGGGGAGGGGGACTTTGGGGGGGGGTCGTCCATCCTGTTGTTCCGTTCTGTCCATTCAGTGCCAGGGTACTACCCTGAGCATTAGGGGAACCGACCAATTGATTGATTGAAGTTTGGGTTCCCGTGGCACGAAGTCCTTTGACAAAAGCATAGGGTCGTTCAGCCGAAATAGGGGGGGTTGCCATTATAACGTTGAAAAATAGTATGTTCAGTCCCAGATAATTCCCCATACCCACCATTGGAGTCACACTTAGAGGACGGGTCATCCCTTTAATTAGGGTCGTCCTATGGGGTTAATTTAACCGGATTATACACCGCCCTATCTCCGAGTGCTAATGGCGTCCATATGATGTTCCCGTCGGAGATCAGACCCTGGCACTTCAAGATAGGTTTTGGACAATAAACTTTCCCTTTCCCCTTCGCCATCGATCACGGTCATGTAACTGAGGAGTTCTTTACGGGTGAGGTAGGCATGCCGTCCATCCTCACCCTCCTTCAAATCCCAAGATTTAGCCTAAACCATGTCCAAAACCAAGCCAATAGTCATCATCATAGAACCTCCCATTGCCTTATAAGAGGAGGAAGGCAGAAAGTAAATGAAATGTTTTTAGTAGAAAGAAAAGTTCTGACTAATTTAGTTTGGATCAGTCAGCTGGGCACCCCAACGGACCATGTGAGGAAACCAACCCCAACCCAGGCATCATGCCCCAGCCCCCTGCTGGTCCCTTAAGCCCCCTACCCACGTTCAAGGGGTTCAAGGGCATCGAGAAGAGACGCAGATGGAAGAAGAGAGAGAGGAAGAGGAGGAGCGAGGGGGAAGAGAGGGGAGGGAGGGGGAAGAGGAAGGGAGGAGGGAAGGAGAGAGAGAAGAGAGAGAGAGAGAGATGAGCAAGAGAGAGAGATGTTATCCTTATTTAAAAGAGTGAAATGTATAGAGTTATTGTATTTCTTTAAAGAAAATACATCATCCATAATATTGAAGTTCTTTGGTTAATTAGTTTATTTAAGATTCTATTCTTAATTTATTTATTTGAAAAGTATTAAGTTAACATACTGAGTAACATGTACATATACAACAAATACCTCACATCTCAGTAAAATAGAGGGGAGAGAGAGAGAGAGAAGAAGAGTCAGAGAGAGAGAGAAGAGGAAAATCAGATGAGGATAAATTGAGCGAGAGAAAGAGAAGAGAGGGAGAGAGAGAAAGAGAGAAATTAACATTTGAAACATTTAAGCGCAACACAACAGCTCGCCCCCCTCCCCCTCCGGTCATATTAGTTAATTATATTTGGACAGTTTTAGTACATGGATGTTTAGAGAGGAGAAGATCTGGATTTCCTTGCATTCTTTACATGAATTCTTTAAATCTATAAACTAAAATCTTACTATTCATCCTTATATATTTTCGTTTTCAATGAATTGAATATTATTGCTGTTTACAATTAATATTAATAGTTTGAAAAATGACCAGAAATTTTCGAAGACAATTTGTTTTATTTTTTCATAAGCTACCAACCTGAAGTTCCTAACAATAAAGGATAATTTCTAGCGCCTAAGCTGGATCCGGTTTTAACAAAAAACAGATGCAAAAAGCCAAGGAATTCTTGTGATATCTGGCAACGCAGCGTAGATTCGGGTGAAAAAGTGGGTCAAAGACCACTCCACCTGACATCACAGGGTCCAGTCTTTTCCCAACTCCAGGATGTCTCAACAACACAGAAGGGGCGTATAGACGGTAGGCACGATAATATTAAGAAACCTCAGGGTTTGAAGGCCAATGCAAAATACAAATTGTCTTAGAAAAAAATTTGTCATTTGTTTCATTATTATTATTATTATAAAAGTAGTTTAAACCAGACCACTAGACTGATTTTCAGCTCTCCTAGGGCTGCGGCCCGCAAGGATTAGATAAAATGCATCCAGGTCTAAGCTCTTAGGCCAGGAAGCTGGGACCAAGTTTGGTCATTCATCAGGAAGAAAAATAAATAAAATTTGCAACCAAGGCAATTGCTTTCATGCTAGAACAACACACACCCAAATAAATTAACATTTACTCTCATGTTCTCTTACATACATACTAAAACGGTATAAAATTAAAAATTCAGAATTAGTTTTTAATCTTTTTGAATGGTTGCTTTAAAAATTCACTATAAAAAACCAACTAATGTTTTATATTTTATCAATTTAAATTGCAGTTCCTCAGAAAAGTCAAAAAGCGGAACTACCGAAAATGTAGAAGATTCTGACAAAATTTTCTTTCATTGTCTTTTTTTTGTTTTTTTAAAAAAATTTTTTCTAAACGGTTGAAAAAACCAGTCCTCTGCTGGGTTCATATTTTTGGACCACTCGGACAAGACATGTCTGACTGTTACCAACTCCTATTGCACTTCTGGAACCAACCTCTGGAGGCAGAAGTCGTGGTGGGCTGCTTCATTAAGTGGTCCCATGGTTTCAGTCAACGGGTATGGCCTATAAGGAAACGTGTCAGAATTACTTTTCACATTCACATCTTCTCTTGAATCTGATGAATTTCTCCAAGTTTCCAACACTTCAAGTTTTTATTTGCTTTAATTTGTTTATTTTCTGACTCTTCATTCCAAATATGTTGCCATTTCCCTTTATAATACCCATCTTTATGTATGTTACTAAATCACTATCACAGGGGAGATTCACACTTGAGTCTTGTCGATTTGAATGTTGCTTCTTTGGCTGCTTTGTCCAGCCTCTTCATTTCCTTTGATCCCTAACAATGGGAAGGATTCCAAACCAATATTCCCTACTTTTTTTTTCCCGAATAATATCCTAATTTATGAAGTGATTAATTTAATTTGGTTGTACAATATTTATTTTTTGTTTGTTAACTGTGGGGATGGCTTCCTTTATGGCACTTGCATGAGTCACTAAAAATCACCCCATAATTATTGAGTGATGTTTTCTTTAGATTATTTTTAATGGCTGAGGCTATTGCGCAAAGTTCTGCTGTGATATTGAAGCTGTATTGAGGAAAGAGAGAAAATTGAATGATTTGATTTTGTCATGGGACACCTGCAGCATAATCCCCAACGTTCCATGTTTCCGATTTAAGATCCATCTGTGAATATTGCATAATGTAATGTGGACCGTTTTCGGCTTCATGATGTTTCTATGTATGTTTTCTCATGGTGGTGATGGCGTATAGAAGTAAAGTATTTTTTTTGATAAATAATTATTTTGAATTGGTTGCAAGTTTTTCATTTTTATTCATTGTCCAAGGCGGAGGTAATTTTTAACTTTTACCCCTGGAGGATTTTGTATATTCACATTTAGTAACTCAAACAGTCTTCTAGCTCTAATTTGGAAAAGGGGGTGGATGATTGTTTTATAAAAATATCTCCCGAGTTTCAAATAAGTTTTTTTGTTTGGAGAATCGCTTGTCCTATTCTCAATAAGCACTCTTCATTATTTACAATGCTCTTTCGGATGGAGAGAAGGAGGTTAGTTCACCACCATTCAACCTGTAAGGAAGAGGTCGTGATGATTTAAAAGGCTCCTGAACATTATTCTAAGGGCCCTTCATTATGAAACCGGGTCCCAATGTTTTTCAGTGCTGCGTTTCTGACGCCGAGCCATATACTTTCGCTACCGGTAATCAATTATAAGACACAGGACTGTTGCTTTATTTACAGTAATGTCAGGGTTTGTCTATCGGGCTTTCCCCAATTAGCGGTTTGATAATTGTTTCTAACTTTAGATTTAATGCTTTTTTTACATTTTGATTTCAAGGTATGTTTAATGTGGGGTTTTCCAGTTTAACGTGAGTATCAAAACACTAAACCTAAAAATTTTGCAGTTTGTCTAATTGGTATACTACTGATTTTCTGATTTTATCTATTACTTCATCATTCATCCACCTTTTATCTTTATAAAAACACTAATGCTTGAGTCTTATGTATGGATAACTTAAATCCTACAGATGAGGTTCATTCATTTATTTTTATTATACTTTTATTAATGATGCGTTCTGCATGTTTAATACGAGATGCTGAATAATACATGGCAAGCAAAATCATCCATGTAAAGGTTGCTTTTAATTCCAGTGGGTAGATTTTATTAATATCATAATTGCCATGGGTAAACAGTGTGCCACTAAGGACACTTCCCTGTGGAACACCATTTTCAAGTGGAAATGTTCTGGACAATACATCATCGATTCTCACTTGAAAACTACGATTTGTTAAAAAGTTTTGGATGAACCTAGGTAAATGTCCACGGATGTTGTTATTTTGTAAAGTTTTTAATATAGGGTACCTCCAGGTAGTATCATAAGCCTTTTCAATGTCAAAAAAGACTGCTACAGTTATTTGCTTTCGCTCAAATCCTCTTCGTATATGGTCTTCGAGGTTAGAGAGAGAGTCTAACGTAGATCTGTTGCACTGTGACCCAAATTGAGTGGGAGTCAAGATTTTATTTTCTCGAATGTGCCATGTTAATCGAGCATTTACCATTTTTTCTAGCAACTTGCATAAGCAACTTGTTAGAGAAATTGGTCTGTAGTTATTTGCATCACTTGGATCTTTTCCAGGTTTGGGGATAGGAATGATTATAGCTTTACGCCATTCATCAGGAAATAAATTTCTAAGCCATAAATGATTATAAAATTGTAACAAATATGTCTTTGCCAAAGGTGCTAAGTGGCAGATCATCTCAAAACAAATATTGTCACCTCCAGGAGCAGATTTATTGCTGTTAGTGAGAGCATATTCCAACTCTTCCATATTAAATTTTCTATTATAATATATGTCTTCTATTGTTTCGAAATTTATTGTTATTAGTTCTATATTATTTTTCTTTGTGCGGAAGTGGTCATCTAAATTTCTGTCACTACTTACAAAAGCTAAGTTTTCTCCTATTATATTACTTATTTCTTTTGGATCGAGTATTCTTTTTCCGTCTTTTAATATGGCATGTCTGGGTGGTTTCACATGGGTACCATTTATTTTCCTGAATTTTTCCAATATTTTTTGTATAGGAGTATTATTAGAGAGATCTGATACATATTTCCTTCATGAAATTATTCTTCCTTGAATTACTTCCTTTCAAAATTTTGCAGATATTTTGTTGTATATAGGCTTTAATGCCTCAATTTCTAGTAACAATATAGTAATTTTTTGTAAAGTACCTTCTAATATTGGTAATGTTTTATTTATTTTACTGAACTTTCTATATAAATTATCCAATCGTCTCCCTATTGAGTGTTTTGTATTTATTAATTCTGTTAGCTTTTCGGACCACCATGGAACTTTGTGTTTTGTTGGATGGGGTTTTGAGTTTGGTATTGCTTTATCAGCAGCATTTTTGATGAAATTAACAAGAAACTTATTAGTTTCATTATGGTCTTTTAGATATTCAAATGGTATACTTCTAGTGCGCATTTCATATTGCTCCCAGTCTGCTTTATAAATGTTATAGTGAGGAACGTGTTTTGCTGGGTTATTTTGTAAAAAGGAAATTAATATTGGGAAATGATCACTGGTGTACAAGTCATCAATTGTGTTCCAATCTAATCTGTCAACTATACTTGTTGAACATAGAGTTAAGTCTAAAGAGGAAAATGTTCCATGTATTTTTGAATAATATGTGCTAACTTCATCATCATTTATACAACATATGTCATTTGAATCTATAAGTTTTTCTACTTTACTTCCTGCTCTATTTGAGTTTGAACAGTTACAGTCCCATATTGGTTGTGAGCATTAAATCCCCTACTATTAACATAGGTTCTTTTGGCATTTTTAAGTAATTCTCCAAGTTTATCAATATCATAATAATTTGGTTGGTTGCATAAATTATAAATGATATAATTATAGTTTTTAATTCGAATTTTAATACCTGATATTTGGAGGTCAGCAATGTTTACAGGTATTTTGTCATAACATACTTTGTTATGTACATATATGGCTGGACCTAAATGTCATTTGTTCATAGGCGAACAAACCTTCAGTCTTAACAATAGGATAGACTCATACTTGGAGGGAGGTACAAGACATCCTAGACCGGCTGGGGGCCTACCCACCAGTCCAGCTTCCAGAAGAGACGACTTCTGGAGAGGGACTGAAGCCCGTTGAGAGGCTGGATAAATTGATATCTAACCACTCAGACCCTGAGTGTGTATATATATATATATAATATATATATATATATATATTAATATATATATATATATATATATATATAGATATATATACCTATATATATATATATTATATATATAATATATATATATATTTATATATATATATATATATATATATATATGTATAAATGTGTGTGTTGTTGTGTGTGTATATATAATATATGTATATTATATATATATATATATATATAATATATATATATATATATATATAATATATATATTAGGGGATTTTGACAAAGAAAAAATCTATTTCTGGGGAGAGACCTGTCTCGCCCGGTGAAAAGGATCCTGCTATTCACTTTTCTAGTATAAATAGGTTCTAAATATACCAGAGAAAAAAGCTAGCATGGTATGCTGAGGTTACTACCCTCGCGCGAGCACCCTAAGGGCATCGGGTATAAAGTACAAGGTGAGTGGAAGCCACCATTCACAGGCCTCCGGCCAATTAGAGGTTTCCTTTCCAACATCCCTCTCATGGGGAGAGCCGTCGCAACGGCTACTACTTCCCCCCTCGCTACTACTGCTACTACCCGACTAGAGCGCCATCTGCAATCCTGAATTTTTAGACATTTTGGCTTGGATGGGTGTAAGGGTGGGGAACTTAAATAGAAGGGCTGGGTTCACCGGGCGACACAGGTCTCTCCCCAGAAATAGATTTTTCCTTCGTCAAAATCCCTTTTCTGGGTCGACCTGTGTTCGCCGGTGAAAAGTTACCAGAGAATGCCCATCCAAGCCTACTAGAAACCAAGTAATTTTATAAGGCGGAGTTAATGAAACCTGGGGTTCATTTTAGCTTAAATTTACTCACTTAATATTTACAATAGATCCATTTAAACTTAAACTTACTTACTTACTACTTATGCTAAGACTTAAACTATGACTTAGAATTAGTAATAGCCTAAAGATATCATATAGTAATTGACAGGGTATACTTAAGGTAATATCACATTTCCAGAATATGTACAGCCCGGTCTATAAAACATTCCGGAAGCAAATATTTTATGTACAAGATATGGTGGCAGGATGACGCCCAGGCCCTCTCAACCCAGAGGAGACAGGTATGGTGGGGAGTACGAGCGAGGCAGGTAGAAATTAGAGAGTATTAGTGATGAGAAATAATTGCTGGGAATTTAAGAGCTTCTAGATTCTTCAAATAGTGGCGCTTAAAAACTACTGGGGATTTCCAACCTGTATACTTTTTCAGGTCCTCAAAATTCATATTTTGAAAATAATTAATAGAGGTAGCCACCGCCCGGATATCATGGACATGTGGGATTGAATCTGGGTTGGCTTGTTTAATAAAGTAAAGTATTTGTTGTCTAACCTTTAAGAGAGATTGTGACACCTTTTTCTCTAATGAAAAGAGGACCTGACGATGTTGCTTAGGTTCTGGCTAAAAAGGATCTAAGGGTAGTGACAGGGCACAATGATGTGTCCTGTGTCAAAGGGATGACTTTCCATGGAGTCCATCTAATTTGTGAGTCCTCATTCTTAGCCAGAAAGCTCCGGTCTGGGGATAGTAGTACTTCCCCTAACGGGAGGAAATCTATGTGGTCTGGATTTCGTGAGAGAGCTGAAAGTTCAGATATTCTGGCACCTGAAGCCATAGCCATTAAGAATAAAGTTTTTCTTAGGAGGGTTATATATGAGCATGATTCATTATTAGTGTCTGTAGCCAATTTAAGTACATCATTCAAGAACCAAGTGACCTTTTGTGGGCAGACAGTTGGTCTTAGGCGTGCACATGCTCTCGGAATGGAGGAGAATGGAGAAGTATGCATCCGACAAATTAATATTGAAGCCGACCTGAAAAATTTTCTTCAAAGCTGACTTGATTGTTGTAATAGTACTGGCGGCTAGGCCTTTCTCAAATAAGAGTTCTAAAGAACGAGATTGCCAGATTTGGTGTCATTTTGTGGGCTCCTGATTCCTTTAGGAATTTGGCCAATTTTTTAACAGCCTAATCATATTGCCTGAGAGTTGAATCTCTTTTATCTAATTCTATAAATACAATGTTACATGGATCAATACTCGCGTCCTTTTGGGCTGCAAACTTCATGAAGTCCATAAAGTTAGGGCTTTCAGAATTCTTGAGGAAGCTGACACAGTTTGAGTTTGTACTGTCTGTGTCAGCTCCGGGCGAGGGATCCATTTGGGTTGGAGCTTCAGCTCTAGAAGGAGTGGAAACCAGTTGCTTTTCGGCCAATTGGGAGCCACTAATGCTACTTGTCCTGTGAAGGATTGTAGCTTGTACAAGACCTTCATCAGAAGATTCACTGGAGGGAATAGATAAAACTTCTGCCAGTTGTTCCAATTTATGGTCATCGCATCTGTGGCATAGGCTAGAGGGTCCAGGTTGGGAGCCACATAGCATGGCAGCTAGTGGTTGGATTCTGTTGTGAATAAGTCTACTTGAAGGTCCAGGATTTGATTGTAAATCCACTGGAATGAATTCTTGTCCAGGGACCACTCTGATTCTTGTGGAGTAGTCCTGGAAAGTGCGTCCGCAATCACATTCTTGACTCCTGCCAGATGGATTGCCGACAGGTGCCAATGCCTCTTCACCGCCAAAGCAAATACAGGCAGCCCTTGGTTAGCGGCAGGGGTTCCGTTCCTGGCCGCCGACGCTAAGCGATTTTAAAGCCTACGGCCACCGCACACCTTCTTTCGAAACTCTAGACCAGTCAAAGGCGCCACAATGGCGCAATAAGTGAAATTATATTTATGCAGTATAGTACTATAGAATTTACTGGACAGTAGTACTGTACAGTACATTATAGCATTGTAAATACTGTAAAGTGAAAAAAGCCTAGCTTTAATCCTTTGGGTGTCTAGAGTATGTAAAAATATAATAAAGTTTATACAGTGTACAGGTAGCTGTAGTGTTCAAGTTACGATCATTAGTCTTACGATAGTCCGATTTTATGAGAGATCAAATTACTATGGCCTAACTTTGTCCATCTTCTAGTTACATAAGTTTAATAACAGCAAAAGAGAATGATGAAAGTATGGTTTTAACGTTATACTCGTTGCGTGAACGTGTACAGCCATGAACAACCGAACGAGAAAAGACTTTTTTTTTTTTTTTTCTAAGTAAAACCGAACTGGATAACATCCGTTTGGCTTGTATTTCAATCATCGTACTACAGTACACTATTACCGTAGTTGTTATAAATGGCGTTATGTATAGCATAGAACTTAGATACCTTAATGTAATAACTTTATTTGCTATAAATCAAAGATCAATAAAGATTAAAGATCAATCGGGAAATATACTGTTAAATTTAAACCCAGTTATAACTGAAGCTGAGAAAACTGTTCAAGCTGCTAATGACTATTATCATACATCGGCAACAAGGATAAAACTGCCGTAAACGTATGCCATCAAACACAACCGTAGATAAAATTGGGATAATATCATTTTAATCAAAACTACTGTGCTTGAAAGAACACATTTTACTGTTGGTTTCACGCCAATAGAAGATAAATAACGTAAAGTTCGTATTACGATGATATAAAGGATTATTGCGAACGGAATCATAGAATTTTTTATGCAATAAACACGCCGCCAACGTAATCTGTTAACGAAAAAAAAAATTAGTTCACATACACGAGACTTATTCAATAAATATTTCCACCTAAAAACACGTTGTTTAAGGAAAAATAACCTTGTCTCATATAAGTCAAGTACCTAGATATTTTTTTATGCTAACTAGAAGCAAGAGAATTCGCTCAGAATTGCGTTATGGTGAAACAAACTCAGTCTTGTATTCATCAGCTGATTTCAAGCCACAACATTGGCTGCTTCGCGGAATACTGGCTTAAATTTGCCGTAGTATTTTATAATACAATAATATGAGAATACATACAATATTCTTGGATACAGTGAAATAATGTATAACTTTTTCAAGGATTTATGGAAAAGATGCATAATTAATAAAATAACACCATGCATTTTTCGGAACAGTGGCGGACAAGAAAGGACATGAAAAAACATCCCCTTACAACATGGAGCGTAGTTACAAAGGCTGCCTTAATTTGTATCTTATTTATGAACAAAAATGAAAATACCTTTACATAATATATTTTCATACACATTTTAAACATAAAAGCATAAACATTTAAAAAATCGACACATCGATCGCTAAATTTGCACTCTATTTAACTCGATATTTTCGGAAGAGCGGCAGACAGCGGCATACAAGAACGAACATGAAAAAACATCGTAGTCGATAACTTGAAGGGCAGTTTCAAAAGCTGCCTTTTTATCATATTTCTGCACAGAAATAAAAATACACAGAAATAAAAATTCGTAATACATTTTCATACGCATTTTAAACATAAAAGCATAAACATTTATAAAATCTACACATCGATCGCTAATTTGCACTTTTATTAAATTGATATTTTCGGAAGAGCGGTAGGCGGCGGCTCACAAGAAAACATGAAAAAACATCGTATTTGATGACGTGAAGGGCAGTTTCAAAAGCTGCTTTTGTATCATATTTCTGTGCAGAAATAAAAATACCTTCCACGTAATACATTTTCATACACATTTTAAACAAAAGCATGAACATTTATAAATCGACACATCCATAGCTAAATTTGCACTTATGTAACTTGATATTTTCTGCATAGAACAGGGTCAGAGGCATATATTTTACCCTAATACCTATGTAATAACTCTCCATAAAATTTGTTAATATAATTTGCATAACCTTTAAGGTCTGAACGGCATTTCTACAAATGTATGAACTCGTTAGACAACGGCGCTAGCGGCGCCATAACTGAAAATTGTGCCGTAAAAATACCTTTAAAATGCCTTATTTTTTTAATGAATATTTTTTACAACAGCCGTAAAACCGATTCGCCACTGAGCGATTGCGCCGTTAACCGTGGGCGGCCTGTATTGCAATCAGCATGTGATTCACCTTGCTTGACCTGGAACCTCCTCTGTTTATGCAGTGTACCACCACTAAGCTGTCCGAGACTATCCTCACATGGCTGTTCCTGGCCAGAGTTAGTCGCTTTAAGGTTAGGAAAACTGCCATAGCTTCTAGCACATTGATATGGAACTGGCGGAACGTATTCGACCATATCCCTTGAACCTTCGTGTACTAAGAGTATCCCCCCCCAGCCACTCAGTGACGCGTCTGTATGAATTGTCAAAGACGGCGGAGGGAATTGCAGTGGTACTGCCTTGGTTAGGTTCTTGTGCTTCATCCATGGGCAAAGCCTCTTTGCTAGGATGGGTGGAATTGCTGAGATCTTGTCTCTGAGATTGTTGTTGGCTCTCTTCCTCCAGACATGATTGATATCCTTCAATCTGGCTCTTAGTAGGACGTCTGTTATTGATGCAAACTGTAAGTGAACCGAGGATTCTCTCTTGGGTACAACGAGAGGCCTTTTTGTTCCTGAGAAACTGTTTTGTAGCCGCAGCTATCTCCTTGGCCTTCCTGGGTGGAAGGGATAGCTTGTGTTTTACTAGGTCCCATTGGATTCCCAATTTTAAGTGGGAAGCCGGTTCCAGCCGTGATTTCTCCTTCTTTATCTGAAATCCCAGAAACTCCAAGAGTTCAATTACTTTGGCTGTCGACCTGCGGCATTCCTCAATGCTGGCTGCCCAAATGAGCCAATCGTCCAGGTAGGCTACCAACATTATCCCCTTGGTTCTTAGTTCTTGGACTATCGTCTCTCCTAGCTTGGTGAATATTCTGGGCGCAATGTTGAGCCCGAACGGCATGACTCTGAATGAGTAAGCTTGGTTCCCTAGCCTGAAGCCTAGGTCTGGAGAGAAGTTCCTTGCTATCGGAACATGATAGTAAGCGTCTGTAAGATCTATAGAGGTGGTGACGGCCCCACAGGGAAGTAAGGTCCGCACCTGCGAGACCGACAGCATACGGAACTTGTTGCAAAGAATGTATGAATTGAGCCTTGACAAGTCCAGAATCACTCTTCTTTTGACTGAGTCCTTCTTTGGAACAGTGAACAGACGTCCTTGAAATTTTAGTCTCCTTACTTTCTTTATGGCCTTCTTTTGTAGGAGATCTTTGGTATATTCTACCAGGTCCACTGTTGGGATCTGGAAGAAGTTTATTGGTGGTGGGGG